>NC_051063.1:172966436-173323420 GCF_004664715.2 Peromyscus leucopus | reverse complement strand
CTGATCATTTATCAGACCAAGGACATGTACAAAACTAAAAAAAAAAAAAAAAAAAAAAAAAACCTACTTAGTTAACAATGGTCATTAGTTTTTAAAGATTTAAACCTAAAAGCTTATTAATTTAAGCTTTGGGGTTTTTTTTAAACATAGAACAATTTTAATTCTGAACTTGAGAAGACTCTTCTCCTACCAGGTAACGGGATATTTAGAAGTACCCAAGAAATAATTACAGAAAATCCTAAAGGAGAACAGAATTGGGTTTTTCCATTCAAGTAGGAGAAAGTTGTGGTGATATATTGTGTACCCTAATAAAACTTGCTTGAGGATCAGAGGACAGAGCCAGCCACTAGATAGGACATAGAGGCCAGACAGTGGGGGCACACACCCTTAATCCTATCACTCGGGAGGCAGAGATCCATCTGGATCTCTGTGAGTTCAAGGCCACACTGGATACAGAGACAGGCAGTGGTGGCACACGCCTTTAATCCCAGTACTGGGAAGCACACACACACACACACACACACACACACACACACACACACTTAATCCCAGGAAGTGACGGCAGGGCGGAGAAACGTATATAAGGCTGAGGAAACAGGAACTAAAGCAGTTCAGTTGAGACCCTTTTGGGTGAGGACTCAGGGAATTTCAGTCAGAGGATTTGTGGAGTTTCTGAGGTAATAGGTGGTGGCTGTGGCTTGCTCTGCTTCTCTGATCTTTCAGCTTTTACCCCAGTATCTGATACCAGGTTTTTTATTATAAGAACATTTAACATTTGAACAACAGAAAATACAAATTCAGCTGATGCCATAAACAAAACAAACGTGTGAAAAGTGTTAAAGCTTAACAGTTTCATGAAAGAACATGCTAGAAGGCTTTAGTTTTTACTACATTTTGAAGACAGTCTGATGTCACAGATTCTCAGGCTGCAAAAAAAATAATTTTAGGTGAAAACTTCAAAATAATCTAACTTGTAATAATTGTACCTTTGGTTTAATCCCTTTGGGCCTTTGAGGGAATTTGAGAAACATGTGCTTATGTTTTCATTCCTTGACCATTATATTATCTAAAAAACTTTCTTGATTCCAGTTACTCCTATTTTCCTTCTTCAATCCATCCCAAGCATGTTTAATTATCATTATTACTTTTTTGTGTTGTACAAAAATAGAAATTTTTTTTAAAGTTTTAGTATTCATACATAGAAAGGAATCCATGTGATTTGGGTTCTTAGTGCCTAAAGGACCTGAAGTGAGAAAGTCTCCATTTTTATGTAAAAGACAAGATAAAATTCCTTGTTGTGTTGTGCTGCAACCATTGGATGGATGCATAATTTGACCAGGCATCTTTAGGGAAAGCATCTTCTACAGTACAGTAACAGCTCACTGTACCAGCTTCCTGCCAGCAATAGCCAGGGCTGCTTCTGGCTTTCCTCCTAGGCACGTTCCTCCTGCTAGAGACAGAAGTGCCAGTATGGCTGTCATGTTTCAGTAGGATTGGATTTGGTTCTTTATTCTCCTTTTATTTTCAAAGCAAAGAAACTCAGCTAAAGGAGTGCACTAAACCCCTTTTCCATGTCTGTCTGTCTTCCAATCTGTCTCCAAGCTACTGGTATGTGCTCTCCGTTCCAACATTCTGTTTGCTAGGCTCCATCTTCCAGGACCTCGTTACAAACGTTTCCATCTTTCATGGCATCCTCTCTGCCTTCACAGCCCCCCCGCAACATTCTATTCACTAGGCTCCATCTTCGAGGACCTCGTTACAAATGTTTCCATCTTTCATTACATCCTTTCTGCCTTCACAATCCTTCGGCAACATTCTATTCACTAGGCTCCATCTTCGAGGACCTCGTTACAAACGTTTCCATCTTTCATGACATCCTCTCTGCCTTCACAGTCCTTCCGCAACATTCCCTTGCTCTCAAGTTAGGTTGTTTTCCATTCTCAGCGCATCTCTATCCTTCATGTGCTAATTTATACATGAGGCCAGTTAAGGCTGAGCCTCAGTCTTCCTTAAGGATGCCTGTTTCAGGTAAGGATGTGCAAACTGGGGTTACACAGCTACCAGTCATGACTGGACAGTTCTAATTCTTCCTTAGTTAACCCAATAAACTGTCATCCAACTTAAATAAACAGCAGAGTCAGTTAAGATATTCAATGGCTGAGAAATGTCTATAAAAGCTGACTGGTTACAGCAAGTTCCAATCGCTGAGCCGTACAACCAGAGATAGGCACAACCTTTTTTGAGGAGCACGTGGAATTTGTATATAAAACATGTTCCTTATCCTCTTGAAGAGCCCTCTGTAAAAGTATTCAAAGTGATTCTATAGGATTTTCGTATGTAATTTTAGGCAATACTCATGGGGTATCTTCAAAAATTATTAAAAAGGGATATTTTGGATAGCAAGCAATTATCGATAGATCCTAAGACACACGGTAATGCAACCTGCCAATTATTATCAGTGTGAAATGTTAGGTCTCAAACCAGAGACAAATGGCTGAGGTGCCAATTTAACATATCAAAGTGGACCTTAGCCACAAGGTTCTCCCAGCATCCCTCAGTCCCTGCCTGTTACAGGGTCCTTCTTGCTGGCATACCTCTCCCACTCCCTCTCCCCTGAACTCTCTAGCCCTGGTGCTGGGCTGCCCTTCTCTCAGCCGCTCTTCCCTGATAGGCCAGCCTATGGTCCAGCCATTTTGGCTATGTGGTCCTTTTTTTACCTTTTTACCCTTTTGACCTCTTGGGCTCTTGGTCTCCTGGCTCTTCCTTCTCCCCTCCACCCTCTCCTCACATGGCCTGTCTCAGGGTCATGTTCACTCTGGACTCTCCCAGATGCCCCTGCCTCTGGCTCTCCCACATCTATCTACAATAAACTTTCTCCTCCACCCTACCTAGTATCAGTCACAACCTCTCTTTTCTATTTCTTTTGTTTGTTTGTTTGTTTGTTTGTTTGTTTGTTTGTTCTTACATCATTCATTTCATGCCAAAATCCAGGAACTGGCATAAATGAGTTCCCCTCAAAGGAACTCAACCTCTCTGAACCAAGCTGCTGATCTGCCTCTCCTAAGGTACGTACAGATCATTTGCTTCTGCTGGCTTCTGCCACCACAAATTTGATCCCAAATTCTAGAGTCCGATTCTTCGGCTGCCATTTCCCCTTGGCCGCTTTCTAACCATTTGTCTACTTCGTGTACGTGTCCCTCTAGGCTCTGGTCTGCTCCACCCTCCATGTGGGTGCATCTGTCTACTAAGTGCACTTACTCTGTGTTTTCCTGGCTCCTGCAGCTTGCCGTGCCTCTGGCCTGCTACACCCCCATGGACATCTAGGTTCGTCTCCTCCCTCCAGGAGCTGTCATCCCACAGCTTCCTTAAACCCATCCCGGGCTTCTCCAATTGCGTTCTCTGTCTCTCAGCTCCCTTATAAAATACCCCCCCTCCCGCCCCACACCCTAAGGAACTGCCGGCCCTGTGCTGTGGATATCACTCTATATAAATAAAACACTGATGGCCAGTGACCAGGCAGGAAGTATAGGCGGGACAAAGAGAGAGGAGAATTGGGGAAACAGGAAGAAGGAGGAGAGACACTGCAGCCACCGCCAGGACAAGCAACATGTAAAGACGCCGGTAAGCCACCAGCCATGTGGCAAGGTATAGATTTATAGAAATGGGTTAATTTAAGATAAAAGAACAGTTATCAAGAAGCCTGCCATGGCCATACAGTTTATAAGCGTCTGAGTGATTATTTTATATGTGGATTGTGGGACTGTGGGGCTTGGTGGAAGCTGGAGAGAAGCCCTCCAGCAACAAATGGTGCCCAACGTGTTGGCAAGAGTTTCCACCTAAAACCCGGGGGAAGAAAAATTCTAAAACGGAGCTAAAAACAGTTCCTAATTGTTTCTCTCAAGTTAGTGGCAGCCTGCATGTTTGAGCTACTATGGCGGGTTCCTGGTGTGTGTGCTCGACCTGCAGTGTGGCAGGAGTGAGGCCTCTGCAAATGGCACATTAAGCTGCGTCTGCATTGTGGATTTAGCCTTTGCTAGTACAAAACAAAAAAAGAGGTGTCTGGGCTACACGCTGCTTTGCTAGAAGCACAGACCCACTATTTCTGAGAGTTGATGGCTCCCAGAGCTGGCGGAAAACGTACCACTGCCATGTTGGGAAGCTGAAGTGGGCGGAGCCAGCAGCCACAGCGCCGTTTCAGTCTTAGAATGGTGCAGTTTAAAGCAATAGGCTCAAGGTAATATAAAAAATAAGCCACGTAAAGATAGCTACCACACAGAGAATCTGGATTATGTTCTCTTTGATATTCGTAACTGAAGAAAAACATTTGATTGCAAAAGCTGTTGAGTTATGCCAGAATGTATATTTTAAAGGTACCTTGACTTCAAAATTTGGATTTAAGGATATGTTGCTTTGGAAAAGAGGTTCTGCTTTTGTTTCCACAGAAAGTCAGAGGCTGTGCATTTGTTCCAGATTAAGATACATCAGGTTTCACCAGCCAAGACCCCCTGAAAGGTCTCCGATGACACCATGGCCCAGATGATCCAACATCCAGAGCAGTTTCAAGGCAACTGGTTCACACAATACAGCCTCACGAACTACCCCATAGGCCTAAAATTTTCTTTGCGTCCCCATAAGATACAGCGCCCCCCTCCAGCAGGAAGTAGTAAGAGATGCTACGCCCAAATTCCCCAATATACCAAGCTGGCTTTAGAGGTAGAATTGGCTCACTCCCCCTCTAAACCCAGACATATTGCTTTAAAAAAAAAATGGTTAAGAGATTCTTGTGTCCAAAATCAGAAGAACCCTCTGGTGTGGGACAGAAAAAAACAATATTTTTATTTAAAACAGGTTGATTATAAATGTGATCTCCTTCTAAAAAAGAAAAGGGGATATGATATAGATATATAGGAGGATATGGAGATGATAAGATAAAAGGGTAGATTAATGAACCTACTTTTAAAGAAGAACTTGTTTAAAATGTTTTACATTGGTATAGATTTTAGTTTATGTTTAAAATGTTTTACATTGGTATAAATTTTAGTTTATTGATACAAACTTGAAGTTTTTTGTTATACTATATATATATATATTTCTATTCTTGTTTGAGGTATTATGTTTAACTCATTTAATATTGTAATGGATAATTAAAAATAGATTAATAATTAGTCATCTATGATAATCATATTTGTAGCCATGTTAGTTAAGTCTTCTAGGTATACATAGATATATTTCAGATAGATAGGTAATCTTCAAACACTTCATAGACCTAGAGAATATGGCATTTAAATAACTTAAAATTCTGTTGACATGAGACACAATTGCTCCTGGCTGCACCAATTGATCCCGAGAGAATGTTGGGCTTCTAAGACATTTCCATTTAGAAGTTTGTCTTTTTGGCACAAAATGGCCTACTGGGCAAAGAACTGCCCTTGCCTTGATGGCTGACAGTATAAATGCAATGCTGTCCTTTCTGGACAAGCGGGACACAAGGAAAGCGACCACTGTACTCAGCCAAGACAGGTTAAGATGGTCTCTCAGAATTCCTGCTTCTGAAAATGGTCTGTCAAATACTCTAGGCCTGTAGCCAATTTGAATGCACCAACAATGCTGAGAAACATTAGGTGACTGTCCAGGCTGCCAGCTGTCTTGGTCTACTCTTGCAAGATTCCTGAAAGTTGCTTGCATCCATCTACCATTTCTCAGGTACCATTATGTTCCTTCTCAGGTCTTTGATGTGGTTGAAAACTAGATAGTTGTAATTTCCTCAGTTATGATAAAAGATAAGTTAGATATAAAACCTTAAACTCACAAATATAAGATAGATAGGACATCTTCTTTAATATTGTAACTGTAATTCTTGCTTGATAATTGTTTTGTTATATGTAATTTTACTATGTTAAAATTAAAACCTTCCTTTTTACAAAAAGAAAAGGGGAAGTGCTGTGGATATCACTCTATATAAATAAAACACTGATGGCCAGTGACCAGGCAGGAAGTATAGGCGGGACAAAGAGAGAGGAGAATTGGGGAAACAGGAAGAAGGAGGAGAGACACTGCAGCCACCGCCAGGACAAGCAGCATGTAAAGACGCCGGTAAGCCACCAGCCACGTGGCAAGGTATAGATTTATAAAAATGGGTTAATTTAAGATAAAAGAACAGTTAGCAAGAAGCCTGCCACGGCCATACAGTTTATAAGTATTATAAGTGTCTGAGTGATTATTTTATATGTGGATTGTGGGACTGTGGGGCTTGGTGGAAGCTGGAGAGAAGCCCTCCAGCTACAGCCCTGCCTCTCCCTTAAACCTTCCTAAGCCCCTCCTCCCTCAGGGTTAGTTTCTCTAAGCCTGAGTGGTCTGGGTCACTACTCCCCACTTATAGAAATTCCCTCCAGCAGAGGTTCATTTTTGACCATCTCTCTTCCTTAGACTACAAATAGTTTGGCCTTAGTGCTACGGGCTGCAGGAAAATATTATAAGAACTCAGCTGGTTATGGCAAAGCCACTGCCTGAAGGGATCAAAGCCACTACCTGAAGGAATTCCTCCAGAGGAAGCCAAATTCCAAGGAGCTTTTGGTGTTACTTGGCTTGTTATATGTCAGCTGTCCTCTGTTATGAAAATCGTGTGTGTCTTCATAGCTTTCCCAATTGTTTTTCCCTAAGAAGTGCTAACAGTGCGGACTGATCACTCTCTGGACATTTGGAGTCCAAAAAGTGGTATTTGGAGAACAGCCTAGGAAAGGCTTCTTCCCCCCAGCCCATCCGTTTCTCCCCTTTCAGCACTGGAATCAGATATCTCCATTAGCCACATTCAAGGACTAACAGAAATAACAGCCCAGACCACCACATGCTAGTCTCCTGATTTAATGTAAATTTCACAAGAAGACAACGCCTAGGTCAGGTGGACCTTAAGTAATAGCTTTACACAATTTAGCTCGGACCCTCCTTTCTTACAGCCTTACTAACTTTATAGACCCGTAACTTCTTACCTAACCACTCCTAGGAATGTAGACTGAGCACACAGATCCCCTTTTTGATATACTAACCAGTCATTAGCACTCAGTTGACCTCCTCTTTTACCACTCCCATTTTGGATTATAAAAGAAAGCCTGGTGGTCACTGCCTGAGGAAAATTCTTACCTGCCTTTATGACCCCATAGAATTCAAGCCTGGTGACCTTGCTCAACCAGGGGATTGTTATTGCTTGGGTTTATAACTGGACTCCTGAGACACTTGGGGGGAACAGAGAGACAGAGAATGGAGAGGGATAAGGAGGATTTTGACCAGAGAGAACATGTGGACGAGATGGAAGATGAGGAAGAGTCAGATAAGGAAGTACTAGCTGGGTAAGAACAAGATGAAAAGGACCTAGATGAGGCAGAATTAAGATAAGAGAATTAAGATAGAACTTAGAGGGAGCAGTAGATAAATATAAAGAGAAATCTGGCAAGAAAGGAGCTAGACATGAGAACAGAACTGAAGCTGTGTAGATAGGATTTTATCCCAGAGGAATTAAAGTGAATGGACTAAAGAGATCAGTGTGCTGAGATTCTATTTCCCCAAAAATAGTCCTTGCCGTTCGTAGTTCTCTCTCTTGAGCCCCTGGGATGTATAATATTAAGGCTGTTCCCTAAAATATTATACAAGACCTTAGTACAGCTCAAGGGCCAAAGATTGACATGCTTTATTTTCAAATACTCTCATATGGTAACAACTTCTGCCACAGAACAAACAAATTATCCCAAAATCCCTTCTATCTAAACCTGCTCTGCCCTCCACTTCCAAATGTCTCTTCTCTCTAAGGCTTCTCTACTTCCCACTCTGAAAAATCTTTCATCTCTATGATTTCTCTGCACTCTACTCTCAAAATTCTCTTAAGACTATGCCATAAACTCTAAGTAAATGTGTTGCCACTCTGTGGGTTTGGTCCCAGCTTTTGGCACCAAAATGTGAGTTTTGCAACTGTAGAGAGAAGTGTCCTGACTACCTGTAGGGTAAAAGGGCCAGGCAAAGAAACCCACCCTGACCCTGAAACCAGAGCCAGTGAAAGCCAGTGGACTCTGATAGATATGAGGAATCACCACAATCTTCAGGCAAAGCTCTTGTAATTCGATTAACAGATTGGAAAGATTTGCTGAGTAGAATAGGTGTGACACATCCTATCCCACACAAACCCTAATGCCCTGCTGGGAGTACAGCATAAGTATTATTTTCACAGGAAAAAAAGCCCAAACTAAGGGCAATTGTTTACCAAAGGGGAGGGCATGACAAAAAGTGAATAAGAAGGGACATTTGTGCAATCAAAACATAGACAGTGAGGATAAAGGATGATCAATGGGAACATCGGCCACAGCCTTTAAAACATTAGTAAGGGCATCTTGTCCCCCATCATCCTTGTATAATTGTTATAAGAAACCCCTATTCCGTATAAATTTCTTTTTAAGAGCTCAGGAATAGAAGGATCTCCTCTGACACAGAAGGAGCTTTCTCACTGACTTTTCAGTGCTAAATGGACCCAGAGATTATATTCCACATTATTAGTTACATAAAGGATTACTCTGGGTATGTTGAATTCAACTGAAGTGATTAATGAATCTTCCCTTCCCCTTCTTATTTTAGCACACCTGTCATTTCAATTATCAGAACCCTTTAAAAAATATGTGATTATGCTGAAGTCTGTGTTATTATGTTGGGATTGGTCGGTTAGATTAGTCCATCCCAAGTATCCCCATCCATCTAACTAAAGACTATTTGTTCCCCTTCTTTTGTCCAAACCATGGACTCTGGTGGATAAAGGCAATCTTTTGCATGGCAAGACAATATCGGGGTGTTTTCTGTGATAGAGATGCCTCTTACCTCCCATGTCAAGATGAATTTTGTATAGGCTGAAAATAAAACAACAAAACTGTTATCCATAGGACAATCATGATACAAATTTCAACAGCAAGAACATAAAGTTATGTTAGACAGTTAAGCCTTAGAAAGTTTGATTTTTTTAACAGTGCTTTTTCAGTTACTTTCCACCTTTGGGGGCTGGGCTCCTCTTTCATGGGTTCCCCGTTGCCTTCTTGAGGTGTGAGGGATGAATCCAGGCAGAAATACCAATGGCTTTAACAGCAGTAGGAGTCCAGAAGAATCACAATATAAGGTCCTTTCCATCTAGGTTCCAGCCGGTCAGTTTTGAAGTGGCTGACTAATACAGCATCTCCAGGCAGGAATAGGTGATCAGGTTGCCAGTACCCAACAGGTTGAGCACCTGAACCTGAGGGAGACTCTTATCCAAAGTTAATAGTAGTCCTTTTAAGGACTCACAGATTGGAGTGGGGCAATCTGGTAACAATCCAGCATGTACCAAGGGATCATGGGAGGTGGTCGCCCATAGGCTATTTCACATGGGGTGAACTCTTCTTGGTAGGGGGTGTTAATATTCTCTTCTCACTCTTCTGGTTGTAATGTCCTAAGTCATCAGGGTGTTGCAGGTGGCTGCGAACCACCACATGATCATGCCATCTCCACCTTAAAAAGCCGAACACAGACCCCCCCCACCCTCCCTTTTTCCGTTTGCTCTCTGCTGTCTGCTCTGCCCCGCTTCCCTCCCTCCACCAGGCCTGGCTTCTCCTGTTCTATCTCCTCTTCTCTCTAATAAAGCTCATTCTAACTCTGGTAATCATGGATCGTGACTCTTCCGCCGCTGACCAAACCAGCGCCGTAAATCCTTTCAGGGGGTACATTGGACTCTGAGAAGGGCATAAGGCAAGAGGTCAACCCAGTTACCCCCAGTTTCAAGAATGTATTTAGTTAGAATCTCCTTTAAAGTTCTATCCATCCTCTCTACTTTTCCTGAGCTCTGAGGATGATATAGACAACAAAGTTTCCAATTTATGTTAAAAGACTTAGAGAGCAATTAAGATAACTTGGCCATGAAAGCTGAGTCATTGTCAGACCCCAGATATATGGGAAGGCCAAATCTGGTAATAATTTCCATTATTAATTTCTTAGCTACCACTTGGGCTGTTTCCATTCAGGATGGAAAAGACTTTACCCAGCCTGTGATGGTATTGACAAAAACCAGCAGGTATTTGTAGCCATACAATCCTGACTTGACTTCCGTGAAGTTCATTTCCCAAAATTCACCAGGTGCTGTACCTGACTCCATTGGCCTGGGGGAAGTATGTTCTTTGCATTTACCTGGGCACAGGTCAGGCAGCAGTGTGAATGTTTTGAAGTTTTTCTCTGTGGCCAGGTGGCCAGACATGAGGGGAGATGAGTTCTGACAAGTGCATGGCATGATGTAAGGCGGTTAGGCAGTTTTGGCTCAAACCTTGGCATGCAGATTCTCCAGCAGGCAAGATCCACCATCCGCTGCGGCTCTCCTGAGCCCCCAAGTCAGAATGACTTGATCTCTGCTGGATCATACTCAGGAACATCATCAAGACAGAGTAGGGGTTCAGGAACAGCAGACAGTTCCAGAACAGTCTGGGGTTTGGATTCCCCAAGAGCAACCTCTTTGGAAACTTGATCTGCATGGTTGTTACCTTGAGTTTGGGGGCTTTTGTCTTTTGGGTGTCCTGGCCAATGAATAATGGCCAGTTCAGTTGGTAGCCAGATGCCCTCTAGCAACTGGACAGTTTCGTATTTATTTTTAATAGTCTTTCCCTCTGAGGTGGGTAAACTCCTCCGTTTATATATCTGTCCGTGAACATGAGCCATGGCAAAAGCATATCGGCTGTCTGTGTAGATGTTCACCTTTTATTCTTCAGTCCAGCTCATAGGCTGTGTCAGAGCAATTGCTTCTGCTCCCTGGGCAGATGTGCCCCTAGGCAGATGTGCCCCTAGGCAGATGTGCCCAAATGAGCTAGCTCCTTCTGGGACAGTCAGTACCACTGCCCCATGTACCTGGATCTTTCTTGAATGAAGCTGCTGCCATCTGTATAGAGATCTGCACCTCCGGTAGTGACAGGAACATCTGTCAGATCAGGTGACATGCCTTGGATGACATTCAGCATCTCCAGGCAGTCGTGGATGGGCTCCTCAGGGTCAACATCTGGCAGCAGGGTGGCAGAATTAATGGCCAAGGACTTCAAAATGGAGCCATGCAGGTTCCTCGGGTAGATCTCAAACTCAGGACAAATGGCTTTTGATATTTAACATATCAAAGCAGACCTGGTCCTCCCAGCAGCTCTCAGTCCCTACCTATTACAGAGTATGGCTGGCATACCCGCCCTCTACCCTAAACTTCTCCAGCCCAAGGGCTGGGCTGCCCTTCCCCCAGCTGCCCTTCCCTATATAATCCAGGCATTTGGGCTTTGTGGTCCTTTTTTTTTTTTAACCTTTTTACCCTCTTGGTCTCCTGGTTCTCCCCTCCACCCTGTCCTCACATGACCTGTTTCAGGGTCATGTTCACTCTGGACTCTCCAGATGTCCCTTCCTCTGGTTATGCTCTCCCTCGTATCTACAATAAACCTTCTCCTCCATCATACCTAGGAGCAGTCATGTCCTCCCTTTTTATTTCTTTTTTTTAATTCATAGAACAAATAATCAACCTGCATTTTATTCAATGGCACAATAATTTCTATAGACTATTTGTCAATAAGTTAAGACATGTCCTTCCCATTATTACTAAGTCTATAATTTCTCATATATAAGGAGTTGCATAGTGTTATGGAGAATTATGGCATGCATAAAGTTCTATAATACCATTACCTTGTTGATATATAGCTCCAGCAGGTGATAAGGAGAAAGGATGGAAGTATAAGTGATCGACAAGGGAGTAAGGGGTTAATTCTATGAGCTACAGCTTCAGCAGCTGCATTATTTAATAACCTGCTCTGCTTCGGGTGTTTGTTTGTTTGTTTTAAGTAGAATTTAAGGGAGAGTCTCCAGAAAGCAACTGAAAGAGCAGGGTCACATCCTCAATAGTGATAGGTAGATAAGACTATACCCAGCCAGCTGTGGTGCCGCACACCTTTAATCCCAGCACTCAGGAGGCAGAGGCAGGTGGAGCTCTGAGTCTGAGGCCAGCCTGGTCTACAGTGTGAGTTCCAGGACAGCCAGGGCTACACAGAGAAACTCTGTCTTGGGGGTGGGGGGTTGGTACCCTATTAATATGGCCCAAAATTTCAAATTTTGCTCTTTTAGTTTACTTAGCTTAGTTAAGCATGTATTTAAGTATTGATTAAATGAGCAAGAGAGAATGCCATCTACATACTGAAGCGCCTCGGGAAACTGAATCAGCACCGACTAGGGTGCTTTATGTCCTCGTTGTGGTTGTTTCTGCACTAGAAGGTTTGGCCCGTTTTAATTTTTCCCCATGTGAAGGGACCACTGATCAATCTATATTGATTTACTCTTGCTTTGAGGGAAAACAAATGAACAGGAAAAAAACTAAGCTCTAGGGCAGCCGAGCCCTGGCTTGTGCTCCAGCAGCTTAGGCCCAGCCACCAGTCCTTGGAACTCAGGTGTAGCATCAGACACTGCTCTCTGTATTCAACTGACCCCAGGCAGCTGAAATGGCCATGGGGCCATTTGCAGCCAGAGGGCTCTGAGTTCCAGCCCAACAGCTTTGGAGTCTATTCTGCCCACCCTGCCAAAACCTGCCAAATTGTGTTCAACAGAAAATGCCCCCCCTCTCTCTCACTCTCACTCTCTCTGACTCCTTTTTTCCTTTTTTTGTGGAGGGGGTTTTGAGACAGGGTCTCTCTGTGTAACAGCTCTGGCTGTTCCAGGACTACCTCTGTAAACTAGGCTGGCCTCGAACTCACAGAGATCTGCCTGCCTCTGTCTCATGAGTGTTGGGATTAAAAGCATGTACCATCATCCTCCCCACCCCCAACCCAAGCAATACATTATTGTTTTCCAGCTTGCAAAATAATTGACAGGATATTATTATCCCCCTTTTACACCGACTCTGTTTCCATTACTTCCTATGAGTTTAAAATTACCGACATCTATGGTTCGTTGTTTAGGAATAAGTTGCAGAACTGTTTCTCGGAATATTTTGAATCTATGGACCTAAAACACAGCTCAAAAATTGTATGAAACCCTTTGTCTCAAAGGACCTGATTAGAGCTCATGTTTCGTTCCACTCTCCACTTACTGTCTCAAACCCTGCGCTGAGGGGCCAGAATTTCCTAATCCCGGGCTCCTAGCACCTTTTCTCTTTCATGCTGGAACAAAACACTCCACTGGCTTCTCACACTCACACAGCAGCACAATACAGTCTGAGCTCAGTCCGTCAAGGCAGAGCTGACTGTGAAAACCAACCTGCCAACTGTGTCTTCTTTCTCTCCCTCCCTCAGAGACCCACACACTGCGCTATGACTTCACAGCCCGGTTTCCGGAGGACTCTTGGATGCCCCTGTCCCCGATCCTAGTATACGCTGACGATGAGCTCTTCCTGCGCTACAAGGGGGACAGCAGAAGAGCAGAGGCCGTGGGGCCCAAGATCAAGGGACACACAGGAGCTGAGAACTGGGCAAGAAAGACTGAGGATCTGCAGAGAAAGAAGGAGCAACTCAGGAGGATGCTGGCTGCGGCCACAAAGCAGCTGGGCCAGGAGACGGGTGAGTGTGCAGCGCTAGAGGTGTTATGCCCAGATTGTGGAGACCTCCAAAAGACCACCACGGAGACCAGATCCCACACGTAAGAGCAAAGAGCCTTTATTTTCAAGCTCAGAGCTTGGACTCTGTCTGACGCAGCAGTGAGAGCAGAGAGCCCAGAGCCCAGGCACGGTAGGGTTTTTTGTCATAGCAGAGGTTGGGGTGAGGGGATTTCCAGGGCTCAGGACCCTGATTGGCTGGCATTTTTCTGGGGATATAGGGAATGTTTAGAATGTCAGGTGTTTCCTCTTAGATGCAGGACCCACTGGGTGGGGTCGGCTTATGGTTTTTCCTGGGTCCAGGTGTTTGCCTTCCAGAAGCTGTGTCTGGGCCTCTAAGCCTGTCATGGCGGCTGTGTGGTCAAGCTGTTTTGGTGCCCCTCACAAGAGTTACAGAGGTCCCAAATATGATTCCTAAGCCCTGATTCTGGGCAAGGCATAGCCAGACTTAATGGAATGATGCAATAATGCTTCCATGGGGCAGAGCACTGGATAGTCTCTTTTAGACCTAAGTCTCAGGGGCACTAAGGTCAAGGAACAGCAGGGTGACAGGTCCCTGCCTGGGGCAAGCCAGGCCTTCACACCCTCCAGGAAACCTTGAGCTGTGAGCTTCAGGGAAACCAGAGCACTGGAGGCTTCTGGCGCCTGGGCTACGATGGGCAAGACTCCCTCACCTTTGACCAGAAGACTCTCAGATGGACAATGACTGTGCCCTCCACCCAGCAGACCAAGGTGTTCTGGGAGACACATGCACCCAGAGCTGATGAATTTAAGACTTTCTTGGAGGACATATGTCCTGCTCAGCTCCAGGGATATCTGGCTTTCTTGAAGAACTTTCCACCGGATACAGGTACTGACTGCCACCAGGGTTGGTTCCCAGCACCCAGGGGAACATCCCTGTGGCCAAGAGGCTCCTCCCATGGTATTTGTGGGTGTCTGGTTCTCACTGGTGTGTATAAGGGTGGCAGAGTCTAAGGTGATGCCTGGAAGTTGGGGTGTAGGGTTTCCTCCAGAGCCACTGCTGGGTCCCTCAGACGGGAAAGGAGGGTTTCCCACACCAGTCCCTGGCAGACAGGAACAAGGGCTCCATCTCCCCATCAGCCTCTTTCTCTAGGATGTTCTGGGTCCAGAAGGAGAGAAAGCTAGGTATGAACAACTGGGCTTAGGTGATAAGATGGAGTCATGCTTGTCTGATCAGCGTTAAGACAGGACAGAAGGATCCAGCCACAGAGCTGGACTACAGATTCAAATGCGAGCTACCCAACCCATGTCCCGTGACTGGGATCCTTTGCCTGATGTTCTGCTTTTGTCTGAAAGAGTTAAGTTTTCTGTTTCTTGAGATAAGGCTTCACTACCTAGCCAAGGCTGACTTTGAACTCAAGACCCTGCATCTGCCTCTTGAATGCCGGTATCACAGGTATGCACAGCTCTGCAAGGCCCCTGAAAGGTGATACTTAAAGCTTTCTCCCTGGCTAAGTCTCATGACAAAAAAAAAAAAATATATATATATATATATATATATATATATATATATATATATATACACACATATATGAAAAGTGCCCTAGAAATGGGGGTGGGGTGGGGAGATAAGACACTGGTGACCAGTCAAAGCCCTCATGAGCCAAAGAATTAGAGCCACAGTCTGGTGGTCCGTCCCTGTCTTCCAGAGTGTGTGATACCTGCTTTGTGGTAGAAAGTCAGTCAGATCGCCAGCCATTGGCTGACTAGAGAAGCCCACTATCCCTACAAAATCATATACACATGTGCTGGAAGGTTGATGCTCTGGCCTCTGACAAGTCTTCTGGCAGATCAGGGCCTGACGCCTGTGAGCTGCCAGGCATCACTGGAGCTGCCTGCCGGCCTCCCCAGTCCTCTTACCACTGGGCCCGGGGTAGAGGCCGGAGGCAAAAGTGCACAGTGTGGCTGTCTACTTTCTGCCCTGTTCATCTCACCTTTCACCAGCTCTTCCTCATCTTCTCCCAGGCCTCCCGGAGGTGAAGGTGACCAACAGGACATACCCAGTGGGCAGGATCACCCTGACATGCTGGGCTTTTAATCTGTATTCTCGTGAGGCCACCCTGGCCTGGCTTCAGGATGGGAAGCAGGCACAGCAGCGTACCTTTGGGCCCGGGACCATCCTGCCCAGTGGGGACGGCACCTACCAGACCTGGGTGTCCATTTGGGTTCTTCCTGGACAGGAACCAGAGTTCACCTGCCGCCTGAGACACCAAACCCATGACATCAAGGTCCCTGCTGCCCCTGGTGAGGAAATGGGGCAACCATTCACCTCAGGGGGTAGGAGGCAGGGGCGAGAAGGACCCATAGGACACAATCACCACTCACTTCATGGTGGGTCCAGGGCATGCTGCTGAGTACATTCATGATGCTGCCATCTCCCAAGCTGCCTCAGCTGTTTCTGCCCTCCCCATTGTGTTGGTGGTGGTGCTGGCCAGAGCCAACTGAAGCCAGAACACAAAGAACAGAAAACTACCAGGTAAGGAGCCCATGTTGGGGGGTGGGGTCTGCTTTTTCCTCTTACTTGTGACTAGAGACAGAACTGGTTTGTTTGTTTGTTGTTTTTGTTTTTGTCTTCTCTCTCTCTCTCTCTCTCTCTCTCTCTCTCTCTCTCTCTCTCTCTCTCTCTCTCTCTCTCTCTCCTTTGCTGCTGAGTTAGCAGGAAAAGCCTTTTCCTGCATCAGGTACATCCTGGAGGCTGCTGAGGAGCCAGGTCAAGCAGAAGAAAGGCAGTGCCAATCAAAACCAAAGAACCCAGCTCTCACAACAAAGGAAACAGAACGTGGTTATTCTGCAGCCAAATATGCCTGACCAGGGCCCAGGAACACAGATCCAAGTTTCCCTAAATGCCATGTTCCAATGCAGTTACTGTCTGATGAAATGTCTATTGTAGTAGAACAAAAAAACCTTCAATCGAGATATTTTTCAAATACATTAATGGAAACATCAGGTGGATGGGTTCCAGCAAAGAGGGTCATGGATCTCCTGACACTCTGGTTGGTGGAAGCTACTGATCCCTTGATACATTTCAAAGGTTTCACCTGCTTATCAAAAGGATAGCAGGTCAGACTCAGAGGTCCACAAGAATGGCCAGGGAGTCTAAAGCTAGCCTCAGGATAATCAGCAATGTTCTAAATCTCCACTGTCAGGGAGTTCTCATCAGTCCATTGGGCTTTAATATTGATGCATCTTTGTGTGTGTGTGTGTGTGTGTGTGTGTGTGTGTGTGTGTGTGTGTGTGTGTGTAGTATTGTGTGTGGTGTATGTGGGGTTTTTGTGTGTGTGTCTGTGTGTGGTATGTGTATGTGTGTGTGGTGTGTATGTGTATGCTGTGTGTGCATATGTGTGTCTGTGTGTGGTGTATGTGTATGGTGTATGTGCATGTGGGGTGTGTGTGTGTGCGTCTGCTGTGTGTGTGTATATGCAATGTATGTGTGATGTGTGTGGTATATGTGTGTATGTATGTGTGTGGTGTGTATGTGGTGTATGTGTACACAGTATGTGTGTATGTATGTCTGTGTGTGGTGTGTCTGTGTATGTGGTGTGTAAACAGAGGTAGAGTTTTTCTGTCCTGACCCCTGTCCCCAAATAACCACTCTGAGGCTTATATTAATTTTAAATGCTCAGCCAGTAGCTCATGCTTATTACTAACTAGCTCTTACATTTTAAATTAACCCATATTTTTATCTATGCTTTACCAAGTGGCTTGGTACCTTTTCTCAGTATGGCATGTCCATCTCCTGCTCCTCTGCTGGCGACTCCTGACTCTGCCCTTCTCCTTCCCATCATCCTTAGTTTGGTCACCCTGCCTATACTTCCTGCCTGGCTACTGGCCAATCAGCATTTTATTAAACCAATTCAGGTGACAAATCTTTACAGTGTACAAGAGGATTATTCCACAGCATTCCCCCTTTTTGTCTAATTAAAAGAGAAGATTTTTTTAACTAACATAGTAAGATTATATACAATGAAAACAATTATCAAGTAAGAATTATAGTTACAATATCCAGTCTATTTGTATTTGGCAAAATTAGAGAAAATGCTCTACTATCTATCTTATCTTTGTGAGTCCAAAGTTTTGTACCTAATTTATCTTTTATCATAACTAAAGAAAACTATAACTATTACTACCTATTCTTCAACTCCATCAAAGACCCCAGAAGGGTGAAATGCTACCTAATGACGGGGACATCAGGCTTCCTGGACAGTCACCCAAAGTTCCTCTGTAACATTGGGTCATCCACCTTTGACCTACAGGCCTAGCATATCTGACAGACTTTCCTGTGAAGCAAGAAATTCTGAAGGACTGTCCCACCTTGTCTTGGCAAAGTTCAGCAGTCACCTTTCTTGCATCCTGCTGGTCCAGTTTGGACAGTAACTGTCAGCAGTTGAGGCAAGGGCAGTTTCTTTGCCCACATGGTTAGATTCGTCATAAAGAAAGCAAACTCCATATAGAGTTTTTTCAATGCCCAATATCTTTTCTGAAGTAGATTGGTGCTGCCAGGAGGAGACATGTGTCACTGTCATGAAAAGTTTAAGTTCTTAAAACATTTATTAAAGATTTATTTATTTATTATGTATACAGTGTTCTGCCTGCATGTGTCCCAGGTCTTACTATAGATGATTGTGAATCATCATGTGGTTGCTGGAAATTGAACTCAGGACCTCTGGAAGAGCAGCCAGTGCTCTTAACCTCTGAGGCATCTCTCCAGGCCCTCTTAAAATATTTTAAATGTCATATTCTGTAGGACTTTAAAGCATTCAGATAGATAGATTGCCTATCTATCTGAAATATATCTCTGTGTGACCTTAAAAAAAATGACTATTAATATGTATTTCTTAATTACACATTACCTTTTAAATGAGCTATATAAGTACAATATCTTGAATAAGAGTAGAAATAGAAATATAGCATAATAAAATTAACTTTAAATTTGTATCAATAAGCCAAAATTCATACCAATGTAAAATATGTTAAGATTAATAGTTTTTTTATTAAATTAGATTCAATAATCTACCCTTTTAACCTATCATTTCTATATCTCTCCTTTTTCTTTTCAGAACAAGATCCCTGAATCTAATCTCCTTTGTTCAGCTTTTTTCCTGACCATTACCAATAACAATTTGTAAAGAACCCCCCTAAATGATGCATCTCTCTTGTTCTGTATCCAGAACAGCTTCAACACTGCTAGCTGAGATAATCCAGCCTCATACAATACTCCAACAGAGGTGCTCTGAAATGTTGGATCATCTGAGCCATCTGTTCCCATCAGAGATTTTTTTCAGGGGGTCTTCCTCAATCAAACCTGATTTTTCATAACCCAGAATGAATCCACAGCCTCTCATTTTCTATGGAAACAAAAGCCTAACCTCTTCCCCAAAGCGACATCTTTTGACTTAAATTTTGAAATCAAGATAATTTTAAAATTTATAGGGGTGTTGGAGGGTGTTGGCTTGGTGTATGATTTGGATGAGGAGATTAACCTAGTCTCTGGGCATCTCTGAGAGTCAACAGTGTTACTTTTACTCTAAGAAAAGCACATGCCTGAGCAAGCCATAGGGTTTGAATTTGCTGCATCTTATCATTTTGATATCAGTAGTAACATATTCATCCAATTGGTTGGACCTATGATGGATCAGTCTGACTCCATCTTAAGGATGGAAGCCATTTTGTTATAAGGTCAGAACAAGTTCATTCCTGTGTGCTGCAAAATTAAAGTTGATGGTGGTTTAAACTGTTCCTTGAATTAGACATGCCCTTCACCCTATGGAGTTTGACTCACACCTTGAATGAATAAGGTACTCTGCCAAATAATTTTTAAATGTTCAGCCAAGTTCCTAAGCAACAAAAATTTCTCTGGAAATCCCCCAACCCTTAAAAAACCCTTAGTCTTACAGTTTGAGGGCCACATACACCCCACTTCCTCCTGTGTCTGATGCTATTTTTTCAAACCCCCGCTTTATAGATGTCTGACAGAAAACAAAGCTTGCTTAATTTGGCCAAAGAATTTTGCTAATTGTCTTTACTCTTGTTCAGAGGGACTAACAATTGGAGGCCCCAGTAAGATCAAGACTCCCAACCCATATTCTGAAGCCAGACCTTCACTCCAGGACTCCAATGCTGCCTTGGAAGGTACACACCTTGAAGATGCTCCAAGACTCCAAAGAATGCTTTCATTTTGGCAAATTGTTGTAGTGTAGGAAAAAGAAACCAGGAAGCACCTGTCTGAGGAATGCTCCATTGGTGAGTCATAGAAGGCATATCTCCTTCTATGGCAGCATTTGCCAACCTGTTGGTCTCCACCATCAGAAAACACATATTCCCAATGATCTTAGGAGCTGATGCCTCACTCAGTAGCAAAGTTACAGTTATGAAGTAGCTACAAAAATAAATTTATGGTTGGGGGTTCCTAAGACCATCAGAAATATATGCTTCCCGATGGTCATGACCCATGGGTTGAAAACCTCTGTTCTATGGCATCTGGTGCTGTTTCTGATGGGATCTTGTCTAGGGGACAGAGAGGTACCTGATGAGGTACACAAACTCCTGTCCAGGGCAACAGCACGGCGTCACACTGACCATCTGGCTTTTGGTGCCTTATTCTTGGTACCCTGTGCTTTGTTACATATGTTGTTTGTCTCCTGCCCGTGGAATAAAAGCCACTCTGCCCACCTCGTTCTTGGATGCTGGGGACCAAGAAGGAAAATGGTCAAACCCAGTGAAATGTATGAATGAAGATGGGCACCACATGTTTTGCTTTTGACCAATCTCTTTCAGCTACATGAGAGTAGTACTCTCTGCACTATGTCTAATGGTCTTGATTTTTGCTGACTCTGTCCCTTGAACATTGTGTGTTCTGTGGTTTCATTGTTTGCTCTCTCTAACTCTTCTGTTCCTGCCATGCTCTCCTCCGCCTGCCACAGCAGCACCCACTGAAGCCCAGTCAGAGAAAACTTTGTTTTCCCTTCCTGAGTCTGCTGCTGGGTGCTTGCTTTGGGCCCACATGCCTGGCCAGGGCTGGAAAACAGCAAGGACCAGAAGGGCAAGGTGGGAAGCCGGATGAGCAGGCAGTGGAGGCCAGGATCTGGGATCTGCTCCAGCACTTGTGGTTCCCCAGAGACTCCCCAAGGGTGGATCCTAGTGGATTGACTGCTACCCTCCTTCCTGACTCCTTGTCCTAGGAAAACCATGGCCTACAGAGTCTGGAGGGACCCAGCAGGGGAAAAAGGAGCAGTGGCCACTTTGGTTGCTTGCCATAGCTGCTTTCTCTGTTCTCAGCTTGCTCTGGTCCCTGAATTCAGTTTTTCAGGGATTCGGGTGTTTTGTTATATCTAGACAATGTTGAAATATTATTTTATGCTGTTCTGTGTAGCTGGAGATTTCTCCAGTCCTGCCCAGCCCCATGGACCCCACAACTGCTTATAAAATAATCACTCAGAAGCTTATATTAATTAAACTGCTTGGCCATTAGCCTAGGCCTATCATTAACTAGTTCTTACACTCAAACTCAGCCCATTTCTGTTAATCTATATGTCACCACATGTTCCGTGGCTTTACTTGTTGCCTTTACATGCTGCTCCCTGGATGGCAGGCTGGCGTCTCCTGACTCAGCCTTCCTCTTCCCAGGATTCTCCTTTTTAATTGTCCTTCCTATACTTCCTGCCTGGCTACTGGCCAATCATCAGTATTTTATTTATGCAGAGCAATATCCACAGCAGTTCTGCTTTATTGAAAAGCTGGCTATGGAGTTGGGTTATTGCTCCTGCTTCTTTAAACCCAAGCATGCTTATTTTAAAGTTTCCTGTCTGTCCTATGACATGAGACACCTGATTTTGTGACCAAAAAAAAAAAAAGAAGAAAACAGCAAAAAAAAAAAAAAAAGAAGAAGAAGAAAAAAGCCAGGCAGTAGCGGCTCACACCTTCAATCCCAGCACTCAGGAGGCAGAGGCAAGTGGATCTCTGAGTTCAAGGCCAGCCTGATCTACAGAGAGAGTTCAAGGACAATCAGGGCTACACAGAGGAATCCTGTCTAGGGGGATTTAAAAAAAAGAACAAAATCAAAAGAAACTCAGAGGAAAATGAGGATTTCAAAAATGCTATCCCACAGGGAACTCTGGAGAAAAGACAGTATCTTAAAGTTTGTCTTGCCTTAAAACAAAAATGACTTTGGTGATATGCACAAGGCATGGAAGCAGTGGTGCTGAGTGTGACTTGATGAACTGTTGGGGGCCTGACTCAAAAAGCTTCAGAGAAGAGTTTTAGTATGTGACCTAGAGATCGTTCTTGTGATGTTTTGGTGAAGAATGTGGCTGCTTTTTGCTCTTGTCCAAAGATTCTGCCTGAGGCTAAAGTGAAGAGTTTTAAATTCATTCCATGGGCAGAGGAAATCTCAAAGCAGCCTAGTATTGACTCTGTTGTGTGGTTATTAGTGTTAACTCTAATGAAGATTTATAATGAAAAGAATCAAGCCGAGCAGGGTAAATTACAAAATGTAAAATTTAAGGAGGAAAGAAACACCAAAAAGTGGAATGGAGCCAAGTCCTGTGTTCAAGGAGATAAACAGACTAAGAAATGGAATAAAGGGAGTGGTGACCTCAGGGCAAGATCCCACCCAGCTAAATTTCCAACTTGTGAAAAGGAATTAAAGAAAAGCTTAGAGCCAGGTGTGATGGTGCACACTTTTAATCCCAGTACTGGGAAGGTAGAGGTGAGCGGATCTCTTGAGGCCAGCCTGGTCTAGCCATTGAAAACAGAAAGTTGGTGAAGATATAATTGACTTGGCAGTTTTGGCCATGTGGTTCTGGAGTTAAGGATAGAAGAAATGGGCTATGGAATTTGCCCTCAAGACTGAGGAAAGCTGCTGAGGCTAGGCATGTGTCAGGGGTGTCCCTGAGTGGAGACCCAGAGAGGCCATTGTGTGATACTGTGAAGTTGAAGCCTGGATTACCTTGGAGACCCCAAGATGTTGGAGACACAGAGTTTAGAGTTTGCCCAGCTGGTTTTTGGTCTTGCTTTGATCCAGTATTTCCTCACTATGCTCCCTTCCCTATGTCTAGGAACAGTATATCTTATGCCATTATATGTTAGAAATTTTACAGGGATTACCATTAAGAAATTGCATGACTCTCAGAAGAGACTTTGGACTTAGAAACAAATTTGGAACTGTTATAAGCTACGAGGACTTTTGAAGTTGGACTGAATGCATTTTTGCATTATGAAATGTCTATAAGCCTTGGGGGCCAGGAAGTAGAAAGTGGTGTTTTGAAAGAAAATAGTCCCCAAAGGGAGTGAAACCATTAGGAGGTGTGGTCTTGTTGGAGGAAGTGTGTCACTGTGGAGATCTAATATATGCTCAAGATACCACCCAGAGTCACAGTCCATTTCCTGTTGTGCTCTCCTCATCAAGATGAAGTCAACACCATGTCTTCCTGCACGCTACCATCTCTCCACCTGTAAGCAGCCACCTCAGTCAAATGTTCTCCTTTCTAAGAGTTGTCCTGCTCGCTAAGGAAGGGAATGTCTCAGTTGCCTTTAGCCTACTGGCTATGGGTGGGTTAGGACTTCTGTTGGTCTTTTCTGTGTTGAACACACAGATTGCAAGCCCAGTGCCACTTTGAGATCTTTGGCAGCAGTTAATTCTGCAGGTTACACACAATTGAGCCTGTTTGATAATGAGTATTCAGAGACGGGTAATGCCTGGGGGGCACTCACCAACCTAAGACAGAGCACCTGTGTGGCCTGGGCAGGTTTCTCCATGACGGGTAAGGTGACCTGCTGACATCCCATGCAACCTAAGTCAGAAGCTCATTTATTAGTAAAGGGGACCTGTAAGGTCCTGGCCCCCGTTTTGGATAACTGTTGCCTTGCTTGCTTACCTTGACCTTGATATCCTCCCTGTGCTCACTCCCTCTCGGGTTCCACCCTCCTGAATGCTTAAGGGAAGTTCCTTGTCTGTGTATCCTGCATAATGGGCATTAACAGCTTAGATGCAAGATTGTAAAACATCAGTATCAAACTTCTGCCCTCCGGGGTTCTCCCATTGTGCTGTAAGCCTGTATGTAAGACCTCCTCCCTCCTTCAATAAACGGCATTTGGCATTAAAAAAAAAAAAAAAAAGAAAGAAAGAAAGAAAAAAAAAAAGAGTTTCCCTGGTCATGGTGTCTCTTCACAAGAAAGAACTAAGTAAGACAAGGACTACATGACAGGATGGAAGGCCAGATACTTGGATATGCAGGTGCTGGTTACTCGTAGCAAACTTTGCCATAGCTGAGGACTAGCTTTTTACCGCTGGGTGTAGACGGGGCATCAATGGCCACTGCGTTTCTTGTTCAATTCTACGAGGCCAACAGCACACCCAGTCTAAAACCCCCATGGCAAGGTCAGTGATTCTAAGGGCTAATGTTAAAACGATAATGCCAATCAATTGAAAACTGAGTTTGAATCTCAATCTTATAGAAGCTACTAACTTGTTCTAGACTGTTTTAAAAAAAGTAATTAAGGGGGAACTGGGAGGGGTGGGGAAGAGGAAGCTGCAGTCAGGATATATTGTATGAGAGTAGAATAAATGAACTTGTGTAACTATGTCATGAAGGTTGATAGTCACCTTATAAACGACTAATATGTTCAGAACTTTGCTTGTATTCATGCTGGCTACAAACGTAATTTGTTTACGGGAACAAATTACGTTTAGCCTCCTATGTATGTATTCAGGATTAAGCCTTAAACAAATAACTAAAAACACAAAGTTTATTTAAAATCGGGTATACTTAATAGACAGCCCTCAACACTTTTCAAAGATCTGCTGGATATGGCATTTAAAATGTTTAATGAAAAAACTTCCTATGATAGACAGAGATGCCCTAGCTCCTAGAAATGGCCCCACGGACTCCCAAGAAGACAATGGGGCACAGACCTGACTGTGGTAATGCCCAACCACTGGGAAGAGCTGCCCATGACTGGCCTGCTGCCAAGGCTCTAACCAAACTGTAGAGTTGACGGTCACGTTCTGCCTCGTCAAAGCAAGGTCAGTTTTCCCAGGTGCCTCCCCCACAGGAAATTCAGATTTTCCGGACCTGGCAGCTGAAGGTCTATGTTCAATATTGTCCCTTGTGGCAGCCAAAGACTGACCTCTGTCCCCAAAAAACTACCACCGGAGCCTAGGGCAACCATCCAGGTAACTGTGTTTGTTGTCAATATGGAAACCATTTGGATTATTCTTCCTGCTATAATTTATCCTCAGATGTCTGATGGTGTTGATGGCTTACTGTAGCTCTATCAGTTTAGCAACAGCTGCCTGGTTAATGCATTTCATATTTGATAATCTGGCTTTGCCTGTCTAGAGCTATTAATTCGCCTGATGAGAAAGTCAAACTCACAGACAGCTTATCCTTGCTAGCAGGCCTCATACTGAGGGGTAAACAGCCTTCAGATGCAACTTTTACTAATGTAGGAACTTGCTTTGTAACGGCAGCTCTCAGTAATCAACCACCTGTGTCTCATGGTAAATGATTGAATCAAAAAAGGATTTAAACTTACGTACATTCTGAGAGACTAAGAAAACATTTTAAAATAAATACAAATTATAAAGGTCTGAGACTATGAAAACTTAAATAAATTATAAAAAGCTAAGTGATAAGTTTTGAATCCTCTGTTGCTGGGTATCTGCCACCACCACTGACATAATAAGCCAAATCAAACTGAATTAATAAATCCATGTTTAATGAACAGAGCAAAGCAATCCTGGGTGACCCTTGGAAAGGCTGGGGAAGAGTCACATGGCCAATATGGCCACCAGGCCTTAAGTAACCTGTAGGCATGGTCTTGAGCAGCCCCAGGGAGGGGCTCGCTTTTGGTGGGCTTTGAGGGAGTGGGTAGGGGTCTAGAAGGGGTGGGCAGCTCTAAGGGAGGGGCTGCTGTTTGGTGGGGTTTGGGGAGAGACAGATGGGGAGGGAAGTTGAAGTGGAGCTTCCACCAGAACACTAAGAAAGAAAAACAGAAATGCATACAAATTACTCTACACTGTTATTATACAAAGATTTCAAAGGCTCGGAGTTTTCACGCTGATCAATGGATTTCTAAGAAGCTGGTAAAGCATTGACTACTATTATGAGTCAGAAGCTCAAGATTTTAATTTTCCTTTGGTTGTCTTCTAAATATAGCCTTGAGGAGCTTCTCATCAGGCTAAAAATATCTCTACCCCATCTATAGCCATCTATTTGCCCTCTGGACAAAAAAGAGTGTTCATGCTTTTCAACCCAAAGCTGTGGCTTTGGCTATGACTCAAAAACATGAGTCTACTCCAGCAGTTTGACGGACACCATCAACTGCTTTATCTATAGTGAGGATTTCAGTACAGATTCCAAATAGTGGTGATGCTAATATGTCTAAAACTTTTATCTTATCTAAAAATAATTTCTGTAAGCTCGGGAAGTGGAAGGCAGAGTCTTTGGCTCTGCCTCTCAAAGATCAAAAGATCCCCAGATAAGTACTCCTGTCAATCAACAGCCTGTCCTGGGGGCGGGGTTCCTTGAGACTCCTCCCCTCCCACAACCACCAGGACTATGGGCCAGTAAGCTCCGAATATAAAAGTTTCCTTTGCGCTCTTTAACTTCTGTCCCCAGTCTGTATTTGTCTCGGCAAAGTCCCACTCGGCTGGTGGGCGGCATCAGCTGTGGACTACAAACTGCTCCCAAGGTGAGCTACACCACCCAGTCCCCAAACCGGAAGCCCTGGACTTGAAAACTGTCTCTTCAGCTGGGTCAGCAAAGCAGATGCAGCTGATGAACGCTCCACCGCCCTAATACCCTCTCAGCTTTTGACTGACATTCCAGCCTTCCTGCGCCCTGACAACAGCATCCTAATTTTAGCAGGAAGTAGTGAGGAGAATATATCATCTGTTGTCCTCAACAAAGAGTGGAACGTTAAATCCAAAGGGAACTCCCTGTGTGTGTGTGTGTGTGTGTGTGTGTGTGTGTGTGTGTGTGTATCCATAAATATATAACTGCATATATGTACACACACATCTATATAGCCACACATCTATATAGCTATATATATATATATATATATATATATATATATATATATATATATATATATATATATATAAAACCATATAGATTATGCCTATTGGCATACCAAACTCCTTCACTGTCAAAAAAAACTATTAAAACCAAACAGACTGCCTGGCAGTGATGACACATGCCTTTAATCCCAGCACTTGGGAGGCAGAGTCAGACGGATCTCTGTGAGTTCAAGGCCAGTCTGGTTTACAGAGTGAGTAAGTTCCAGGTCAGCCAGGGCTACACAGAGAATCCTAGTCTTGAAAAACCAAACAAACACAAACAAACAAAACAAAACAAAGAACACAAGTAGACCAAGATCTATCAACTGGTAGACTAGACTCATTAGCTAAAATAGTTCTCCAATATGATAAAGGCACTTGACCTGCTCTATACAGAACGAAGAGGATGGCTTTAAGAAAAATTTATTCTTTCTATGCTAACCAATCAGACATAATTAGAGAGATCCTAGCCATGATAGAAATTCTGTCTCTCACCAAACAGAAAATGCTAAGGTGCTTGTGGTCCACCGGCATCTCAGATACAAATGACCAGTCACTATCGAGGATTTGAACAGGACACATAGACAAGGGGGATGGTGGACCAGCCTGACTCCTTCTTAAGGAGGAAATCATTTTGTTATAAGGCCAGAACAAGTCCATTTCTGTTTGCTGCGAAGTTCAAGTTGAACGTGTTTTAACCTGTTTCTGGAATTTAACATGCTCCCCGCATGGAGTTTGACTCACACCTTGAATGCACCTGAAAAGATGTTATGCCAAATCATTTTAAAATGTTCAGCCAAGTTCCCAAGTAACCAAAATTCCTCTGGAAATCCTCCAACCTTTGAAACCTCCCCCTGGTCTTGCAGGTATTTTTGGACTAAACTCTACCTTCTTCTGTGTTTTTTCAAACGCCCACTTTAGGGGGGTAGCCCTAACAGAAAATACAGCTCGCTTAATTTGGCCAAAGAATTTGGTGATGGTCTTAATTTCATTCAGTGGCATTAATACCTGCTTAGTTCTTTTTTTTTTTCTTTTTTCCTTCATAGAAATTTTATTTGTCTCCCCCTCATTTTTTTAAATTAGCTGTTGGAGAATTTTGTAAGAATTATGGCTGAAGACACCATAGACTTTGGACTGAGGCCTTGGAGGCCCAAGGTTGACCTCTGTTCTCTATACTCATTTACCACATACTTTCATGAGCACCAGCTCACATGCGCACGCGCACGCGTGCGCGCGCACGCGCGCGCACACACACATACACAAAAAGTAATGCTTTGTTATTATTATGTAATTTTTAACAGAAATGCCCCCAACAGGAGTAATACCCATTAACAGAATTTTTCCCATTGTGGCTATCTGGCAAGTCAGAGCAGTACTTTGTAGAAAACATAGAAACTTAACATCTGGATAAAGCACAAAGTTCAACTTTTTTTTTCTGTTGTTGTTGTTGTTGTTGTTGTTTTTGTTTTTCAAGACAGGGTTTCTCTGTATAGCTTTGCGCCTTTCCTGGGACTCACTTGGTAGCCCAGGCTGGCCTCGAACTCACAGAGATCTGCCTGGCTCTGCCTCCCGAGTGCTGGGATTAAAGGCGTGTGCCACCACTGCCCGGCAAAGTTCAACTTTTTAAAAAATTTTTTAAAAGATATATTTTTATTTTAATAGTCTATGTGGGGGGAGAGGAACGAGAACATGAGTGCAGTCCCCATGGCAGCCAGCAGAGGGTGCTATATCTCCCAGAAGCTTGAGTTATGAGTGATTATGAGCCGCCTGATGTGAGTGAAGTCTCTCAAACTCAGGTCCTAGGCAAGAGCAATACATGCCCCTAATCACTGAGCCATCTTGCCACCCCCCTGAACTTCAACTCAATACAAAGACAAAAGACAAAATCCTGTTCTGTGTGGCAGGTTTTTGGAAATGTCTTTCCATCACCTGTTTAACCTTGGGGCACTGAAATTTGATCCTGGGAATGTTTAGTAACATTTAATTAAAGCCAATTAGTTCCAGCTTAAACTGCCATTATTGCCCCATCAATCTGTTTCCATTCTAGAACAATCCTTTACCTTAGGACAAACCCATGTGACATGACCTCTGAAAGTTATTTCCTTTCCCTTTCTAAATTTGTATTTTACCAAAAACACATTTTGTATTTTCAAATTTATGTCTTGTCCTTGCTTGATGGTTTCTTTCTTATTATCATAAAATGTAGAAAGCATTGCTTAATAAAAGTAACTATACTCCAAATGAAAACTCAAGCCTGCCACGCTGGTCCAAGCCTTTAATCCCAGCACTCAGGAGGCAGAGACAGGATCTCTGTGAATTCCAGGCCAGCCAGAGCTACACAGTGAGATTCCACTCCCTCCCCACCCCCTCAAAAAAAAAAAATACTGTACTATATTTTGAAGTCTCCTGTCTACCTTTCTATAACAATCGTTTCCTTTGATAAAAAAAAAAAGATGTCTTCTGCTTGGAGAGAAAGAGGAAAGAGCCAGAAGGTAAGACCCCATTGCTGAGGACAACACCTGGCCCTGGTTGCAGGACGTAGAGAACTCAAGTCAGAACTGATCTGGAGGAGCTCTCCCTGACAACTAGCTCACTTAAGGAACTGGGAAATTTTTTACAATGCATCTTGATATTTTAACTGGCCTGTAAAGACGGCCACGTAGACCAAATCCCATATGTAAAAGCAAAGCATCTTTATTTTCAAGCTCCAGGGCTTGGTCTCTCTGTCTGTCCAATGCTGCGGTGAGAGCAGAGAGCCCTGAGCTCAGGCGGGGTACAGTTTTTATCATAGCAGAGGGGATTTCCAGGGTTCAGGACCATGATTGGTTGACATTTGTCTAGGGGCACTGGAAATGTTTAGAATGTCAGGTATTTCCCCTTAGATGCAGGCCCTGCCTGGGTGGGGTCCACTCATGGCTTTTCCTGGGTCTGGCTGTTGCCTGCCAGTAAGCCTGTCACAGAGGCTGTGTCTGGGCCCCTAAGCCTGTCATGGCAGCTGTGTGGTCAAGCTGTTTTGGCACACACACACACACACACACAGAGTATGTTTTTATTTTTGAGAAGTGTTTAACGTTTTATTTCTTTTGTTTTTGTTTATTTTTTAAGACAAACTCACACAGCACAGCACAGGCTAGTCTCAAACACGCTACGTAGCAGAGGCTAGCTTCTACCTCCACTCCCCGTGTGCAAGGCATGCAACACACTCTGACATAAAAGTCATGTTTTCTAGTTACATCATCCGTTGTAGTCGTTTTCTCACCAAGAGAAGGAGAGCAGGACGAACTCCTCGAGGATTTGAAGGTTTTGTTGAGCCACCCAGGCCCGGCCAGGAGCACGCCCTCCTGTGATCAGGTGTCTAAAGAGGCCCGGAGCTCAGTGAGCAGGGGGGTTATAGAGGTAAAACCACAAGTTTGGTGCACCGGTGACGTGGCTGGGATGGCTGTTAGCTAGCGTGACAGGATATGAACTTCAGTAAGGCTAGGGCACAGCTGTGTCGCCATGCAGAACCATGGCCGGTGAGTTAGGGTTCCTGTAAATACTACGCACGCCTGAGGGTCAGGCTGACCTCAGTTTTAGCCGGATGGCGGGTCAGGATTGAGCAATTGTGGTTGTTTTTTTTTTTTTTTTTTTTTTTTTTTCCCACTTGAAGTTCTGACGCTGAGGTCCAAGTCGTGGGGTTTCCCCTAATTGATAGATTAGCCTGGAAGAAGAAGAGAAAAAAAAAAAAGACTACACTTCCAAGCTTCGGTGCAGCCAGGCAACTCCAGAAGGGAGGGACAATAAGAGCGCATGCGCACATGCATACACACACACACACACACACACACACACACACACACACACACACTCCTTGCCGTCATTTCCGCTCCTATACGGGGTCACAGACATCTTTTTCCTGCAGTCATTCTCTCATCCACCCACTTGGATGGAACTGTGTCCGGTTACCATGAACAAACGGTCCGGTCTAGGCAGGGTCAGATGCCTCTTTCCGTCTTCCGTCTCTTTTTCAGCCGCCTCAGAAACCTTACACTGATAATCTGGTTTTCATATCACACTTACCTGCCTCTGCTTGTATGTTTCCAGGGCCCTTAATGCCCCGGAGGAGCAGCGAAGTTTCCCCCAGCCAGCCTTCACCCAGACGTGCAGAGCTCTGCCAAGGCGCCTTCCTCTGGCCTGCATCACCAGCTACAGAGCACGAAACTGTGGTAAGGAGGCGAGGGGCACCGGGGTGAGGCTAGCGCCAGTGGTCCAGAAGGACCATCACAAACTTGGTCACTTTCTGCATCTTCTCTGCCTTCTCACGCGCTGGCCACACTAATTTTGGCTTCCCCCAAGAATGCAAGCTGGCTTCCCTCGAGAATGCAAGCTGGTTTCCCTCGAGAATGCAAGCTGGCTTCCAGAACTTCCCACGGTTATAGGCTCCCTCCGAGAACATCAGTAGCTTCACAATACTTTCCACTCTGTCTCCCAACAACAGCCAGACTGATCGCTCAAAGTTGCAAAATCACTCACATGACTCTGTGCCCTAGGAATGAAATGCAAGCCCCGCTCCACACACACCCCAGTTCTTTCCACCCCAGCAACTCCTCCAACCTTTTAAAAGTTCCACGCCTGGGGGGGGGGGGTGTCTCTCCTCTCATCCCCGCCCTTCGCCCTTCGCTCACGGCGGGCCCTCCTCTGGACCTTTCTTCCTGGCTTCTTGAGTTGATTAAGTTAAGCAGGAGAGACTGAAACGTGTGACTTTGGGACACCAGCATAAAACCCAGGAAATTGATACAGCTGGTAGTTCCTATTATGATTGTCGCTGTGGTTAGCAGGAGCCAAGTGCTCTGTGTGTAGGACGGGATTGCGGATGGATCACGACAGAAACCCTTCCGGGTTCAGCGGCGGCTTTTGCAAATGCTGGCTAGAAAGCCCGGAGAATGAGGGAAAGCCGCCATCTGGTGGAGAAAAGAGGGAAATATGGGAACCCCGCCCATCAAACGCCCGCCCACCACACCCCTACCTCCCATGAAATCCCAAATAGAAGTCAAAGCTAATATGTTTCCCGGAACCCTGAAACTTCCAGACAACCAGAGTAATTGTGTGAAATATATTTCTTCTTGAAATAGTTACTGGTTTTTTTTTTATTTACTTCTTGTCTCACCCACTAGGATCTGTGAACATCTGAACATCTCGTGTTCAGAGCCCTTGTTCCTCCAACAGGAGGGTGGAACACACGGTAGGTGTTCAGTAAATAATACAGGATGTTGTTTAAATCAGCATTGCCTCCAGCTCAAACCTGAATCTCCCCCACAAAATTCTCCCCCACAAAGTAAGGATTCTCTTGAGAACCAGGAAATACGTCTGCCCCAACTTCTGGATCAGATTCAGGACCCGAAGACCCAACGTGGAGAAGTTCCTGTTCAAGCAGCAGTTAACCTCCTTCCAGAACCTGCACAAGCCCCGTTCCTGAAGTAGTGAGCAAGGGGGTCAGGTGAAACCCGAAAGCTCCCTGGTCTCTGGGTCTGAAGAGAGCAGGGAGACGACGGGCGGAGTACCCAGGAGCCCCCGGGGTGGGACGGCAGGAATGGGGATTTGAACAGTAGGAAGCGTGTGAGCTGTGAATTAGGAACCGCGGGCAGATTCATCCAAAGACTCCACATTCCTGGACTGAAAATGCTTATGGCTTTTTGTTTGTTTGTTTGAATGTGTATGAGTGTTTTGCCTGCAAGGGTGAGTGTAGGTGCACCACAGGTGTATGCCTGGTGCCCACGAAGTTGAGGACATTGGATCCCCTGGAACTGGGGTTGCAGATGGCTCTGAGCTGCCATGTGGGTGCTGGGAACCAAACCTGGGTCCTCTGCAAGAGCAACAAGTGCTCTTAACTACTGAGCCATCTCCCAATGGGCAGGATTTTTAGCGTGTCCAAGAATTCTTCACCCCCACCAGGACTTTGATGCTCACAGCATAGGGCATCATTAAAGAAGAAGAAGAGCTTTTAAACAGAAGTTGTCTGAGTTACTGAGGGTGACAGGGTGCTGGGTAGAAACACCCTGGGAACTACCTGCATGGTGGGGGGGGGGGCAGGGAGAGAGTTCCTTTTCTCAATAAAGAGGAAGGAAAACCTACTGCTTACCATAGAAGTTTCCCAGGTGTTGGGAAAGGTGCCTGATGCCAAATGAGCTTTCCCCTCCCCTCCTCCTGAGCCAACTCCTGAGAGAGAGCGGTGGTTTAGGGTAGAAGAACTCCATTGTGTGTTTTTGTTGGAGACAGGGTCTCTTACAGCCCAGACTAGCCTCAGACTCCCTACACTGCCAGAGATGACTTTGAACTTGTGAGGCTTCTGTGGGTTTGTGATTGCAAGCATGTGCTACATTGCCTGGTTTCTGTGGTTCTAGATCTGATGTGGAAATGTTCTAGTGCTTTTTACAAAAAGCTAGCACTGCGGGCATGAAACCCAGAGCCTTGGACATGATAGGCAGGGGCTCTACCACGCAGTCACACCCCCAGCCCCTCACTGGGGGATTCTAGGCAGGGGCTCTACCACGCAGTCACACCCCCAGCCCCTCACTGGGGGATTCTAGACAGGGGCTCTACCACTGAGCCACACCCCCAACCCCTCACTGGAGGATTCTAGGCAGGAGCTCTACCACTGAGCCACACCCCCAGCCCCTCAATGGGGGATTCTAGGCAGGGGCTGTACCACTGAGACACACCCCAGCCCCTCACTGGGGATTCTAGGCAGAGGCTCTACCACGGAGTCACACCCCAGCCCCTCACTGGGGGATTCTAGGCAGGGGCTCTACCACTGAGCCACACCCCAGCCCCTCACTGGGGGATTCTGTGGGCCCCGTGGGCCCTGGCCCCCGACTGTGAGTGGCTGCAGCCTTACTTGCTGACCTTGACCAGATGTCCTCCCTATTCAGATTCCCTGCCAGTCTCCTTCTCACCTAAGGATCATCGGAGAGCTCACCGGAGGTTCTTTGTTCCTGTATCCTGTATTTTGGTGTAAACAACTTAGGTGCAAGAATGTAGAACACTGGGTCTAGAATGTAGACCATTGGTATCGAACTTCTGCCCTCCGGGGATCGTCCATTTGTGTTGTAAGCCTGTATTTAAGGTTTCTTCCCTCTTTCAATAAAGGGCATTTGGCATTCAGCATTCAGCCGTGGCGAATGACACGCTGTCTTTTGTCTCTATTTTTAATCCGCAGCCCTTCGCTCGGACGTGGTGAACGGGTATCGGTAATGCGGGCGTTACCGCTACAGGATTCTAGGCAGGGCCTCTACCACTGAGACACTTCCCCACCCCCTCACTGGGGGATTCTAGGCAGGGGTTCTACCACTGAGCCACACCCCCACCCCTCACTGGGGGATTCTAGGCAGGGGCTCTACCACTGAGCCACACCCCAGCCCCTCACTGGGGGATTCTAGGCAGGGGCTCTACCACTGAGCCACACCTCCAGCCCCTCACTGGGGGATTCTAGGCAGAGGCTCTACCACTGAGCCACACCCCCAGCACCTTAATGGGGGATCCAGAAGGAAGAAATGTAGAGGGATATGGGAAGGAAAGAAGAGAAAAAGGGACAGATGAGTGGCTGGAGAAACAGGAGAGCTAGCAAGAGCGCTGCTGGGTAAGCATGAGGACCAAGCTCCAATCCTCTCTCCTCTCCTATTTGAGGCAGAGCTTCCTATTTTTCCCAGGTTATCTTTGAACTCAGGATCCTCCACACTCAACCTCACCGACCTGGGATTACAGGTGTGCACTGCCATGCCCGGCCCCTGGAACATTTACAGAGACACTGAGGAAGAGAGGCTTGTTGGGTAAGAGAGTACTGAATATGTATCATCGCACTGCTTTCCCCAGGAGGCTGCTGACAGTCTCTCTCCACTAGGAATGTGTTGGAGCCTCCTCACCCCCACCCCATAAGGGTGTCACCAATTCTTTTGTTGTTGTTGTTGTTGTTTTTGTTTTGTTTTTTGTTTTACCTTTTAGAGCTTTATTAGGAGGAGAGAGAGAGAGAACCAGTTCTTAAATGTATGGATATAAAGAGGTCAACAGTATCTTTTTGTACTTTTTTTTTAAGAGGAAGAGAAGAGGTCTCATGTAGTCCAGGCTGGCCTCAAAACTTACTATGTCCATGTGGATGCCCTTAAGTCCATGATCCTCTCTCTCCACCTCCCACGTACTAGGATTATAGACATATACCACTACTTTGGGCTAAGTTGGCTTTTCTCTGTTTGTTTGGGTGAGTTGTTTGTTTTGTTTTGTTGTTGTTGTTTGGGTTCTGGTTGGTTTTTGTTTGTTTGTTTGTTTTTGTTTTTGTTTTTTTCTGAGACAGGGTTTCTCTATGTAACCCTGGCTGTCCTGGAACTCTCTCTGGAGGGCCAGGCTGGCCCTAAACACAGAGGTCCACCTGCCTCTTCCTCCCGAGTGCTGGAGTTAAGACCACTACAGTTGAGGCTCTGGGTTCAATACCTAGAACCATAAAAACAAAACAAAAATTAAAAATTTTCTATTCTTGTGCCCTGAAGAGATTTCAAGAGTCTGGACTTCTCTTGGCAAGGACCTGGGTTTGAGTCCCAGCATCTACAGTTGGTGGCTCACAACCTTCTGTAACTCCAGCTCCAGGTGATCAATGCTCTAGCCTTGGCAGGCATCCACACTCACACGCACATACCCACAAACAGAAATACACACATACAGGCACATACACATCACCAAAAGAAAAACTTAACTGCCAGGTGCAGTGGTGACACACGCCTTTAATCCCAACACTTGGGAGGCAGAGGCAGGCGGATCTCTGTGAGATAGGGAGTTCCAGGACAGCCATGGCTATAGAGAGAGATCCTGTTTCAAAAAAAAAAAGCTTTAATTCATTGATTAATCAGTTATTTTGAAACAAGCCTGATCTATATGACATGATCCAGGCTTGTCAGGGCTACACAATGAGACCCTGTCTCAAAAAAAAAAAAAAAAAAAAAAAAAAACCACCACAACAGTTAATTCAATTTTTTCAAATGTCTACTGTTAACTGTGTGTGGCGGCTCACTATTTTGTGTCTGACTTTTAGACCTCATCACACATTATCAGTTGCACATGTGTGAGATGGGGGGGTTCAACTCTGTGTCTGAACAGCCGGCCCTTGGCCTAGGCGTCATTTATAATATAGTTTGAGCTGGTTTTAACTTTCTGCCATTCACTCGTTATCAGGGTGACCTTGGGACTGGACAGTTTTTGGCAGAGATGACTACTTCCTTCTTGAAATGTTTACTTCCCTTAGCTTCGGTCACAGGACACTGTCCTGGATTTCCTTCTGCTTTTGTCTCTCCCCCCCCCACTCCACCCCCACCCCCCGACCACTCCCAAAGACATAATAAAGATCAGGAGTTCAGGGTTAGCCTCGACCAGTCAGCAAATGTACGGTCAGGTTTGGCTGCCTGAGATTCTGCCTCATTCCAGGGGATGGAAGTACCACCTGCCTATCACTCTTGTTGCCTCTCCGCTTATACCCAGCACCCCAGATGATGCTCAGCACATAGCAAGTACTCAGCAGTTACTGGATGGTTGAAATGATGTAAAGTCCACCACCAAGTCATGTGGCTCTTCCCTATTAGCTGTGTGTGTGTGTGTGTGTGTGTGTGTGTGTGTGTGTGTGTGTGTGTGCAAATGATTAAGAGACCAGATCCCCTGGAGCTAGTTACTGGCAGTGTGAGCCCCTGACATGGGTGCGGAGAGCAGACTCAGGCCCTCTGCAAGAACAGTATATGTTCTTAACCACTGAGCCGTCTCTCCAGCCCCTCTTAACATTATCTTACTCACTGAACCACTTCTGTTATTATTGTTATTGCTCTTCCCTCCACCCTGTACTACTTCCTTCCACCCGGACTGCGTTCTCTCTTCAGTAGTCTCCCGGCACGAACTCCAGCCCTGTCAGACAAACATCTCAGATCTGATCAGGCCTTTTCTGACGGTCATCCCCAACATTAATAATGTTCTTTAGTCGCTTAAGCAGACCCAAATGCCTCACCATTCATGACAGCATGTGCTTCCCTTTTTCCAGCTGTGTCTGATCATCCGCAAGACCCTTACCTTCTTGCTACACATGAACATTCTGAACATACAGGACCTACTCTGTTCCCATGGGGACCATGTACAAGTGCCCAAAAAAAAGAACCTCGAGAAATCAAGAGCTTGGAACCTTAGCTTTAAGATTACAAAGCAGGAGCCGGGCGGTGGTGGCGCACGCCTTTAATCCCAGCACTCGGGAGGCAGAGGCAGGCGGATCTCTATGAGTTCGAGGCCAGCCTGGGCTACCGAGTGAGTTCCAGGACAGGCGCAAAGCTACACAGAGAAACCCTGTCTCGAAAAACCAAAAAAAAAAAAAAAAAAAAAAAAAAGATTACAAAGCAGAACTTAGGGGTGTGGCTCAGTGGTAGAGTCCCTGCCTAGAATCCTCCAGTGAGGGGCTGGGGTGTGGCTCAGTGGTAGAGTCCCTGCCTAGAATCCCCCAGTGAGGGGCTGGGGTGTGGCTCAGTGGTAGAGCCCCTGCCTAGAATCCCCCAGTGAGGGCCTGGGGGTGTGGCTCAGTGGTAAAGTGCTTTACTTTCCATGTTCAGGCCCTGAGTTCCATCTGCAGCATGACAAGAAGTATTCATTATTTATTTACTATTTTGCAAGGCAAACATAGATTTATTGAAGAAAAGAAAGACCCCTGGAGAATGAGAGGCTCCATGGGAGGACTACCCAAAATCATTTAAAGTGGAAGCACAGAGGACAGGAAGGCCATCGGTCTGCCCTGATTCCCCCGTGTGCTGTGGAGAGGCATGGGAACAGAGCCCAGGCCGGACAGAAGCCCCAGGAAAGCTCTCCATGTGACCTGAATGGAATGCTATGGTCACCCATGCAAACCTCAGACCTCACCTCAGACAAGAGCTAACCTGAGTGAGCAGTGGGGACACTCATGACACTATGTGCCTGACATCCAAGGCCTAAAACCTGGTCCATTCATACAATTCCTGATCAACTCTGGGGGTCAGAAACCTCGCTACGATCTCCACATTGGAGTTGGACAAACAGGCACAGAGAGGTTAAGTCATTGGTGTGGGCTCACACCGCAGAAAAGGGTTGGAGTCCAGGCGGCGTGGCTCTGATTGATTCTGGACTAAGGCACTACTGCCTGCCGATTCTCGGGAAGCAACTTCCCGTCTCCGAGCCCTTTTTCCTCAGCTATGAAGGGGCTTCCACGTACTTAGCTTCTTACCCTGTAGGGTTGGGCATCTTCAGACTTGGACCCAAGGGGATCTGCAGCCCTGCACCGAGGCCGTGAACACCTGTAATTTCAGTTCAAGGTCATCTTTGGCTAAATCGTGACTTCAAGCCAAATGAGACTCCGTCAAAGATAAATGTATACATGCGTGCATACATACATTTTAAAAGGTACCTTTGTTATGCCCCACCTGCAGGAAGGAAGTCCGTGCCAAAGCCCTGGGCCTCTTCCCTGTGCAACTTCCTGGAAAGTTACACAAAGCCCTCCTGAGAGGACACAAAGCTGGGCTGAGAGCCAAACCTTGGAAATTCCGGAAAACCACAAAGACAGATGCCCCGGTCCCTTGTGCCCTTCCCGATAAGGAAGCTTCTGTCCCCCACGCCCACCACCACCAATAACACCTAGTCCACACTCTGGGCAAAGGCCACATCGCTCAATCTGGGGTCCTCTATGACAACTCCAGTAAGTTCCGCCCAGCTATGAGGCAAGCGCTTCACCTCACCACCCTGCCCCAGAAGATAAAACTCCGGTCCAGGGCCTGACTCGCACACAGCCCCGGAAGCCCTGTCCACCATGCCCTCCATGCTGTTTGCCTGGACTCTGCTTGCTCTCGTGGGCCTCGGAGCCTCCTGCAGCTCCAACGTGCCCCGCAGCGAGTGGAAGGCCCGGCCGTCGGAGTGCTCCCAGCGCCTGCAGCACCCCGTTCGCTACGTGGTGATCTCCCACACGGCAGGCAGCCCCTGCGCCAGCCCGGCCTCCTGTGAACAGCAGGCCCGCAATGTGCAGCATTACCACATGAGCACGCTGGGCTGGTGCGACGTGGCCTACAAGTGAGTACAGAGTGGGCGGGAGGAGGTCAGCTTCACTGTTCCAACCCTTCCTGCTGGGGCTGGTGTCTCCCCTGAGTACCAGGACTGTCCTGCCTGTGGGAGGGGACAGACTTTGCTTCACACACACCAAGGTTTCCCCCCATTCTTTCATAAGGAAATCCTTTCCTAACGGCCCAGACCTTGCAGGACAGTGCCAGGCTGACTGAGCCTTGCACCAAGCCATGGCATCAGTGGGCATAGTTGATGCCTGAGACCCAGGGGGCTCCACACGGAAACAGTTGCCCTGGGCTCAGCTTCCGCCTGTGCAAAGGCCAATGGGATTGTAGCTCCTAATACCAAACACCCAGGAAACCGGCTAGCCTACGGCCCCAGATCTATGGGCAAATGTCTTCCGTGTGCCAGAGTTCCAGATGGGGACTTTGCTAGCAACATATCACTGTGTGCATAAAGACAGAAAAAAAGATGGGTTCAGGGTGGAAATAGAATCCACCGAAATAGGACTTCTCGATGGCTCGGCAAGTAAAGGAGCTTGCCGACAAAGCCCAACAACCAGAGTTCTAACCTGGGTAGGAGAGAACTGACTCGGCCACTGATGGACTGATGTTTGCACGCGCGCGTGCACAAACACACACACACACCCACACACACACACACACACACGTTTTAACAGAGAGAAAAACAGACTAGCTGTGCTAGGCAAGCTGGAGATGCCTGGAGTCCCAGCAGTTGGCGGCTAAGAGGATTTCTGTGAGTTCAAGGCCAGCCTGGGCTTCACAGTAAGAACCTCTCTCCAGAAGAGGGGGAGGGCAGGGTAGGCAGGGATGGCTTCCTTTGATGTGGCTCTAGGAGAGACAGAGGGAAGCTGGGGGGGGGGTGCGGCACAGAGGGAAGTGCTGGGAGATTCCGGCAAAGACCGGTTCCCTCTGGCTGACCACCAGAGAGGTGGGGGGTGCTTGGATGGGCCCCTGGGGGACACACCCATATGTTGCACCTGCTTCTTTGCAGTGTTATAGGCTGCCATACCTGGGCCTCTTTCCAAAAGGAGCATTTGAACCCTGTGACTCCTAAGGCTAAGTAAACTAAGAGTCAAGTGACCTGCAGAATTTACTGGAAATACTGGCTCCCAGCCCAGCCAACTTCTCTGCCAAACAGCAGAGGGTCAGATGCCTGGCGGGTGTCCCCAGGCCTCTCCACCCGAGATTTGAACCATTCTAAGGCTCCAACATCAAAGCCGCATCCCAGGTTTAAAGTGGGAGCTAGGGAAGACTGAACCAGGGTCACTGCCTTAGAGAGAAGCAAAATTGCATTATATGAGCCTCACTTCCCTTGCCTGTAAATGGAGGGTTGGGTTTTGTTCTGGGGTGTGTGTACGTGTGTGTGCATGAGTGAAAGTCTGTGTACCATGTGTGTGCAAGAACCCTCATAGGTCAGAAAAGGGCATTGGATCCCCTGGAAGTTAGGTTACAGGTTGTGAGCCACCATGTGGGTCCCGGACCCAAACCCGGGTCTTCTGCAAGCACCATGTAAGGAACACATGTAAGGCCTAGGGTGAACAACCCTGGTCAGGAGTGATAAGCAATGGGATGATGTAAGTAAACCACACATAGCTTATAGCCTATCACTACTCCATTTGTGGTTTACTTACATCATTCTATTGCTTATCACTCCTGACCAGGGTTGTTCACCCTAGACTTTACATGTGTTCCTTACACACCATAACCACACAGCCCATGTCATGATGGTGGCCGAGGTTTACAGGCATCCCTGTACAATCAGTGCCTCCACCCCAGGCCGGTGCTTCGGATGTGGTTAGAGCATCACAAGGCAGGGGGGATGCAGGAGTCAGCCAATGGCCTCACTTCTGCCCTTGCTGCTGGTGGATCTGGTGTCTCCAAAAGTGACAGGGCTTTTGTCCCTGTGCGGGAGACAGGCTCTGCCTCACACACACTGAAGTGTCTCCTACTCTTCCATTAGAGAGTCTTTCATAAAGGTCGGCACCTGGCCGGGACACTAGGCTGACTGAGCCTGGCCCTGGGTCCCCATGTCCCCATCTTCGTCCCATCTCCTCTAAGGCAGGCTGTGAGCTGGGATGGCAGACAGTGGCTGGGACTCCAAGTTCCAGCATCCTGTGCTTCATCAGCTCCCCGGAGGCTGAATCCTCCACCATCCAACTCCAGGCTGCTGACCTAACTCCAAGGTGCCCTGGAGGGGGTGGGGTCTCCACTGAGACTTGGTCAGTGAGTGAAATTCACAGATTGGAAACCTCCAAAGAGGCAGATGTAGCCTGCACCGTTGAGTCCACGATCCCGATGCCTGAGGACCCCGACAGCCAAGGCAGGCTGGACCAAGAACAAACCTCTTTGAAAACTCTTTTATACCTTTTATTTGGCTGGGGTGGGCACATGGCACGACTCAGTGTCGAGGTCAGAGGGGAAGCTGAGGAGCCAGTCAGTTCTCTCCTGTCACCACGTGGGTCCCAGGGACAGAACTCAGTGCCCAAGCTTGGCAAAGGGCGTGTCCTGGACGAGCCATCTCTCTGGCCCTGGGGCAGACTTCTGAGAGGCAGGGCCTCTGAGCCTGTGACTTTGTGCAAGTAAGTGGCTCTCTGGGTCCCTGGTTGTCAGCTTAAGCTGTGGAAAGGCAGCAGTACCAACCTCAGAAGCTTGAGAGGGGAGGAGGCGAGTTCACAGGCTTGGGGGAAACAGTGAATTCCAACCTTATCCACACAATTGGGTTTACCGTGCGGGTACCAAGGGGATTTCTGTGTTTCTGTGGATGCTGACTCTACCTCTCTGATTCTATGTAAAATGGGGGTGGAAACTCACCAATTGCTACAAAGATGAGGGGAAAAGTATTTTCATAGCTGTGCTTGGCAAGGAAGAGGGGTGCAATAAATGGGTGCAGTTGCCTTTACTATTGTAGAAAATAATAAAGGATGTTGAAGGAAGCTCCTCCTACCCTTATTAAGCTCCGCCCCTCCTTCACAGCTTCCTCATTGGAGAGGATGGTCATGTGTATGAAGGCCGAGGCTGGAACATCAAAGGTGACCACACAGGGCCCACCTGGAACCCCATATCTATTGGCATCACCTTCATGGGCAACTACATGGGTAAGCACCCAGCGTCCTGGGCTGGGGCTGGGGCTGGGAGCAGGGGATCACAGGCTCTGCCACCTATGTGCTCATGGCCTCTTTTTCTCTTTGGATAATGGGGCCATTCTGACCCTGTGCTGGGAGTAGCTGATCAATACTAAATTAAGAGCAGGGAGGGGCGAGCGTGGTCCTACACAGCTGTAATCCCAGCATTCCTCAGGTGGAAACAAAAGGATTGTGAGTTTGACGTCAGCCTGGACCATATAGTGAGATCCTGTCTCAAAATAAAAATAAAATTAATAAATTTATCTGGGGTCAGAGACAGAACAGCCACTAGTTACAGAGGCTAGAAAACAGTGGCACTCACACCTTTAATCCTAGCACTCCAGAGGCAGAAATCCCTCTGGATCTCTGTGGGTTCAAGGCCACATTGGAAACAGCCAGGCATGGTGACACACGCCTTTAATTCCAGGGAGTGATGGCAGATAGCAGAAAGGTATATAAGATGTGAGGACCAGAAACTAGAAGCATTTGGCTGGTTAAGCTTTTAGTCTTTTGAACAACAGTTCAGCTGAGATTCATTCTGGATGAGGACTCAGAGGCATCCAGTCTGAGGAAACAGGATCAGCTGAGGAACTGGCAAGGTGAGGAAGCTGTGGCTTGTTCTGCTTCTCTGATCTTCCAGCATTCACCCCAATAACTGGCCTCCAGTTTGACTTTATTAATAAGACCTTCTAAGATTCCTGCTGCACCTGCCTACCACGCACAAGGCCCTGGCTCAAACCTCAAACACAACACAGACCGCATGGGGTGGTGCACACCTTATTCCCAGCACTGGAATATTTGACAGTGGCAAAATCAGTTCAAGCTGATCCTTCTCAGCTACACAGGGAGTTCCAGGCCAGCCTGGGATAGGGACTGTCTCCAAGCAACCCGTTAATTCCTAAGGCACCTAAAACGTGTTTCATAGATGACAGCTATTTGTGTGGGTCAGACCCTGGGGCCTGGGAGCAGAGGAGGTCAGGGCCAAGCAATAATGCTAACAGGCAATGCTTGCTAAGGTCCCCTCCACGCTAGGCTCCCCTTCCTAGTGTATTGAAAGTTAACCCTAGTGTATTGAAAGTTAACTATGTTCTTCCCCACAGCCCTATGGGTAGGTGCCTGATTTTCTTTCCACGAGGGAGGAAACTGAGGCACAGTTAACCAACCCCTCACCTCCCTGCTCTTCAAAGGAGGCCCAGTCTAACTTTCTGTGTCTTGCCCCTCCCCTTGCAGATCGGGTACCCCCAAAGCGGGCCATCCGTGCCGCCTTGAATCTTCTGGACTGTGGGGTGGCTCAGGGCTTCCTGAGATCCAACTATGAAGTCAAAGGACACCGAGATGTGCAGAACACTCTGTCTCCAGGCGACCAGCTCTATGAAATCATCCAACAGTGGAAACACTACCGCGAGTGACAGCATGACCCTGTGTGGCCACCCCCCTAAAATCCCTCCTGCCACCTGCTCCCTCCCGCCCCATCCATCCTCCCCGTGACCCCCAATAAAGATGTGGCACCCAGCATGCTCCTGTGTGGCTCCGGCCACATTGCCCCTTCGGTGTCTCTCCCACGTGACTCGGGCCCTTCCTCCTGCTCCGCCTCTCCACCCTCACTGGTAAGCAGAACCCCAGGTCCCAAAGCTGAGCCAAGACCCCAGAGACCCTGGCTCAGAAGTGACACCACAGCTTAGAACCTAGAGGTCGCAGGTGAGAGCCCAGGAATCAATACCAAGCCGGCCGCATATCACCCACAGCAGCGAAAGAGCCTGCAAGGTGGGCCATGCTGCAAGACACCACTCCCCTGCCACGGAGCCAGAGGCATCAACTTTGCTTGAACTCCTCCGGAGACACACAGCTCACTAGTACCCACCTGCCTCCCTGGTCACAGACAGGCCAGACACACTTTCAGGTCCCCATCATCAGCCCATCCTCATTTCCACTCCCTCCCTACCCTTGAATCATAAGTTAAGGAGCCAAGAACAACCATATTTATTTACAAAATACACATACCCTCTTCTCCTAGAATGCATTACTGGGAGAGAGGGGGGGGGTCAGGGCCTCACACACCTGAGACTCCAGGAGCACCTAGAGGTGTGGAGCACAGGAGGGCGCTGCCTCCACACCAGACCCACTGATGGTGGAATGGGAAGTCAGGGTACCACCTCTCCAGGGTCATGACCGAGTGTCCAGCCTGTTCATGTATTCTTGCAAAGCCTTCAGGCGGGCATCTATTTCAGCCATGTCAGCTCCCTGGAAGTCAGAGCTGTACTCTGTGAAAGCAGAGGTCGTGTGTTGGGGGCGGCAGACCAGGAGGGGCCTAAAGCAGCCAGGAGTCTATGGACTGCCCTCGTTGTCACCCCAGAGGGTTCTGGGGTGATGGAGGGAGGGGAAGGAGGTTCAAATGTGGGACCCCAGGCTCACCTTTGATGGGGACCCAGCCCCCGGAACTAGCCAGGTGTCTCTGGTGATTGTTGCGTTCTCGAGTGGTAGACTTCTGGTGACAAGAGAGGCAGGAAGGGGGTCAGACAACCCCTTCTATCCCTACCCCCCAAGTCCCATGAGGATTCGGAATCTGAGGACCTACAGGTATCAAGAGCCTCCAAGGGATGAACTGGCAGAGCCTGGGGCAGAAAGAGGCTACCCAGGCACCCTCAGTCACACACCAGGAGGGGAGGTTAGGTTTGAGAAGCTGTCACCATTTTGAGGAAAGGATCTTTTTCCTTTTTTCATTTGGACACATGCTCTCATGTAGCCCAGGCTGGCCTCGAACTCACTCAGTAGCGGAGGCTGGCTTTAAACTTTGGATCCTCCGGCACTCCCGCTGAGTGCTGGGTTCACAGGCCTGCCAGTGCCACCACACGGTTTGTCTGGAACCCGGGGCCTCGTGCTACATGGGCGTTCTACCAAGTCAGCCACTTCCTGGGTCCAAATCTTAAAGCATATTGTGGCCACTAAGATTTTGCCCACCAGTCCCAGGGCCCCAAACACCCTGCTTCCAGAGTCATTCCAGAGTTCCCTCTACTACCTGGTGCCACCAGAACAGAGCCATATAGATGATGGGTGGCCACCTATGGCTTACTACTACCCTTCCCTTCTCCCAGCCTGGGAATGATCCTCACCGTCTTGGACCCGCTCCAGGGTGTGGGGCTGGGGGGTTTCCCACGGCCACGGCAGCGACGACTGAGAAAAGAAGGCAATCAGGGACCATAGAGCATCTTCGGCACCTCCTCCTGACCCACCTTCGTGGTTTTAAGACCTCCAGCCTCCGTCACCTAATTCCCGTGTAAAAGACTCTCCCTAGGCGCCCTTTCCAGAGGGTCCTTCCCCAGAGCACAAGCTTTACCTCCTGGAAACCGAGGCAGAGAAATCCTCCAACTCGCTGCAGGAGCTGACTGACGAGCAGCGGCTGCGGAAACTGTCCACTAGGGGGAGACGGAGAGCGTCAGGCCCCGAGGGCCATCGGGCCCGCCTACCGGCCGCAGCCACACCGCCTCTCCCGGCCCGTTACCCGAGGAGCTGCGGTTCCGGGAGCGGCTGGCAGCGTCCCCTCGGCCCGTCACCGCAGCAGCGGGCCGAGTCTGGTGAGACCAGGAGACGGACGGCCCGTCCCCGCTTCCTCCACTGCCCATTCGGTTCCGCTGCTGCTGCTGCTGCCTAGAAAACCGGAGACTAGAGATGTGCACCAACCAAAGCCGGGAGGGAACCGGCCACAGCCAGAGCCCGGGCCCGCCAAGGTCACGTGGGGACGCCGACAGGAGGGTGGGAGAAGCAAGCAGTGCACCTGAGGTCTGGAGAGCGGAACAGGTCAAGAGGGAGCGAGCGGGCCACGAGAGGGGCTGAGTGTGCAGGGAGGAGCGGGGACAAGGAGGGGAGGTGGGACCAAGGGAGGAGAGGGGAGCCAAGGAAACCGGAGTTAAGAGACCCTAGAACTGGAGGGACTGGAGGACGGGGTGGAGCGGGGACAGAAGTGGGAGCACAGAGGAGTGAAGGGGAGACCAGGCTTAGCTGCGGTTGGTGAGAGGTGGGAGGAGGAGATGCGGTAAGGACCAAGCACAGACACACATACCGATTCATAGGAAACGGGCACCGACTTACTTCATCCTGATCTCTCTCTGCTTCTTCTCCTTGGCTTTCACAAAGGCTGTGGGGTCAAAACGGGGCGCACGACCACCTAGGCAGTGTGGGGAGGAGGCTGGCTAGCATACCGGTGCCTATGGGCGCTAGCCCACTCCGCCTCCCCGCGGCAGGGCGGGGCAGCCACAGACCTGTGGGCGAGGGCGAGGGGCGTGCCGGCCGGCCGCGACCCCTGGCCCCACGGCCACTCTCCCGCGACGAGGAGCGAGTGGCCGCGCGGCCGCGAGACGTGGAGCGCTCCCGGGACGACGAAGCTCGATCCTCCCGGGCTGGAGCCGGCGCCGGCAGCGTGCGTCTCCTGGGAGCACCGGGTCCGGTCAGCTTCCCACCCGCTAGCCCACCGCCACTCAGGGGCCACACGCACTTCCTCTGCACCCTGAGGCCCACTTTCTCTCCGATCTCCCCAAACATCCCCACCCGGGCTCACGATACGTTCCTATACCCCACCCTCTCCAAGTCTTTTTCCAGGACCTGCCACTTCCCTACATTCTCATGCCTTCCCAGATCCTTCTTTCCGAGGTCTTCCCTCTACAGTGCCCTGGAAGCCCTTTTCACGCCAATCAAAGGCAGATAACCTCCCTGATGCCTCCCGCTGGGAGCAACAGGCCCTCGGGCTCCACCCCACACCTACCTCCAGGCCCGGCCTAATTCTCCACAGGCCCCGCCCACCTCCCAAAGTCACCTGCCTGACCCCACCCCATTTCTGAGCTCCTCCCCATAAGCCCCACCCCATCCCCGCCTCTCACCCCCTTCGGTACATGGCCAGCTCGTTGTTGAGCGTCTTCAGCCGCGCTCGCAGGCTGCGCTCCGACGCCTTCACCTCCTCGAGCTGCGGAGGGAAACGAAGAGCGCGGCAGTCCAGACCAGTCCAAGGTCCCGGGGCGCGCCCCCTCCCCCGCCCCGCCCCTCACCTCCTTGGCCAGGCGGCGGCAGTCCTGGCTGCGACGGCCAGCAGCCCTGCCCCCGAGGCCGCGCTCCTGCCGCAGCTCCAGCTCCAGTCCCCGCACCAGCCCGCGCAGCGCCTCGGCCTCCTGGCGCGCCGCCCGCCCGGCCAGCGCCTCCTCTCGGGAGCGACCCAGCTGCACCTCCAGCTCGCGCTTCTCCGATGCCAGGCGGGTCACCCTGAGAGAGCGGGGAGAGGACCCGAGCACCGTGAGCCCCTCCCCACTGCTCCACTGGAGGCAGTCCCCCAGGCCCCCCAGGAAGGAGGAATGCGGTCCCCGGGGAGGGCTCTGGTCCTGTCAACTCCCCTCCGAGGCAGGGAGGATGCTGAGGCCGCTTCACCTTCACCCACCCCACACACAGGCACATCCGCCCTAGTGAAGAGGTCAGTGTGGAGAGGAGGCTCAAAGATGCCTGCTGCAAGCCTAGCTCCACAGTCCCAGCTCCCATCCCCGAGGCTTTCCCGGCCGAAACACACTGTTCACCAGCCAAAAACAACTGACGAGGTTGCTACCCTGCTCAGCGACCCTTAAGAAAACACCACATACCAAGGCTTTTCCTTCTCGCTGTTTATAAATAGCAAGAAGCAAAGGTAACCAAGTGTCCACCGACAGAACTAGTAGTCTCCCTGGCTCATACACAGTGCAGTGCTGCCGTGAGAAGGAATGAGGGCTGGTTTTTGCTAATTTAAACGGTGAAGAATGTATTTACCAAGTCCTTTTTTGTAAGAAGAAATGGGAGGGGTTGTAAATTATCTATGTATGCTCCTATTTTTAAAAATAGTGGTAGAGCCCCTGCCTAGAATCCCCCAGTGAGGGGCTGGGGTGTGGCTCAGTGGTGAAGCCCCTGCCTAGAATCCCCCAGTGAGAGGCTGGGGTGTGGCTCAGTGGTAGAGCCCCTGCCTAGATAGAATCCCCCAGTGAGGGTATAGCTCAGTGATAGAACACTTGCCTTGCATGCACAAGCTCTGGGTTCTATGTCTGGCACTTAAAAAACAAAACAGAAAAGATTATTGAGGCCCTTCCAAAAGGATATAGAACCCAACAGGAACAATTCCACCTGGCCAAAGATATATATAACATGCAAACAAAAATCTATTGAAATGAATGGATTAGATCACATCTGTTGTGAGCTGAATACTACACACACACACACACACACACACACACACACACACACACACGTGTGTGTGTGTGTGTGTGTGTGTGTGTGTGCGTGCACCCAAAGATATCTGAGGCCTTCTCCTGGCACCTCTGAACACTGCACTATTTAGCAAAAGTGGACTTTTATAGATCTGATATGGACAGTGAGATAAAATGATTCTCCTGAATCATCTGGGCAGGTTCTGAACATAATCACAACCTGAAATGACAGACACAGAAGAGGGGAGGTCTTGTGGGTCACAAGAATATATCATAGAGATTCAGCTGTGTATTAAAGCTGAACTTTGACTGGCCAAGGGTCTGTGAAAAGGCAAAGCCATTTATTATGAATATTTAGTGTTACCCAGCCTTTAATATTTCAGCTGTCTTCTGCTATGAAATCCTTGTGTGTCTAGACCAATTGGTAAACAGTTCAGTTCCCCAGACCTGCTGAACCTACTAAGTTACTAACTGCCCTGCTGAGTTTAGGAGACCTGCTGGTGGGAGATGCCTAGCTTTGTTTCCTGTGCCAATGATGTTCAGACCATTCCCTGGCCTTGAGGAGGCCTAGTGGTTCTCCAGAGCATTTTGACTGAAAACAAAAGAGGTTTTTATACATCAAGGTGTGAGATTAAACAACATTCCTGAGGAGGCAGGAAACCACATGCCCAGGGAAAGGAAGGACAGGCATTTTCTGTAGACAAAGACAGAACAGCATGGCAAGAGAGAAGAGAATGGAAGAACTAGATGGATAAGAACTTAAGAAAAACAAACTGAGATGGGGAAGAACTAGATTGCAGGGCTAGAAGAGAGGACTAGAGGAACGAGATGGAAGATGAGGAAGAGCCAGACGGGGAAGTAAAAGATGAGAGAGGAGATGAGAGAGAAGGAGACGGGAGAGGAGCTGATAGGGGAAAGAACTAGATGGATGAGAACCTAGAAAGGACAGAACTAGATGAAGGAATTAAGATAGAACCTGGAAGGCAGTGGGAGGAAGGAGGAGGGGGGTCTGTGGATAGCATGAGGAGTGAGTAGAAAATTTCTTAATAAAGAAAAATAAAATAAAAAAATTTTAAAAAACGAACCTGGAGGGGACAGCAGATAAATGTAAAGAGAAATTGGGCAAGAAAGGAGCTAAAAATGAGAGCAGAGTATAGGCTTGTAGAGAGAAAACTGACAGAATAATAAGGTGTGTGGACTAAGGAGTTTCGTGTACATAAATTTATTTCCTTTCTTCAAAGATTAATCAGCTGGGTGTAGATTCTTCCCAGACCCTGGGAGGGACTGTGAGGGGCTGGACCCCCCCTAGTCCCCGACAGGGAGGGACTGTGTCCACGGAGCCCAGAGGACAAGGACACAGCCAAAGAACAGCTGCCACTCCAGGTCTGGACAGGCAGAAAGGGATTCCCCCAGGGGCCTATGGGAGGGTGGCCCCAGCGATGCCCGCACTACAGCCCAGGGACGCCATCTCAGGCACCGTCCTCCAGAGGGAGACAGAGCACATTTCCAGTGGTTTTCCTTTTGCTTTTGTTTTCATTCTTATTGCATTTATTTATTTGTGTTTATGCCATAACATCATGTGGAGGTCAAAGGGCAACTAATGGGAACTGGTTCTCCCTTCCACCACGTGGGCCCCAGGGGTTGAACTTCAGTCAGCAGGCGTGGTGGCAAGCGCCTTTACCATGGAAGCCATCTCACTGACCAACTCCGATGGTTTTTTGGATTTTCGAGCTGTCCTGGAACCCGATTTGTAGACTGGGCTGGCCTCAAACTCGGAGATCTGCCTGCCTCTGCCTCCCGAGTGCTGGGATGGGACTAAAGGCGTGCGCCACCACCGCCTATCGACCACCGAATCTGTGTCGTCTTGTCACAGCAGTCGAAGGAAACCAACACAAGTTCAACCAACTTAAAATTCAGGAGTTCATAACAACCATGATGACAAACGCCACTGGTGTCTGTGGGATGAGAGCCAGCTCAGCGTCAGGGCGAGGTGCGTAAAGGAAAGACTTGGCACTGATGACGCCTCGCCTGGGAAACTGTGCTGCCTTACCCCAGCCGACAAAGCAGAATTACGGAGTTAGATCATCCCCTCAGAAGACGCCGCTCTACCCAACAGTCTCATGAACTGGCAAAACATGGTGGCGCACGCCTTTGATCACAGCACTCGGGAGGCAGAGGCAAGTGGATCTCTGTGAGTGTGAGGCCAGCCTGGTCTACAGAGTGAGTTCCAGGACACCCAGGGCTACACAGAGAAACCCTGTCTCAGACAGGATAGAGGGAGAAGAGAAGGAGCGGAACAAAACAAGAGCAAAACATGGTGGTGCACACCTGTAATCTCAGCACTTGGGAGGCAGAGGCAGGAGGATTGCTGAAAGTTCAGGGATAGCCTGGTCTACCTGGTAAACATATAAAAACAGTTTTTTTAAATAGGTTCTCTCTCTCTCTCTCTCTCTCTCTCTCTCTCTCTCTCTCTCTCTCTCTCACACACACACACACACACACACACACACACACACACACACACTCACACTCACACACACACACCCTGCCCAGCACCAGCCTCTGTAGAGCTGTAGGAGTGACCCTCCGCCTTCTGCGCGGATCACCACCCTAGGGGGCAGCTTCCTCCTGTGGGGTTCCTTGTGGGGAGGTGGTGAAACATGCACCCAGAGTGGAGGGAGTAGGCCTGGTCTATGTAACAAGCCCCTGTCTCCAAGAGGAGGGGGGAGCAGTTAGAATGGGAGGACAAACCACTAGCTCAAAGCACCCTTACCAGTTCTGTGGATGGGTGGAGGTCGCCACCTTGTGGCCAAGCTTGGAGAAGCACACAGGTATGGCTTGGATGGAGGCTCAGTTCCTCAGCCCCGCACTCTGTCCTTCCTGCACCTCTGCCCAGCAGTACCCATGGGTCCTGCTACCGTGTACTCCCTGAGTGGGAGGAGGCCATTCCTCTGGGGCAGCATTTGGCACTCAGTCTGGGTTGGCACCTCCAACAGTGCAGAAGTGCTGACGGCATCCAAGGCCTAGCCTAGCCATAGGACTGACTGTGTGCCCTGGGAAAGGCCCCTAGCGCCTCTGGGCTTCTGGAACATGGTGGTGATTGCAATGTCTGTCTCATAGGGCTGCTGTGAGGATAACAACTTCTGCCTCCCATGAGCACACAGGGCACATACCCTCACAGACACAAATACATAATGAAATGAATCTTAAAAAGAATGATATGGGACTGGAACGTGGCTTGGTTGGCTAGTATACATGATGCTCTGGATTCAATTCCAGCACAACACAAACCAGGTCTGGTGACCTGAGCCTATAAGCCCAAGGACACCCAGGGTCTGGAGGAAGGAGGACCAGAAAGTTCAAGGTCATCCTGGACTGCACAGCAAGCTTGAGGCCAGTCTCGCATAGATGAAGCCTTGTCTCAAAGGGGGTGAAAAAAAAGAAATGGGCCAGCGAGATGACCTAGTAGGTAAGGATGCTTGCCACTCAATGACACACGCCTGGACCTGAGTTTGACCCCTGGGAGCCAACATGGAAGGAGAGAACCCACTCCACGGAGCTGTCCTGACCTCCACACATACCTCGGTGTACACACATGTGCACGTGCGCGCACACACACACACACACACACACACACACACACACACACGCACACACGCACACGCACACACACACCATGCATATGATACAGTAACATTCAATTGTTTTAATGTCACTAGTCTTCCTCAAGGAATTGGCCACCTACAGGTGGAGACCAAATCCTTGCCAACAGATGACAGAACACAGCAGGAGTCAGGAGTAGGCCGGAAGTCTTCACTCCTGCTCTCAACCATGCCTGAGGACTTTGCATATGCTGTTCCCGCTCCCTAGAACACTCTTCCCTAACTCCTTCACCTAACCTACCTATCAGGTTATCCTGGTCACAGCTCCCTTTCCTGCCTCCTCCTCACTCATCCATATCCAATAACATGCTCTTGTGGCTGCTGATTAACCTCCATTCCCACTGGGCTGGGCACCCCAGGCAGAGCCGGGCAGCACCAAGAGGTCGGGGGAAGGCTATTGAGGTCGCCCTTCGAGCTGATAGTGCTCCTGCTTCCACACCTCTTTCCAGGACCCCTCACTGTCCTAGGGGCCCAGGAAGGCAGAGCCAGGGCTGTCAATCACTGCTGAATCCTCAGCACCCAACAAAAGGCCGAGGCAGGGCTCAGAAGGACACAGGCGAGTGTTCCCAAGGAAATGCATGATGGGCAGTGCCGATCCCATCCACCGCACCCACACCCACCACACGTCCCCAGACTCACTGCTCCCTCAGGTGCCAGATCTCAGTCTCCCGGGTATCACGACCATCCTGGCCGCCATCCAGCCCTCGAAGGCGGCCCAGCTCCTCCTTCAGTGAGCGGATGATGCCCTGCAGAACCACGGGGTCCGGCTTGCCCTGGTACGGGAGGGGCAGCGGGTAGTGAATCCTGAGAAGGGGATCAGAACCGCGGCATCTCAGAGGCCAAGATCCACCTGAGGGCCCAGGTCTGCGGGCCACAGAACACAAGCACGGGCAGTCCCCAAAAGCTTGCATTCACAGCTTTTGGCTTGGAGGGGTTTGCTTGTTTGAGTTTTTGAGACAGGATCTCACTGTGTGGCCCTGGCGGTCCTGAAACTCTTTACATAGGCCAGGCGGATCTAGAACTCAGAGACCCACCTGCCTCTGCCTCCCAAGTGCTGGGAAAGCAGTTGGCTCTAGGTTCTAGCGTGCTGGTCATTTGTGCCCAGGTGCCGCTGAGCGCCTGCCTCCAGGATTCCCAGGGCTCCAGGCCTGGCGGTGCCTGTGCAGTGTCAGCAGGGAGGCACTGTGGTGTGAGCTCTGCAGGGAGGCACTGTGGTGTGAGCTCTGCAGGGAGGCACTGTGGTGTGAGCTCTGCAGGGAGGCACTGTCCTGGGAGCTCTGCAGGGAGGCACTGTGGTGTGAGCTCTGCAGGGAGGCACTGTCCTGGGAGCTCTGCAGGGAGGCACTGTCCTGGGAGCTCTGCAGGGAGGCACTGTCCTGTGAGCTCTGCAGGGGGGCACTGTCCTGTGAGCTCTGCAGGGAGGCACTGTCCTGTGAGCTCTGCAGGGAGGCACTGTCCTGTGAGCTCTGCAGGGAGGCACTGTCCTGTGAGCTCTGCAGGGGGGCACTGTCCTGGGAGCTCTGCAGGGGGCGCCATCCTCACGGGGTGGCCTGAGCTGAGTCAGCCCTGAGCCGGGGACATTACAGGGTGCCTTCAGGTGCTACCTCACCACACACAGTGCCTTCAGGACTGCTAACTTCCCACTCGCTATCCCAGACACCAGGACAGACAGACAGACCCTGCTGTCCAGCTACTCAAGAGCCATTCCTGGCCAGGTGTGGTGGCTCCAGCCTGTAATCCCAGCTCTCCGGAGGCTGAGGCAGGAAGACTGCCTGCTATGAGTTCAAGGCCAGGCTGGGCTACATAGCAAGACTCTCTCTTAAGAATAATAAAGGAGTCGGGCAGTGGTGGCGCACCTTTAATCCCAGCACCCAGGAGGCAGAGCCAGGCGGATCTCTGAATTCGAGGCCAGCCTGGTTTATAGAGTGAGTTCCAGGACAGTCAGGGCTACACAGAGAAACCCTGTCTTGAAAAACCAAATGAATGAATAAAATAGAGGAGGACAGAGAATGACTGGAGATGGTTTAATATTTAAAACACCTGCTGTTCTTGCAGAGGACCCAGGTTCAATTCCCAGCACCCACAACTATAGTTCGAGAACCAGGGGATCCCAGAGGCCCTCTTCTGGCCTCTGCAGGCACTATAAGCAGATGGTGGATACGTGCAAGCAAAACACCCATCCATACACATAAAACAATTTTTTTTTATGTGCATTGGCATTTTGCCTGCATGTACATCTATGTGAGGGTGTCAGATTTTGGAGTTACAGACAGTTGTGAGCTGCCATGTGGGTGCTGGGAATTGAACCCAAGTCCTCCGGAAGAGCAGTAGGTGCTCTTAACCACTAAGCCATCTCTCCAGCCCCATAAAACAAATTAAAAAAAAAAAAAAATTTTAAGGGAAGGCGCTTGAGAGATGGTTCCATAGTTAAGAACACTGGCTGCTCTTACAGAGGGCTGGAGTTCAGTTCCCAGCATCTGAGCACTTATAAACCAATATGGGAAATCTGTTGAGCCCTGTTCCTTTTCTTCCTGCTTTGATAAAGATGCAATGCCTAGAGAGAGGTCCAGCAGCTATTCTGTGACCATGAAGAGATAAGGATAGGATTTTTAAAAGGGGGGAGAGGGGAGACAACATAGTAAACATACAAAGATTTTAAAATAAAAAACCACACATGTACACAAAAAGAAAGAGCATCCGTTAGCCAGGTGTGGTGGTACAGGCTGGTAATTCCAGAACCTGGGAGGCTGAGGCAGGAGGACTCCCACAGAGACCAGCCTGGGCTACAAAGTCACACCTTTAATCTCAGCACTCGGGAGGCAGAGACAGGTGGATTTCTCTGAGTTCCAGGACAGCCAGGACTACATAGATCCTGTCTCAAAAAAAAAAAAAAAAAAAAAAAGGCAAGCAAACACACAAAGAACAAAACAGATCTCCGTCCCTAATAGTAAGCTGAACTGTAGTTTGGACGTCTAGCTATGTGGTATTTAAAGCACTTGGAGATGCAGCTCAGTGCTTGCCTACCATGTGCAAAGCCCTGGGTTCACCTGCATAAAGCAAATGAATGGGTACTAGCAGTGGTCATTCTGCCATCTGTAGCCAGTCACAATAGTAAAATGATACAGAGCCCACCGACTACAGGAGAAGTACATACATCCCAGCCACCTGGCACTGGGCTCCTCCCACCCTGGCCCACCAGCCTGGTCCCTCAGCCAGCCCTGTGCCCACCTGTCAAACTCCACGGAATAGATGAGGATGAGGTAACGCTTGGAGTTGAGCTGTGCTGACCTGGGGGCCAAGGCACCCGGGCGGCCCCCCAGCTTGCGGCTCCGCAGGGTCTCCAGGTCTGTGTAGGTGAGCAAGTCCAGGGTGACGGACTCACTGCTCTGTGGGAGGAAAGGATGGGAGGTGCCCAGGACGCTCACAGCCACCCTCTCAGTCACCACGCCAAGTCTCAGGACCCTGAGCTTCCCAACAAGGGGGCCAGTGGTCACGACACCGACCCATGATTGGAGGGATACCCTGGACAGAACCTAAGGACGGCCTCCCGGGTGGGCAGAGACCTGCAGGGCCAGGAGGCCACAGCGACCTTCACAAGGGCAACAGCACCACGCCTTTGCCACTGTGCAGAGAGTCACGCTCATGCGGCCAAAGGCCTGGGGAGTGAAACAGGTGCCACCTTAGGAGAAACCCGGCCGGTGGCTTAGCAAGGTGGCACACGTCATCCCAGCACTGGGGAAGTGGAGGGAAGGGTGAGGAAGGAAGGAGTCGAGCAGTGGCAGCCAAGATGAAATGGGCCGACATTTGAGTTTTCTGAGAAACTCATCAACAGGCACTTCCCACGAGAGCAAAGCACAGCATTAGGGAGCCGTGCAGATGACCCGTCCACGGAGAGCACAAGACACAGCACGCTGTCATGTGGATGACCCGTCCACGGAGAGCACAAGACACAGCATGCTGTCATGTGGATGACCCGTCCACGGAGAGCACAAGACACAGCACGCTGTCATGTGGATGACCCGTCCACGGAGAGCACAAGACACAGCATGCTGTCATGTGGATGACCCGGTCCAGTGGGTTCTTGTGTGCTTGGAGAGGGATATTTTTTCTAGTTTTTGGGGGGATAGGGTCATATGGAACCCAGGCTGGCTTCAAACTCACTATATGGCCAAACATGACCTTCTGATCCTCCTGCCTCTGCCTCCCCAGTGCAAGAGGCCTGATGAGGCGGCAGACTCCACCTGGCAATGGCACCGCCCAGGCTGTGCCAGCACAGAAGGGCACTCCACTGTCTGAAACTCGCTATGCAGAGGGCTGGAGGACAACGGCTCAGCAGCTAAGTGTGTGCTATTCTTCCGGAGGACCCGAGTTCGATCCCAGCACCCTCATCAGGCGGCCCACTGCTTGTCACAGACTATTGTAAGCCACCCAGTGGGGGCGCTGGGACCCAACCTCTGTCCTTTACAGGAGCAGCAAGTTCCCTTAAGCACTGCAGTACCTCTCTAGCCCATGTGGCTAAATTCTTAAATCTTGGGGCTGGGGCTCAGTTGGTAGCATGCTTGCCCAGCACGGAGCCCTGGGTTCCACCCCAGCACCACACAAACCAGGCCACCAAATGCTGCTCAGCCTGTAATCCCAGTACTAGAAGATAGAAGCAAGAGGATGAGGAGTTCAGGGTCATCTCTGGCTACACAGTGAGCTCAAGGGGTTCCAGGGCAGCCTGGGCTACATGAAACAATGTCTCAAAAAAAAAAAAAAAAAAAAAAAAAAAAAAAAAAAAAAAAAAAAAAAACAGGTTCAGAACTCTTTAGGAAAATGTATAAGCCGGGCGGTGGTGGCGCATGCCTTTAATCCCAGCACTCGGGAGGCAGAGGCAAGTGGATCTCTGTGAGTTCGAGGCCAGCCTGGTCTCCAAAGCGAGTTCCAGGAAAGGCGCAAAGCTACACAGAGAAACCCTGTCTCGAAAAACCAAAAAAAAAAAAAAAAGGAAAATGTATGAACTACATGTAATCATACATCTGCAAAACAAACACCTGTATTCACGTGAAAAGAGAGAGATGAAGAAAAGCTGGACCAATTTCACCAGTACTTTTAATGTAAAATTTATCATGGATTTTATTTCAGTGTGTGTGTGTGTGTGTGTGTGTGTGTGTGTGTGTGTGTGTGTTTCGTCCGTGCACACGTGTGTGCACTTGCATTCTCGTAACACGTGTGGAGGTCAGAGGTAAACTTTCAGTATTCTGTTCTGTCCTTCCACCGTGGGACCTAGGGATGGAACCCAGGTCCCCAGGCTGGCCACTCAAGCACCTCCTTACCTGTTCACCAGCCCCCAGCCTTCACCAATATCTCAACAAGAGCACAGAGTGGAGTGTGTCCTCCTCTCTCCTTTACATTCCCCTGTGACCCAAACCTACTTTTCTTTCTTGGTTTTAAGATGTATTTTACTTTTAATTCTGTGTCTGTGTGGGGGTGCGTCTGGTGAGTGCAGGTGCCCTCAGAGGCCAGAAGAGGCCGTGGGAACCACTGAAAATGAAGTGACAGGCAGTTGTGAGCCGCCTGAAGTGGTGCTGGGAACCAAGCCCAGGTCCTCCTGGAGCAAGTGTTCTTGACAACCAGCTGTCTCCCCAGCACCCTCAACACCACCTGTTTGTTTTGTCTGAGACAGGGTCTCCTGCATTCCGAGCTGGCCTCAATCTCACTTTGTAGCTGCGGTAGTCTGAATGTAACTGGCCCCTGTAATCTCACAGGGAGTGGCACTATTAGGAGGTGTATCACTGTTGGAGGAAGTGTGTCACTGTGGGGTGGGCCTTGAGGTTTCCTATGCTCAGGATACTGCCCAGTGTGCCAGACCATTTCCTGTTGCCTTCGAGATGTAGGACTCTCAGCTACTACTTCAGCACCACATCTGCCTGCATGCTGCCATGCTCCCCTTTATGATGATAATGGACTGAATCTCTGTACTGTACGCAAGAAGCCACCTCAATTAAATGTTTCCTTTATAAGAGTTGACAGAGTCAAGCAATAGAAACCTTAACTAAGACAGTAGCCAAGGATGACCTTGAACCTCTCCCCCTCCAGCCTCCACCATTGAAGTTCCGAGATTTCAAGCGTACCCCACCTTGCCTAGATCATGAGGTGCTGGTGATCCAGCTGGGGGCTTTGGCCATGCTAGGCAAGCACTCCACCATGGAACCACACCCCAGCCCTACAATCTGCATTTCCTCTGTCAGATAACTGTCACGAGAACCATAACTGACCACTGGCATGTGCAGAAGAAGTTCTGAAGACCGAGCACCCTGCATACATGAGGTAGCCCATCCACAGCCCCACACCCCAAACGCTGGGCAGCAGAAACCTCCCAGTCTCTGAAGTTGGTGCCTACCTGGGTAAGGGCCGACTCCAGCATGTTACAGAAAATGCTGAACTGTTTGAAGTTTCCCGTCTTGTGAGTCAAATCTTCAATGACTGGGTGGGAAGAAAAGTTCCTCCTGAGATCTGACCACTTACCCAGCCCAGAGTTCTCCAGCTCTGCCCACCCGCCCCATTGCCTCTAGCAGATCAATGAGGCCCACACCCCTGCCCCACCTTGGAGAGCTTCAGAAGAGGCAGGAGCACAAAACTGAGCTCAGCCTCAACTTTGGAAAAAAAAAGTTGACCTCAGGGGAAGGGAGGGGAGCCCACCCCAGCAGGCACACTCACAGCTGGCATCAAACTCTCCACGCCACTGGTCAGCCGTCATCCGGTCCTCCACCTCCAGCTCCAGCACCTGCCCCGAAACCACCACCCGCACAGCATGCTCCACACCCCGGAAGATGTAGTCCACCTGCAAGCCAGCTGGCTGGTCCATGGCCAGGGTCCCTGCCGAGGGGGACAAAACAGAGACCTAGAGATGCATGTCTGGTGTCTTCAGAGCCAAAGGACTGGAGTTACAGGCAGCTGTGCGCTGCCATGTGGGTGCAGAGAACTGAACCCAGGTCCTCTGGAAAATCAGCCAGGGCTCTTAACCATTGAGCCATCTCTCCAGCCCCTCAACCTTGGTCTTTTTGAGACTGTGTCTTACTCTGTAGCCCAGAACTCATGATTCTCCCCACTCAGCCTCCCAAGTGCTGGGATTGCCATGCCCAACCAGTTCTTAGTGAATTTTGTGCTATTATCCAGTTTAATCCTCATAACAGCTCTGTGAGGAAGGTGTCAATTTTTAAACTCATCTTTCAGACAAGGAATGAGGCACAGAACAATGAAGTCATTCTCCTGAGATGAACGACAGATCCAGGAACTAACCCTCCGATCGCTCAGCACGGTGGTGCACACCAGTTATCCTGGCACTCAGGGGAGGTGAGAAATGTAGCCAACAGCTTGAGACCAGCCTAGGCTGCATAAACAGACCCCAAAACAAAAAGCCCATCCCCAAAACAAAACACAGCAACACCACAGAGCTCGCACTTAGGGTTTCTGGTGGTGGTGGTGGTGGTGGTGGTGGTGGTGGTGGTGGTGGTGGTGGTGGTTGTGGTGGTGGTGGTGGTTTGCGCTTTGGTTGTGGTTTGGTTTGGTTTGGTTTGGTTTGGTTTGGTTTGGTTTGGTTTGGTTTGGTTTGGATTGGGGACAGAGGTTTTGGGAGCACACACAGAACCCATGCTGCCTTGGAATTCAGGTTTCCGGGACGTTTTGGAGGGCTCCATAAAATCTGGAAGACCCTACTAATTATGCTTCTGCTTTCTAGGAGTTCTGAAGCCTGGAGCATTAATCAATCTCTGTGGTGCACCCTTTCTAGCTTAAATGGCAATCCAGGAGCCGTGTTCTGGGCCCCTCCCACAGACCCGCCCCTCAGCTCCGCAGACCAGTCAGGACCACCACAGTTACTAGGGCACTGGAGGTGGAGGAACACCTGGGAAACTGTGCCCAATGTACCGCCTCCCTCATCCCCACTGCCAATCTGGCCTAGTCCTCCACCCTGCACCACCTGGGCCCCACATCCCCGCCCAGCATCCTGTGCCCACGCCCACCCACCACCTAGGTCCCAGACATTCAGCCTCTGAATAACGGGCCTAACATCTACCCTTCCCCAATGCACACGGCCCTCCCAACGCCTCTTGGAGGTTTAGAAACTGTCCCTTAGCTGCACCGCCTTGCCCCTGTGCCACCCGCCGCAGCAGGGTGGAAACCGGCCTCTCTCTCTGCCAAGGCCCCTGTTCCATCCTACTCTCCCAGCTTGAGGCGTGGGGGCACCAGCATACTGCTCCTCCCTACATCGGCCCCCACCTGCACGTTCTCCTAGGACCCCGCCCCCTGCCTTTACTATCTGAATTGTCATGCCCCCTTTATTCTGTGTCAAGTCTGCTCACATGTTCAAGGTAGCCCCCACACACCCCACTTTCTGCCGGTGCTCCATCTCCCCACATTTCACCTGAATTCCACCTAACACCCCTGCCCCACCCACACGCACATTTCCCACTACTCTTCCCTTGGACAGCCCTCGCTCCGAGTCTCTCTTGCTCCAATCTCTCTTGCTCCCTCCAACCCCCTCCCTCTACCTGCTCACTCCACCCTTGCTAAAGGACCCACAGTTCATCCTGGTCGCTGACTTCAAGTCTGTCCCAAGTCTTTCCTGGCTCCTCTTCTACTCACCTCCTGACCAGCATCCCAGCATCCAGGCTCCACCTTCACCAGCCCTGGACTCCACATCCCAACCCTACACACACCTGGACCACCCCAGTGACCACTCCCTCCGCAGCTGCAGGACACTGAGGTCGCCCTCACAATCTCCCAGGCCTCTCCTCACCATCTTTCATAAGGGAATCCAATTTCCTTCCCAGGGCTACGCCACTGCCCCTGGCTCCTCCTCCCAAGCGGTGCTCCAAAATTTCAGTCTTCACTCCAATGTAGGAAAGAGAACCCTCCACATTGGGCTCCCCAAAGAACCGTCCAGACCACCACACCCCCATCACCATAGACACATCACTACCGAAGAACCGTCCAGACCACCATACCCCCATCACCATGGACACATCACTACCAAAGAACCGTCCAGACCACCACACCCCTGTAACTAGAGTTTTCCTGCCTTGCCCACAGTCAGGACAAATCTTTGTCACCCGCCAGTCCCACAGCCGCTCAGACCCCACCAAGTAAACACAGAGACTTATATTGCTTACAAACTGTATGGCCGTGTCAGGCTTCTTGCTAACTGTTCTTATATCTTAAATTAACCCATTTCTATAAATCTATACCTTGCCACGTGGCCGGTGGCTTACCGGCGTCTTTACATGTTGCTTATCCTGGTGGTGGCTGCAGTGTCTCTCCTTCTTCCTGTTTCCCCAATTCTCCTTTCTCTTTGTCCCACCTATACTTCCTGCCTGGTCACTGGCCATCAGTGTTTTATTTATATAGAGTAATATCCACAGCACACCCCCATCACCATGGACACATCACTACCAAAGAACCGTCCAGACCACCACACCCCCATCACCATGGACACATCACTACCAAAGAACTGTCCAGACCACCACACCCCCATCACCATGGACACACCACTGTCCCCAGCTGACTCTAGGCTGCTGGCCCAACAACTACCTCACACTTGACCCATCTCTAGCCTTACTGAGCTCTCAGAGGAATGTCACACACTGTGAACACAGCCTGACTTCCACTCCACTCTGAGCTGACCTCCCCAACCCTGGATGACTATGAGCTGGCCAGAGCTCCCTCCTCATTCACCCCTGTTCTTCCCCAACACATACTGAAGCCTTCCACTGTCCCCAGGAGTATATAATAACAAAAGCCCTTTAGGCCACTGAAGATGATTTCTCTGCCTTCTGCTAGAATCAAGTATGACACCCCACAATCTAGACCACTACCATGTAGTTCCCCCAGCAAACCTAGGGTGTCCCCAAAACACACTTACCAATGTCTCAACCTAATTCTGCTCTCTGGTAGATATTACAATCATCCCCCACCCCATTTTACAGGCCATGAAACTGAGGCGCCTACAGCTCGGCACAGCAGCTATCTCCCACTCACTATTCAGCTGTGCATCCCAACACACCCCTTCCCTCCCAAGGTTCTGCAGGCACTGACTCACCCTTGTGGCTCACACCTTACAGTCTGGTGCTGCAGGCTGGGAACTCCCAGCTTCAGATCAAAGCTCCCCACTCCCCAGTGTGCCCTGGGTAAGGCACTTGCCATCTCTTGGGATTCTTCTGCCTTAGCAAGTGCAGATAAAGCCAGGCCGGAGTCAAAAGCCTGTTAGCAACAGGCTGGGTGGAGAATCAAAAGTCTAAGACCAGCCTGGACAACAGTTAGGTCAAGGTCACTCTGGGTAATTTAGTGAGACCCAGTCTCAAAAAAGAGGGTTAGAGACGTAGCTTAGTGATAAGGGGCTAACCTAGCAGGTGTAAGGCCCTGGGTTCAATCCCAGACACTGCAAGTGTGTGTGTGTGTGTGTGTGTGTGTGTGTGTGTGTGTGTGTGTGTGTAGACAAGCATGCTGACTTCGTAGGACTGTCCGAGGACTGAGTTAGTCAGTGCAGCTAAGGAGCTCCCGACAGGGCCTGTCACTCCCCTACCACTCTTAGGTGACAGCCCCAAGGCCACTTAATCTTCATGCCAAAGTCTGCAAGCATGGCTCAGCGGAGGACAGCTAGCTGGCCGAGACGCCACAAGAGGCTGGGTCCACGGCTCAGCCTCACAGCACTTGCCCATCCTGTACAAGACTCCATGTTCAATTCCCTAAGTACAAATAAATAAAAACAACTTCTCTAATTCTTGTTCTTACTGTCCCTTCGGTACCTGGCATAGATCTGCTTGCCAATCTAACGGGGGACATCAAGGAACAATGTCTTGGTACTGGAGAGGCATCCAAGGTCATTCCTGTCACCCTCCAGTCTCAGTTTCAAGGCCCCTGGGGGCAATCCAATGTGTCCAGTTTATTAATGCACCTGACTCCATTGCCAGGAAGGAGCCCCTCCCAGCCCACCACCCCACCATGCACCATGAAGAGACTAGAGAAAGGGTAGTTAATTCTAGCATGGTAACTATTTACACACCTATGTGCTCTTCAGGAGCACAATAGAGCCACTCGAAGCCCAACACTCGTGGGCAGAGCTGAGAAGCCCAAAGGTATAAACGGAGGATCTAGTTGCTATGACAAAGTAAAACAAGGTGACTGGCAGTCAGCAAGGGCTCCTGAAGTTCCTATCTGAACTGAGACCTGATGGAAAGAGAGGGGACATCACTCAGACATCTGAGGGAAGCCAATCTGTGGTGATATTTTATCTGTGCAACCCAATAAAGTTTATCTGAGGGTCAGAGGAAAAAGCCAGTCACTATATTAAACACAGAAATCAGGCAATGGTAGCACACGCCTTTATTCCTATCATTCAGGATTAAATGATAGGGATTTGTCTGGATCTCTGTGAGTTCAAAGCCACACTGGGAACAGAGCCAGGCATGGTGGCACACACCTTAAATTCCAACACTAGTTAACCATGGAGGTCTGGACAGACAGACAGGAAGTGACAGAGCTGGGCAGGAAGAGGAAGTGATGTAGCTGGACAGAGAGCAAATGAGATAGCAGAACAGAAAGGCATATAGGCGTGGGTATACAGGATGTAGGTCTCTTTGGAGACTGAGGTGTCAGTGAGGTGAGGTTAGCTTGTGGCTTTTCCTATTCCTCTGATCTCTCACGTTTTCACCTCTACATCTGGCTCCGAGATTTTTATTTAATAAGACCGTTTAACAATTTGTCTACACCAGTCCAGATGGAAGGGGAGACAGCATGTGTTTGCTATGTCCAAAGGACACCAAGACTTCATGGCCCCCAATGCACAAGCAAGGCTCTCCCAAAGGCATGGGATGGGACCTGTGATGGGGGGTGGCTGTGATTGGAGGTGGGGGACGAAGCTCTGGACTACTGGAGATCCTGTGAGCAGGTGAGGACTGTGGAAGAGTGAGTACAAGACAGGCGGGGGTTAACAGAGGAACAATATGATTCAACTTTTTGCTTGTTTGCAAAGAGGTCTCATACAACACAGGTTCTCCATGAACTCCTGATACTCCTGCCTCCAACTCCCAAGTTCTGGGATTACAGGGGCTCATCACCACACCTGGCCGACCCAGAGCTGGGATCAAACCAAGAGCCTCACACGAACTAGGCAAGCATCCATCCTTGCCCTCATTTTTATGAGATAGGGTCTCACCATGTAGCCCAGGCTGGCTTTGAACTCACAATCTTCCTATCTTAGACTCTGCTATGCTAGGATTATAATAGGTGTGTACCACCAACATCAGTCCCGGATGAGATTTACTTTCCAGACCGTGTGTGTGTGTGTGTGTGTGTGTGTGTGTGTGTGTGTGTGTAATTTTATATATATTATATTAATAAAAAATATTATATATATATATATTTTTTTTTTAATGAGAGGGAAAAGGAAGGCATGATGGACAACTAACTCCTAAAAGGAAGGATCAGCCACGCTGAATGGGGACACCGAAGGATTGTTTGGGGGTAACTGCATGCCAGCTGGACTTTCAAGCAAAGAAGAGCTGGATATAGTGTGTTGTTCAGGGCAGAGATGGATACTGGAAAGAAACATCTGGAAGTCACTACTGGGTAAACAGGGTGAGGGAAGTGGTATAGAAAGTGATTCCGGACTGGAGAGATGGCTCAGTGGTTAAGAACACTGACTGCTGTTCCAGAGGACCTGGGTTCAACTCCAGCACCCACATGGCAATTTACAACTGTCTGTAACTCCAAGAACTGACAGCCTCACACAGACATACATGCAAGCAAAACACCAGTGCACGTAAAATAAAAATAATAAATTATAAAGTTATTCCACACAACATGAAGTTTGAGCACAAAAGGATTAAACAACTCGCCCAAAGCCATGGTGATTTCAGTAGTAAGAACAAGAGACAGAACCAGAACTCCAACTTGGGCAAACAGATACAAGACCCCACACTCTCTTCTCATTTTGTTTTGCTTTGCTTTGTTTTGGTCTTGAGACAAGGTCTTCCTATGTAGCCAAAGCGGGCCTCAAACTCACTCTGTAGCCCAGGCTGGCCTCACCTCTCTAGGGCTGGGATTACAAGTGTGCACCACTGTTCAAGATGCTTGAGTTCACTCAGAGGGGCTGTCAAGATGACTCAATGGGTAAAGTCCCCCTGCTGTGCAAACCCTGAGACCTGAGTCTGCCCCCTAGAACCCAGGGTCTAGGGTGGAAGGGCAGAACCAACTCCACAAAGTTGTCCTCTGACCTCCACACCCATCCTGTGATACGAATCTCCCACCCCCAACACACACGTCAGTACACACACACAATAATTTCTATGCCTTGGAGGCCTGCCTGCTCTATAGCGGACTACATAGTGAGATCCTGTCTCAAAAACAAAACAGAAGTTTATGCTTGGATGAGCTACGGATGTAGCTCAGCCGTATTGGGATAACTCTTGACTAACACGCACAAGGCTGGGTTTAATATCTAGCACCCCCCAAAAAAGCGGAGAGAGTTAAGTGACTTCATGCAAAATGACTTGCTCAGAGCGTGCACACAGTGAATGCCGCTTGTCCGCAGGACACACCCCTCAACCCTGGAGAGCTCCTGCCCGGTCTTCACCTGCACCCGCCGCCCCCCACACACACATCCTCCAACCTGAATCAAGTTCAGAACCCACGGCACCGCGTGGGGTAATGCGTGCATAATAATGCTCTACCTCACACACTCCGGTGCAGTATTCGACAAGGGACCTCTATGTTCTAACCGCGTGTCTCGCGAGTGACAACGTGGCGCAGAGAAGACCCTGTGAACTCTCCAGCTTGCACAGGGCCTGGCGCGCACCTGTGTGAAGGTGGCGCTCCGCGGGTCCCCACGGCCCGCACCTGGCGCCCGCACGGGCGCCCGGGAACCCGCCGCTCACCTTCTCCACGGACGCCCCTCTTCACGAGCGGTTCAACCGCCGAAGTTTCAGCCCCGCCCCAGATCCGGCCTTCTCACTTCTGATTGGCCTGACCTTGCCGGCAGCCGTGTTTCCATAAGTCGAAAGTGACGCCCGTCACTCTGTCCCGCCCCCACGGGAGAGCCCGCCTTCCAGAGCTTGCTATTAGTCTATCTGGGAGAGGCGTTCCTATGGCGTCGGCCCCATGTCCGATGATTATTGGCAAGACACGCTGCCAATCATACAAAAAAGGTGGTTCCCGGAGCAGCCGGAGGGAGGATCCCGGAAGTGGCACCATGACTCCGCCCACCAGGCCCCTGTTTTCCCCTCCCCATAGCTGGGCAGGCCGCGCCCACAAGGAAGGGAGAGGCGGAACAGAGTGTGGTACATGCGCAGAGGAGCGCCCTGGCCTCCAAGTCCCGAAGCTCCGAGGGTATCCTCAACTCTAAGGACAAATCGAGATGTTTCAGCACTCAGTGTATGCCTGAGCCTACCTACCCTGATCACTTTGCTAGACTTGGCCTTGTTAGTGCGTGTGTTTGGTGGTTTTGAGACAGAAAGTAGCCCAAGCTGGTCTCCAACATCCTTGAACTGATTCATCCTCCTGCCTCCACTCCCCCAGTACTGGGATTACAGGAGTGTACCATCGTGCCCGGCATGGCACTGGCTTCATTAGAGCTCAATACAGCAAAGTAAGCATTATTTTTAGTTTTTAATATTTTTAGATGTATTTTGTGTGTGTGTGTGTTTGAGTTTTATGCCTGCTTGTACCGTGTGCCTGGTGCCTGCGGAGATCAGAAGGGGCATCAGATCCCCTCGAACTGTAGTTATGATACACCATATCATAGTTATGAGGTACCATATTGGTTCTGGAAACCCCAGATCCTCTGGAAGAGCGGCCAGTGCTGGAGAGTTTTTTCCTTTTCTGGTGTTGTTTGAGACAGGGTCTCACTCTATATCCTTGGCTAGCCTGAATTTCACTATATAGATCAGGCTATCTTCGAACTCACAGAGATCCTCCTGCCTCTGCCTCCTGAGTGCTGGGATTAAAGGCACATGCCATGCTCTCAGGCTTGAGTAGTTTGTTGTTGTTCTTTTTTTTTTTTACTAGTTTTTAAGTGTGTGTGTGTGTGTGTGTGTGTGTGTGTGTGTGTGTGTGTACGCGCGCCACAACCACAGCATCTGTAACCCTAGTCCTGACCAAGCAAAGACAGAAGGATGCCAGGAGTTCACTGGCCAGGCTGCCAAGCCAGTCAGTGAGCTGGTTCAAGGAGAGATCCTATTCTCAAAAATTAGGGTGTGAAGACACTGAGGAAGGCACCCAACATCCATCTCTGATCTGCACACACACATACACATATACTGTAAGTACACAATAAATGAATAAGTACACAAATCCAAAGTAAATCCAAAGGCTCAGTGGTAGAGCCCCTGCCTAGAATCCCCCAGTGAGGGGCCGGGGTGTGGATCAGTGGTAGAGCCCCTGCCTAGAATCCCCCAGTGAGGGGCTGGGGGTGTGGCTCAGTGGTGAAGCCCCTACCTAGAATCCCCCAGTGAGGGGCTGGGGTGTATCTCAGTGGTAGAGAAAGCTGCAAAGAAGACTGATACCAGACCAGATGCCTGAAAGAAGCAGAAAACAGCCAAGCTGCTTGGAAGAGGTATAGATCAAAGTCACTTGGAAAGGACCCTCTCCAGCCTGTCCAGCTTCCTGCAGGCTGTGCACTGTGCTCCAGGTTCCCAGCTCTGTGAACTGTCCCCCATGCTGGGGTGGGCTTTGGTGATGCAGCTGTCTTTGAGTCATTTCTGCTCCTGTAAGTAACCCCAATAAGCCGGGCGGTGGTGGCACACGCCTTTAATCCCAGCACTCGGGAGGCAGAGGCAGGCAGATCTCTGTGAGTTCGAGGCCAGCCTGGACTACCAAGTGAGTCCCAGGAAAGGCGCAAAGCTACACAGAGAAACCCTGTCTCAAAAAAAACAAAAAAAAAAGTAACCCCAATAAAACTCAGTGGTTCACCAAGTTGGACTTTGGTCTGTCATGGGTCTCCTATCTAGGGTAAGTATACATATCTGTTGTGTAGTTTTATCACACAACATCTCTGCACATGAACACATATGTGTGCTTACACCACACACCTACACACAAAAACACAAAAGTGTTACAAACAGAATAATCATATAACCCGGCAGTTCTACTCCCAGGACTGTACCCAAGAAAACTGAAAACACACGGACAGATATTGATACGTGAATGTTCACAGCAGCATTGTTTATTGCAGCCACAATATGTAAAGAGCCTGAATGTCCATCAAAGGAGGAACAGGTGAACAAAATGTGTTGTTCATAAAAATGGAGTACTGATCCATGCCTTAAAATGGATGAACCTTGAAAACATGATGCTATGCGAGTGATATGACACACAAAAGGTCACATGGGCTGTGAGCCATGTGAAATGTCCAGAGCAGGCAAGTCCATGGACAGAGTAAGTGGATTCTTGGTGCCGAATACTGCAGGAAGGCAGCGATAAAAAATGCCTTAGAACTCGATGAAAGTGGTGACTGAACAGCGCTGTAAATGTGTTCCAATGCCTCTGGCTCATACACTTCAAGATGGTGAATTTTATGTTGGTAAACTTCACCTCAATAAAACAATGTTAAGCAAAGGACTAAGAAATAATCCCAAGCCGGGCGGTGGTGGGCCACATGCCTGTAATCTCAGCTTCTGTCTGGAGGCAGAAGCAAGTGTATCTCTGTGAGTTCTAGGCCAGCCTGGTCTACAGAGAGAGTTCTAGGCCAGCCAGGGCTACACAGAGAAACCCTGTCTCAGAAGGAGAGAGAGAGAGAGGGAACTCCAATGAGAAGTGATGGTGGCTTTTGCGGAGGTGGCTGCAGTGGAGATGGAAAGGGTGGTTAGGATGCGCGTGTATTCTGAAGGAAGCAGTGACAGGACTTGATGATGGACTGCATGTTGGAAGGGAGAATGAGAAGAGTCAAAAATGCGTCTCGAGTTGGCTTTTTGTTTTGTTTTTGGGTTTTTGGTTGTTGTTTTTTTAAGTCTGGAAAGGAGCTGTCAAGATGGAACTTCCACTTAGTGAGATAAGAGGAACCTGGAGGGCAGGGCAGAGACCTGACATCTGGCTATGGAGACAAGGGGAGGGGGGCGGGTCTGGGTATATAGTAGACTTCTAGGTAGTCAGTCACAGAGTAAAATGAGGATCTGAGTTCTGGGGTGAGATCCAGCCTAGAGAGAGAGAGATGAGATGACTATAGTGGATAGATTACATAGATGATAGACAGATAGATGGATGGATGGATAGTAGATAGATAGATAGATAGATAGATAGATAGATAGATAGATAATATACTTTAAAGATATTAACATATGAAAGATGAGATAGACTGATGATAGATGATAGCTAAGAGAATAGATAGATGACTGATGGGATAGGTTATAGATGATTGATAGATGGTAAAATAAATAGATATATAAGCTAGGTAAGAGATATATAATTGATAGGTGGTAGAATATATAATAGATAGAGATGGATGAATAAAAAGTGAGTGTGTGCAAGAGAGAGATTGGCAAGATGGATAGAGAGACTAGAATGGATAGACTGATACGTGGGTGGGTAGGTGGAAGGTTAAAAGGATTGGAAGGATGGGTGGATGGGTGGACGGATTAGATGATCAATATATGACACAAAGATAACTAATACTGGGACTGGAAAGACAAGACAGCCCAGTAGATAAAATGATGGCTATACAAGTATAGGGACCAGAGTTGGATCCCCAACGTGCACATAAAAGCTAGGCATGGCAGTACACACACGAAGTTCCAGCGATGCGGTGGCTGAGACAGGATCCTCAAAGGTTGGTAGCCAGTCTAGCCAAATTGGCAAGCCTCGGGGTCAGTGAGAGACCTTGTTTCAAAAAATAAGGTGGAGATTGCTCAACATTTAAGAGCACAAGGTACTCTTGCAGAGGACCTGGGTTCAGTTCTCAGTACCTACATGGCAGTCCACAACCACCTGTAACTCCAGTTCCATGGGGTCTGCTGTCCTCTTCTGGCTTGCACGGGCATTGAACACATGTGTTGCACATACGTACATGAAGGCAGAACACCTTATATATGTAGAATAAAAATAAATCTTAAAGAAAATATAAGGTGAGGTATGATAGAGGAATACACCCAACATAGACCCAGAATACACGAATGTGAAAAAACACATACATGAACGAATACACAAAAGATAGAATCAGCCAGACAGTGGCGGCACACGCCTTTAATCCCAGCACTTGGGAGGCAGAGATGGGTGATCTCTGTGAGTTCAAGTCCAGCCTGGTCTACATAGTGAGTTCTGGGAAAGCCAGGACTACACAGAAAAACCCTGTCTTGAAGAAGAAGAAGAAAAAGAAAGAAAAAGATATAATCAATGGACAGACAGATAATAGGACAGACAGATGATAGATGGATAGATTAGAACTATAGAAGGGTAAATATGGATAGATGGTGATGACAGAGAGTCCATCACCAGTGACAGGAAGGAATGAGGACAGGAAGTAGCCAGACGCTGCCCCAGTGCTGAAAGACCCCCAAGGACAAGGTGGCAACAGCAGAGAAGCCTGCAAAGGAGGAAGGAAGGGGTCTTGAGGGTGGGTGGCCAGGAATCCAAGAGAATGGTACAGCAAGGAGGAGGGCCACACGGAGAGCTTCCCCCGGGGGTGTGCAGCCTGGCAACATTCTTCTGCTGCCACGGGACACAGCTGAGGTAACACATGGATCTTAATAAAGAGTCAAAGACTGAAAAGATAAAGATTAAGCACTCTGCAGGGATGCCTGTGGGAGCGCAGGTGAAGAGAAAGACAGTTGCTAAAACTGTACTCACCAGGGCCAGCGATTGGCTGAAGTGGTAAAAGCGCTTGCAGCCAAGCCTGAGGACCTGAATTCAATCCCCAGACCCACATGGTGGAAGGAGAGAACCAACTCCCGAAAGCAGTCACCAAAGATGAGAGCATAAACTAAACACCCATGGGTCCTTGCCAGGGCGACAGGGAGGTCCACCAAGAAGAGAGGAGACTGAGGGGACAGGGTCAGAAGCAGTAATGCTGTCACCCCTACAGCCAGGAAGAGTCAAAGCGCGCATGCCTAATACACCAGAGACCCTAGGTTCAACCTCTAGCATTGCAGAAGGAAAAAGAAAAGGAGACAGCGTATGGGGAGGGGAGGTTCAGTTGGTAGTGTGCTTGCCTTGCACGCACAGAGCCGTGGGTTCGATCCCAACCACGGCAGAAAACTGGTGGCCCCCTTGGCTTTCTGTTGCTGCACTGAACACTATGACCAAAAGCAACCTGGGGAGGAAAGGGTTTATTTGGCTTATGACATCACGGGTTACACAGTCCATCACAGAGAGAAGTCAGGGCAGGAACCTGGAGACAAGATCAGACGCAGAGGCCACGGAGGAACAATGCTTGCTAGCTTGCTCAGCCTGCTTTCTTATACGAGCTAAGCCCCCTGGCCCACCCCTGGGGTGGTACTGCCTAAGAGTGAGCCAGGCCCTCGCACATCAATCATTAATTAAGGAAAATGTCCCCACAGACTTGCCCATGGGCCAATGGGATGGAGACAATTCCTCCAGTGCGGTTTCCTCCTCCCGGATGATGCTAGCTTGTATCAAGATGAAAAATACAAAAAGCAAACCAAATAAAACCTCAGCAGCACACACGGTGACTTTTGCCTGTAATCCCAACATTTTGGAGGTAGAGGCAGGAGGACCAGAAATTCAAGGTCATCCTCAGCTACATAGGGGATTCCAGACCAGCCTGGGCTACATGAGACCCTGTCTCGAAACAAACAAGCAAAAGCCTAGCTCTGCTACTGTTCTGCTTTGTGGTGTGTCCTCCTTGTTCCTTGTGCCTCAGTTTCTCCACATCTGTGGAAGGATACACAGAAAGCCTCTTCCTCCACGAACCCAAGGCCAAAAGTACGGCCACAGACAGCACACTAAAGAGATGCCCACACCCCCACCTCCACGGGTCGTGATTCACGGCAGGCAAGATCAGAGGTGGTGTCCATCCGCACATGAAGCGACACAGCAAATACAGAATGGAATAATACTAGTCAGTAACGTGCAAAGCAAAACCCAGGGCTGGAGAGACGGCTCAACAATGAAGAGCACTGACTGCTCTTTCAGGGGACCTGTGTTTGGTTCCCAGCACCCACGTGGCAGCTCACAGATGCCTGTCACTTCAGTTCCAGGGCATCTGAATGCATGCGGCACACACCAACTCACGCGGGTGCATACACCTCTGCATGAAAAGTAAGTAACCCATTTAAAAAAAGAGAGAAAGAAAGAAAAATAAAAGCCTACACACAGTGGCACAAGCCTGTGGTACCAGCATCTGTCAGGTGAGGCCAGGCAGTCAGGAGATCATACGATGCTAGGCAGCAAGTTCAAGGTCAGCCTGGGCTTCCAGAGACCTGATCTCCAAAAACAAGCAAAAAAGAAGAAAAAAAGATGAGTATGGCTGCAGCCTGGGATGGGTGGGCCAGTGTGGAGGCAGTCGGCTGAAGGAGAAGACTCCTGGGGGTGTCTGTGGGGGAGGGACTGAGGACCTGAAGCTGTGAGGGAAGCGAGGAGAAGGGAGACTTGTAGCCTTAAGGCCCAGCAGCGAGGGTTTGTGCTGACGGCTTGGCTCTGGGTATGGGGAAAGCTGGGGTGTCTAGGGCAACGGCCGGGTTTCTGGCCTGAGCCACTGGCAGAGTTTGGAATTGATCCCAGTGGCAGTTACAGAGTCCCAGGGAGATGTTAAGGCTAGGATGGGGGTGGGGGACACCGTCAGATGCCAAAAAAACACCAAGGTGGCAGCCAGTGCCAGAGAGACAAGAGAAGGATTGGAGCTCTGGTTCTGGCTCAAAATTCCTGTGGGCTCCAGGGCAAAATAAACCCTCTCCGCTCACGCCTGTAATCCCAGCACTTGGGAGGTGGAGGCAGGAGGACCAGGCATTCAAGGCCAGCCTTACCTATATTTCAAAGTCCAGGCCAGCCCAGGCTATGTAAGACCTTGTCTCAAAACATGTAAGTCTCCTCTGGATCCCAATTTTTCCATCTCACAAAGAAGTCGTAAGGAATAAAGGACCCACGGGGCACCCAGCGTTTGTCTAGAATCCACCTCGATAGTAAGGGTGTTTGCCTGGTATGTACAACGCCCTGGGTTCCATCCCCAGGACGATTTAAGGAGGGAGGCATGTGGGAGAGATGGCTCAGGCTTTAAGAACACCGGCGGCTCTTCCAGAGGACCCAGACTCAGGTCCTTGTACCCACCCCACAAGGTGGCTCACAACCATCTGTAACTCCAAATCTGGGCATCCGCTCCCCTCTTCTGGCCTCCTAGAGCACTCCTTGCACTTGGTGCCCAGACACACATGCCAGCAAACACCCATCCACATACAATTTTAAAAGTGTTAAAGAGAGAGAGAGAGAGAGGAGCCAGGAGAGAGCTCAGCTGGTAAAGTGCCTGCTGAGCATGCATGAGGATCAGAGCTGGATCCCCAGAACCCACGTCAAGTAGCCGGGTGTGGTCATGCACACTTGGAATCCTAGTCCCAGGGAGATGACGCCAAGAGGATCCTTGGGGCTTGTGGAACAACCTGCCTAGACTATTCAGCAAGCAATATTCAGGCCAGTGAGATCCTGTCTCAAAAGTACAAGGTAGATAGTCCCTGAAGAAGATGTAGTTGACCTTTGGGCTACACACACACACACACACACACACACACACACACACACACACATACACACGGAAATCAGGAAATGAATTTTGTCTTAAAGGTAAGATAGAAAGGCGTGGTGGCGCACACCTTTAATCTCAGCACTCAGGAGGCAGAGGCAGGCAGATTTCTGAGTTCGAGGCCAGCCTGGTCTACAGAGTGCATTCCAGGTCAGCCAGGACTACACAGAGAAACCCTGTCTAGAAAAACTAAGAAAGGGGCTGGAGAGTTGGCTCAGGGTTTAGGAGCACTTGCTGATCTTGTAGAGGACCTGGGTTCAATTCTCAGCACCCACATGGGGGCTCACAACCATCTGTAACTCCAGTTCCAGGGGTCCTGATGCCCTCTTCTGACCTCTGGGTTCCTGTACTCACATGGTACACACACATACACACACACACACACATACACACGTAAAAAAAAAAAAAAAAAAACTAAGGAAAAAAAGTGAGAGATGCCGGGCGGTGGTGGTGCACGTCTTTAATCCCAGCACTCGGGAGACAGAGCCTGGCGGATCTCTGTGAGTTTGAGGCCAGCCTTGTCTATAGAGGGAGATCCAGGACAGGCACCAAAACTACATAGAGAAACCCTGTTACAAACAAACAAACAAAAAAGGTAAGATAAATTCCAGCCATTTCTGAAACATCCCCAAGCACACTTCCATCACTTCATTTTCTTTTGCTTTGGTTTTAGACAAGATCTCATATAGTCCAGGCTGGCCTCCAATGCACTGTATAGCCAAGGCTAGTCTGGAACTCTTGATCCTTCTGCCTCAGGCTCCCAAGTACTGGGACTACAGGTCTGTACCACCATATCCAGCCACTCCTGACACTTCACAATACATACTTAGGCTGAACGGTGTTCTGGGCATTGATGATAATAAAATTAAAATCAGTGAGCTCTGAAAAATGGTGAAGACACTCTAATAGTCAGCCAAGATACTTTATGTAAAAATAAACACTCATGACCATGTCATCAATATGTGAATTTGCTTTTATCTTTAATAAATGGTAAGATGACATGCATTAGCTTGAAATAAACGGGTTTATAGTTTAGTATCAGTAAATGTTTGTGTACATATTTTATACTCCTATATTCCCAAGTTCACATAGAAATTCCTCAAATCTTAAGGTGTCACTAATGGGAAAAGTTTGAGAGTCTCAGACTGGGAAGCAGAGGCAGGCTGACCTCTGTGAGTCCGAGGCCAGCCTGGTCTACATGATGAGATTCTGTCTGAAGAAGGTGGGGGAGGAGGAGGAGGAGGTAAAAAAGGAGGAGAAAGATGAAGGAGGAGGAAGGAGAGGAGGAGGAAGGAGAGGAGGAGGAGAGAAAGCTCTAAACTGAACCAGATGTAGTGGTACACACACCTATAACCCCAGCCAGAAGGATCTGGGTTCCTTGCCATCCTCGGCTACATAGGGAACTCAGGCTGGCCTGGGTTGCATTAGACTCTGTCTCAAAAATCCTCTCTCTCTCTCTCTCTCTCTCTCTCTCTCTCTCTCTCTCTCTCTCTCTCTCTCGTCTCTCTCTCTCTCTCTCTCTCTCTCTCTCTCTCTCTCTCTCTCTCTCTGTGTCTCTCCCCCCCCCCCCCTCTCTCTCTGTCTCTCTCTCTCTCTCCTGGGCTAAAGTAGAGGGAACCTATATTTTTGTGTTCAGTTTTATGTCTTGCATTACAACAAAAAAATCCTTTAAAAATTTTAAAAGTTAGGGTCTGGAGGAATGGCTCAGAAGTTAGGAACACTTAGTGCTCTTGGAGAGGACCTGAGTTCTTCTCCCAGCACCCACCGAGTGGCTCACAACCATCCCTAACACCATCCAGATCCGCCGACACCAGGCATATACGTGGTGTACATACATACTCATAGGCAGAACACGATAAGCATAAAATAAATATTTTTAAATTAAAGATAAATAAACGTATTTTGTGTGGAGGGTTGGGGTTCATGGAGATCATATGACAGTCTCGGGACACGGTTTGCGCCTTCTGTCAGGAGAGTGAGTACCACAGATCGCACCCGTTTGACCACCAGCGCCTTCATCCGCTGAGCCACCTCGCAAGCCTCAGAAACTAATTTCTTACATCGAGTTCAGAAAGTTTGCAAAACCCTGCACCACACAGTCCTGCCTCTCCCAAATGACGAGAGGATGTGTGATATTCACAACAGCTTAGATGGGGCTCTTTGTTTTCCTGGCTTGGACTCCTGGAATCCCCACCACACCCTCAGCTCTGATTGCTATTTGACAGATGGTGACAGACTAGGAGACAGCCCGGGCTGGATAGAGGTCACCCAGCTGGGAGGGAGGGGAAGGGGGCGGGGCCAGTCCCTCCTGAGCCTGCGCACTTGATACCTGCCCACTTGCCCACTGGTCCCGCCGCTCTCTGTCAGCTCCCACCTACACGGAGAGAGCGCCCAGAGCCAGCCAGTCCTCAGAGGCCCCTTAGAACTGGAGGCACATCCTCCTTACGCACCGGGTCAGCCCCCTTTTTGCAATCTAGAAAGCCGAAGCCTCTCATCCAAAAGCACAAAAGCTGCTAAGTCTCTCCAAGAATCCACCATGCTACCCCCCCCTCCAAACTCCCTCAATTGAGAAGCAGAGGGGAAAGAATGCGTCCTTGGCTTCCTAGGTTCAAATGCCATCTTTCAAAATGATACCTGACAGGGAGGGGCTTGGTGGTGCAGGCTGGTGATTCCAGCCAGGTACGTGGGAAGCAGAAGCACAGGAAGGTTGTGAGTTTAAAGCCAGCCTGGGTAACTTAGTGAGATCCTAAATCAAATTGAATAGGAAGTCGAGCATGGTGGATCCTGTCTAGTCCCCGCACTAGAGAAGCAGAAGCAGGAGGATCTCTGTGAGTTCAAGGCCAACCAGGAATACACACAGAGAGAGAGAGAGACACTGTCTCAAAAATGAAATAAAAAGTAAAATAAAAACTGGAAGTGTTGTTCAGCCACAGAGTACTTGCCTAGAAGTGTCCAGTGAGAGGCTGCAGGTGTAGCCCAGTGGTAGACCCTGCCTAGAATCCCCCAGTGAGGGGCTGGAAGTGTGGCTCAGTGGTAGAGCCCCTGCCTAGAATCCCCCAGTGAGGGGCTGGGAGTGTGGCTCAGTGGTAGAGCCCCTGCCTAGAATCCCCCAGTGAGGGGCTGGGGTGTGACTCAGTGGTAGAGCCCCTGCCTAGAATCCCCCAGTGAGGGGCTGGGGGTGTGGCTCAGTGGTGGAGCCCCTGCCTAGAATCCCCCAGTGAGGGGCTGGGGGTGTGGCTCAGTGGTAGAGCCCCTGCCTAGAATCCCCCAGTGAGGGGCTGGGGTGTGGCTCAGTGGTAGAGCCCCTGCCTAGAGTACCCCAGTGAGGGGCTGGGGTGTGGTTCAACACTAGTGCTCTTGACTAGAATGCACAAGGTCATAGACTGACTCCCTAAAAAAGCTTTAGTATCTAGGTGACAGCACACTCCCCAGGCCTGTTCCCTTTTCTGCAAAAAGGAAATCATAATAATAACCTAACCATACGGCCATGGTTAAGTCTTAAATTAGTTAGTACCTACGAAATTCTTACAACAGTGGTCCCTACCTCTCAATGTTGGGACATGTTCTCAGCAGCCCTGTGCGATTAGACTCTTTACCCCAAGGTTGTTTCAGGGAAAGAATCACAGTAAGTCAGAAACTGGGAAGGTTAGATTCTATCTAGCTGGACCACCTTTAAAAAAAAATGTGTGTGTGTGTGTGTGTGTGTGTGTGTGTGTGTGTTGGTCAGAGGACAACATGCAGGAGTTATTTCTCTCCTTGCACAATGTGGGTCACAGCTGGTTGGCAAGTACCTTTACCTTCTGAGCCCTCTCACCCGCCCAGACGTGAACTTCTTACCACTGAATCACGGTTTGATCCTTTACAGGGTTTCAGCGTGAATGGGATATTTTCTGAATGAATAATATAAGACCCAGAGGGTTAAGGATGTACCCAAGTCACCCAGCAGGTAAATGACAGAGCGAGGATTCAAACCCAGGGTCCTGTGTGTCCAGGTTGAAGCCTACCTGTGTGCCAATGACTCCTGCATACGGCATTGTAAAGAGAGGAGGAGAGGGTGAAGCTGACCTCCTCTAGCATGGGTTGGGTCTCTGGTGGCCCTGGTCCTGGACCCTGTCCAGGCTGAGTAACCATCCCCCCAAAAGCACTGGAGTGTCACGGATAAAGGGAGAGGGTGCAGCCCCCTCCACCACCTCTGATTGGGGCCTTGCAATCCCCCAGGATTTGGTGCTTGGAAAGCTGACGTTGGGTTGCTATGGTGATGGGTTTGGGGCGGTTGCCATGACAGCAGAACTAGCCTTGGTTTAAAAATATCTAGGAGGAGGTTTGTGTTTGTGTGAGTGTGAGTGCCCGGCCGACCATGCTGTTTTGCGTGGGTCCAAACGGGAGTGTTTGGGAGGGCTGGGTGGAACTGGGACTGTGGGTCTGAGTTGGGGGAAGGGTGGGGGCTTCACAACACACAGCAATCCAAGTGTGACGTGCACTCGTCTCTGAGCGGCCGTTAAAGTCCAGTCATCGTGTGTGCCAGACTTCACTTGTCCTGTATCTAAATGTGCACAGTACCCAGTTTGTGTTGAGCTATAACGAAGGCCACTCAGTTTAGATTCCCCATGTCACCAACATGCATGTCTTATGTAAGCAAAGCTGTATGTCTCTTGTGGCTTTGATCACATATGTGTAACTTCAGGGGGGGTACAAATTTGGAACTGTGAGTCTGAATACGCCTACATGGGACAGATTTGGATATTAGATGTCACTGCTTTGATATTAAATACACATCTATCTATTTGTGTGTAGGAGCCTGTGCTATGGTTTTGGTCTGAATGACTGAGTGTGCATTTTAGGGATGTGTGTGTGTGTGTGTGTGTGTGTGTGTGCACAAGTGTCTCGGTGGTCCTCTCCTGTCAGTCTTTCTAAATCAGTGTGAAATGTGTGCCCCCTGTGACTGTGTATGTATGTTAGGGGAGAACTCCACATGTAACTCGTGGATGCTGGGAGATGTCACCTGTGTACGGTGGGTCTGTGAGATGCTAAGGTCCTAAGGTGTGGATTTCAGCCCAACCTCAGTATTTCCCTGCATCCCCTCTTGCCTCTTCTCTGTCTCCATGGCAACCAGCTCCTCAGCTCCCTCCAGGAAGATAGAGGGGGAGGATCCAGACTGCAGTGGACCACAACCCCCTCCCATCCCCCTTGGCTGAAGGGACAATGGGGGGAGGGGACAGACGGGCGTCCACCTCGTCCACCCTAGGCCATCTGCTGCTGCCTCCACTGTCCTGGGGACCTGAGAGAGCAGCAAGGGAGGGGCAGGTGGGGTGGAGCCACAGACCCCCTCCCCAGCTGCCACAGTTACCCCTTCCCGGACCCTTCTGGGGTTAGACTTGCCTCTGACCAAGCTAGAAAAGAAGGAAGCCCTGGAGACCAGGCATCTAGGGAGCAGAAAACGCATATATCTGAGAACACAGAATATTGGCAACAACCCACTCCAAGGAAGAGCCTCCTATCTCCTATGGCTTCAGGCTTTGGAATTAGGCTTGTCCTCCGTCCAAATCCCAGTTTTCTCTCTGTCTAGCCATGTGCCCTTGGAAAAGCCTTTCTGCAGCCTCCACTCCGTCATCTGGAAATCAAAATTTTCTAACAAGTGACCAGAATGATAATACTTACTCTACAAAGCACTAAGGCTGTTTTGTTCCGTGCTGTGTCCCAGGGTCTAGGGCAGTATCTGTCACTCAGTAGGTGGGCCATCAGTACTGTTGATAGAACCGAGTGCCAGTCGGCTTCTCTGACAGCTACTTGCTTTAACTAGATTTCAGTCCTGTGAGCCCGACAGTAGCCTTACGTCCACTCTTCACGGAGAGATGGACGATCCATCGGGGGATTTCTTTGCTGAGAGTCAGATAACACTTGAAGGGGCATTTCTGCTTTGACCAAGAGATAGCAAACTGCTTGCCCTTGTTTCCTTTACTTCTTTTTCGTTTTTTGGGTGTTTGTTGTTTGTTCTGTTTCTTGTTGCTTTTTGGTTGTTTGCTTGTTAACAAAGGGTCTTACACTGTAACCCAGTCTGGTCTCAGACTCAAAGCAATTCTCCTGCCTCCTCCCGTCAAGTGCTGGGATTACATTAGTGAGCGCCCACGCTTGGCTGTTTCGGGTCTCTGAGGCTCAGTGTCCTCATCTGTAAAACAGAATAATGAAAGTACATTCCATCTTTGCTTCCCTGTGGGATTAAATGAGAATCTCTTACTTAGAACCACCCCTGGCACAGAGCAAGTGCACAAGAAATGCTCTTTAGAAGTGAAAGGTAGGTAGGAGTGGCGTGCACGTCCCCCTAATCCCGGCACTTGGGGGACGGAGGCAGGAGAAACCGGAGTTCAAGGTTAGCCTGAGCTACATAGTGAGTTCAAAGCCAGCTTTGGGTTACATTTGGCTATGTCCCGCCCTGTCCCTTGGCAAATAAAAGGGTGAAGGGTAAGGAAGGAAGGCGTGGAGGAGCCTCATGGTCCTTATTATACCCTGCAGGGGGGGAGTCAGGTCTCTCGCTTCCAAGAGTGATGGGCGTGGCCAACCCGGAGGACCGTGGCCCTGGCTTCAAGGGTGGACCAATGGGGGCGCCGAAGGGCGTGGCCCTGCCTGGCATGGGCGTGACCTTGCGCGGGTGGGAGGGGCCAGGACGCTGTGGGAGCCTAGGCTGAGAAGATGCTCGGGCCAGCAGCCACCACCACCAGCCCCGTCGCCGCTGCCGCCCGCGCCCGCAGCCCCCCAGGCCCCCACTAGCGGCTGCCTCCGCTTCTTATCACCGGCCCCCCGCCCTGAACAGGGCCTTGGGAGGGGGGCTCGGCCCTCCGCATCTGTGGGGAGCCCCCAAGGAAGGGCACAGGGAGGGTGTCCGGTCCCCTCTGCACCCCACGGGCTCAGCCAAGTGCCGGCTTCGGGTGATCTTTGAGAGACCAGGACCCCACCCCTCAGTTCTCCATCCCAGACCCCCCACCCACCCACCCACCCACCCTCTCCACCCTGCTCTCCCCCCCCCCCCGGTCCTCCCAGCTCTGTCAGCGCTCTCCCCCCCCAGCCCCCTCCCGCTTCCCTCCCCGCCGCTCCCCTCCCCCTCCTCACCGCCCCCTCCCCTCCCCCTCCCTCCCCTCCCCCTCCCCGCCCCCCCACCATGAGGATGATGGCCGCCGGCGCGGTGCACGGCCTCTTCACGGCCTCCGCGGCCCCGCAGCCGCCGCCGCCCCCGCCGCCGCCGCCGCCGCCGCAGCCCCAGCCTCCCCAGCAGCCGTCGCCGCCGCCACAGCAGCCGCCGCCGCCGCCGCAGCCGCCGCAGCAGCAGCAGCAGCCGCCGCCCCAGGCCCCCCCCATGGAGCCCGAGGCCCCGGATTCCCGCAAGAGGCCCCTCGAGACGCCCCCCGAGGTGGTCTGCACCAAGCGCAGCAACACGGGAGGTGAGGCAGGGCTGCGGGACCGTGGCGTGGGGCGTAGAGGGGGGGGAGGAATCGCGCGCCGAAGGGGGCATCGCCGTCCTCCATCATCCCCCCCCCCATCCCTGGCTGGCAGGTGCAAGTGCTCCGGGGAGGGGAGGGGCGGTCCTCCGCGAGGAGCTGGGGACCCGGACGGACCCCTTTCTCTTGTCGCCGAGGCCCCTGGGGCTGAGAGCTTTGTCTGCGATGAGAGGGGCTGGGGGGGGAGGGGGTGGTAAGTGTCCTTGTGGTGTGGGGGGGAGTTACGGATGAGGGGCGTGGGTCCCTTCTGGGCCAGTGTGTCCTTGAGGGGTGTGTGATGTGACCCTTTCGGGGCAGGGGTGTTCCCCCGGGTTTGCGTGTCCCGGTTGGGGGAGGGGAAGGAGTAGAGACAGGCCTGCCGACCGACCGACCGACCGGGAGCTTCTGAACCTCCCTCCCTGGGGATGTCCTGAGCAAGGGCTGTTCCGGAAAGGGGCGGGTGTGGACAGTATGCGGGGCCGTGCGTGGGGACAAGCTGGGTGGGTGTGTTGGGTGACAGGGAGGAACGGGTGGGTGTGTAAAGCTGGAGGGGAAGATGGAAGGGCAGGACAGGTGTGTGGATCTGTGAGGGTCCTGTAGGGCCTGGGTGTGTGACATTAAGAGACCATGGATATGGCAGGGTAGGGGGTGTGAGTATGTATGTGAAAGACGGGGCTGAACACAAGACCCTCCGGGGTGGGTGTGTGACAAGAGAAGGGATGTGCTTGTCACTCCGGAGGGGGCTCTTGACACACGAGTGAGAGGGGTGTGTGTGACGTGCAAGGGGGTGTGTGTAGGGAGGCAGAAAGGATGGACGCTGGGTGTGAACCATGAGAATATGTGTGGACTGGGGGGACAGGGGTTCGTTCTACATGTGGGGTACCAGTGCGTATGGATGGGGTGGAGTGGGACCAGGAGAAGCTGGTGCAGGGATGTGACAAGGAAAAAGGGTGTGGGTGTGACTCCAGAGAGGCTATGGTTGGGCGTGACACATGGAGGTGTGCAACGGTGACATCAGAGGGGGTGTGTAACTGGGGGTGGTGGGGGTACGAAAAGAGAAAGCTGGGGCTCGTGGCTGGGTGAAACCCATTGAGGGTGTGTTCACCAGGAGAGCGAAAAATGGAGTTCCAAGTGACTTAGGGATGTATGCTCAGGACACCCTGGATCCGGGAGATATGCGACACCCAAATGTGTGTAGATGTGTAACGCGGGGAGGTGTGTGTAGAAGAGCTGGGTGTGTTACACACCAGAGATGGGTGGGGGAGATGCAGGGGGTGACAGCATGGGTGTGCATGTGTGTATGAGGCAGCTCCATGTTAGATACCTCGGAGACACGTAGGCTGCACAAAACGGACCCTCTGTGTGTGCCGTCTGTGAGAGGTGTGTGTGTGTGTGCACAGCAGAAAAGGCTAAGCAGGGGACCCGAGGCGCTGTCCTCGATGCCAGTGGGGACAGGAAACAAGTGGGACATGGGAGAAGCGAGGATCTTCAGAGCTCTCCGGCTCTCTGATAGGAAGGAGACCCCCAGAATAGACAGATTCTCCCTCGTGATCCCAAAACCCCCTCTTCATCTTGTTTGAACAAGGAGCGCATATAACCTCCCTCCAGCTAGGCTCAGCAGCAGTCAGGTGCCGACTCCCCATGCCTCCCCTGGAATAAACGGGAGTCCCTTCCTTCTTTCTCTCTCCCCAGGCCCCCTCACCTCAAGCCAGGTGGGACAGGATTCCAAGTTCCCTGGGATGCCTGGGAGGGTGCTCAGCAGAAATTGAAGGAAAGGGAAGTTGGGGGAGGGGTGAGAGAGAATTTCCTGCCTGTCTTCCTGCCCCCACCCCTAGCACAAACATGAAAATGTCCAAAGCCGGCTTCCTTTCTTCCTTCCTGCCCTGGTGCTGATGCCAGTCCCAGTAAGGATCAGGGACCCAGATCTGGCTAGGCGGCAATTGCCGTGCGTGGCCGCTGGTGACCGTCCCTTCCAGTGCTGCTGTGGCAGGCTCTGAGATCCAGGTGAATTTCTCAATTCAACCCTCTGAAGGGAGTATTGAAGGTGTGTGGTGTGTGTGTGTGTGTGTGTGTGTGTGTGTGTGTGTGTGTGTGTGTGTGTTAGCCAGTGAGGGAAACTGAGACTCAGTGAGATGAAACAGCTTATCCAAGGTCACAGGGCTCCTAAGTGGCAGATCCAGAATTTATTGAACCCTGGACTGATTGGTTGCAGGTCATGGAGACTTAATCACTGGGATTTCATGTTTCCTTCTACAGTGGCAAAACTAAGTGGAGTCTTTAGGAACTATAACCTGCAGACCCTCCCCTACCTCCAGACCGTATTTGGGGAAACCGAGGCCAGGAGATACAAAAAAGCGGTCCTCTACTGAGAGAAATAGTCTGGAGCAAGGCAAATGTCGGTGACTTTGATCTCAGATTTGTTAGTTCCTTTCAGTGGAGGACCGTGGTGGCTGTGGGATGCTTGGCCAACCTCTCCCTCTTTCTGCGCCTCTGTGTCCCCAGTTTCTAAATGCACGCATGACAATAACGATATTGATAATGTCATAATGGCTCGCATATCATTGCTTAATGTCAGACATGCAATTCCATCTCATTCTCCCAACATGCTGTGATGTAAAAATACCAATAAATTATAATCACGGCTAACATTTATGGTACCAAGAAGTATTATGGAAACTATTGGATATGGGTCATTGAATACTTCCGATTCTGTTACCCATCTTTCAAATGAACGCTGAAGCACAGAGAGGTTTGGGAACTTGGGCAGGATCACTCAGCTAAGAAGAAGCAGGACTATGATTTGAACTAGGGAGGCCGGCTCCACGGTGTGGACAGATTCTATGGAGGATGCCTTGTTCAGAGAGGACACTGAGGTTCAGAGTGGTGGAGGACTCTACCAGGGCATCACAGGTGATAACAGACCAAACAAACCTTGTTGTTAGGGGCATTGGGGGGGGGGCAGGAACTAGTGGCCTTTCTGGCTGGTGTCTGGAAACCTGGCTGTCTGACAAATGTCACTGGAGGGAAAGGAGGTTACTCAGAGCAAGAGGACTCCAGTGAAGAGATTGGAAGAAAATCCAGCCTTGGGAGTTATTTGAAAAAAAAAAAATCAAAGAAACTGCCTGTAATCCCAGCTATGGAGAGGCTAGCGTGGGATGACTGGAGATTGAAGGTCAACCTGGGCTACATAGCCAGACCCTGTCTCAAAATAAAAAAGTAAAATGAATAAACAAATAAAAAATGGAGCTAGGGATGTAGCTCAATTATGGAACCTTTGCCTAGAATCCTCTAGTGGGGGCCTGGATGCATGTCACAGTGGTAGATCCCCTGCCTAGAACCCCCCAGTGAGGGGCTGGGGGTGTGGCTCAGTGGTAGAGCCCCTGCCTAGAATCCCCCAGTGAGGGGCTGGGGGTGTGGCTCAGTGGTAGAGCCCCTGCCTAGAATCCCCCAGTGAGGGGCTGGGGTGTGGCTCAGTGGTAGAGCCCCTGCCTAGAATCCCCCAGTGAGGGGCTGGGGTGTGGCTCAGTGGAAGAGCCCCTGCCTAGAATCCCCCAGTGAGGGGCTGGGGGTGTGGCTCAGTGGTAGAGCCCCTGCCTAGAATCCCCATGAGGGGCTGGGGTGTGGCTCAGTGGTAGAGCCCCTGCCTAGAATCCCCACCCAGTGAGGGGCTGTGGGTGTGGCTCAACAATCAAATGCCTGCCCAGCATGTGCAAGGCACTGAGCTTTATACCCAGTACCAAGGTTTTGTTTTTTTTTTTGGGGGGGGGGGTGACACCTGTCTGGTAGACTTAAGAGTGTCCCCAGAAAGAGCCTCAAGTGGCCTAGCTGGTACAGGGGCTTTCTGCACAAGCCTGGCCATGTGGATGTGATTCCTGGATCCCAGGCAAAGGCAAAAGGAGAGACACACCTGCAAAAAGCTGCCCTCTCCCCTTCTTGCACACATCGTGGCACATGAGCGCACACATACATCATGTACACACACAATAATAAAAAGTAAGTGTAAGAGTGTCACCTATTGTGCAGGCTGTAATTCTTTTTTTTTTGGGGGGGGGGGTTTGAGACAGGGTTTCTCTGTGTAGTTTTGCGCCTTTCCTGGGTCTCGCTCTGTAGACCAGGCTGGCCTCGAACTCACAAAGATCTACCTGCCTCTGCCTCCCAAGTGCTGGGATTAAAGGCGTGTGCCACCACCACCCAGTGCAGGCTGTAATTCTTAAGTTTTAACTTCAGTGACCAGATCATCTTACCTGGCCCACCATCGGCAGGCACAGACATATCTCACACCCCAGGAGCTCCCCACCCAGATCTCAACCCCAGAGTCCCTGACCCCAAACACACACACACACACACACACACACACACACACAGAGAGAGAGAGAGAGAGAGAGAGAGAGAGAGAGAGAGGCCACCAGGACAAAAGCCCTGGATGGACAGAGGCTGGAGAGATGGCTCAGCAGTTAAGAGCGTGTGTTCTCGCAGAGGACCCAGGTTCAATCCTCAGCGCCTGCACAGTGGCTCACGACCGGTTGTAACTATAGTTCCTGGGGATTCAATGCCTTCTTCTGACTTCTGAGGGCACTAGGTAATGCATGTGGTGCACATGAGACATTTTTTAAAAGATATTTTATGTCTTTGAGTGTTTTGCTCACATGTGCTCACTTAAGCAAATCACTTAATACATATAAAATATATAAATCTAAAACTAAGAAAAAAAAAGTCATGGAAGGAAAACTTCCTTGCCAGGTTCAAAGCATATCACCACCGTGTATTTGGCATGGGACTCTTAACAAGGGATTTCAATGCTCCAAACCTCAGTCTCCCTTCTGGAAAATGGGGTCAGCAGGATTCACTGCTCTAGATAAACTGACTGGTCTGGGTGGTTCCGTCTAGTTACTGAAATTCCCTGTGCGAGCCAGACATGGTGAGCCGTGTTGGTAGCCCCCCGACTTCCCCCAGCATCCATATAGGTTCTGAGAATCCAAAGTCCAGTCCTCTTGCTGGAGCGTATTATCACTACCCCATCATGGCTTCTAACTCTGCCACCAAGAATATGGAAGAATAATCCTTTTTTAAATTATTTTTATTTTAAATGTGTGTGTGTGTGTGTGTGTGTGTGTGTGTGTGTGTGTGTGTGTGTGTGCATATGCTCATGTGTGTGGGTGCCCTCAGAGGCCAGAGGTATGGGATCCCTGCCTGGAGCTGGGGCTCCTAGCAGTTGTAAGCCGCCAGATGTGGGTACTGGCAACCAAACTCCAAATATTTGCAAAAACAGTAACTGGCTTGCCATCTCTTTAGTCCCAGAATAACCTTTTTTTTTTTTTTTTTTTTTTTTCTTAAGTGAGACTTGCCCAAGGGGGCTTTACCCTTGCTTTTTGTCTGGTTTGTTTTGTTTACAGTCGTATTACATTTATTCATTCAAGTGGATGGGGCACATCAGGTCAGCTTATGGAAGCTGGTTCTTTCCTTCCACAGTATGGGTCCCAGTCATCAAACTCAGGTCTTCGGATCCGGGGGCGGGCACCTCCGTTTGATAAGCCACCCTGCCAGCCCCACCCCTTCCTCCCCTCCTCTTTTCTTCTATTTTGGTATGCTGTGGAATTGAACCCAGGACTTCACATAGGCTAGGCAGGTGCTCTACCCCTGTGCTACATCTCCAGGCCCACTGCACCGATCTCTCAGTCTCTCTAAGAGCATCACACCTTCAGGATGTTACTCTGAGCAGGCACAATCCAGACAGGCTGCTCTTCTGCACAAGCTAGCACATGATCATTCATGAAGAGACCCAAATGCCTTGCTGCCCCACCCCTCCCCAGCACATGCTTCCACACCATGCCCTCGATGTTTCTTGGCTTCCCCCAGTAACCCCCCACCACCACCAATGCTTCCTGTGACATGCTCAAACTCACACCCTGGGCTCCTCTTGCCTTTGTATAACACATCAACTCCCCCAGCCCTAGCCCCCACCACGAACAGGTACCATGAGGACAACACCCCAACTTTGGCTCCCTCTAGACATGGTATCACCCAAAACAACCTCGCTAACGTGTGTGCTTCTTTGACCCCATGTGCATGCTCGTGTGTGTGTGTGTGTGTGTGTGTGTGTGTGTGTGTGTGTGCACCTATGTGTATGCATGGAGGCCAGAGGAAGATCTCCAGTATCCTCTCTATTACCTTCTGTCTTATTGAGTTGGAGGTCTCTGCTTGAACATAGATCTCGATTATTTTCGGCTAGGGTGACAGCAGGCAAGTGCCAGCCAGCTTCCCGTCTCCACCCACCACAGCACTGGGTTTGAGGCATACTTGAGTGTGAGACTTTTTGTATAGGTGCTAGAATCCCATGGTTGCACAGAAAATACTTTCAACCACTGAGCTGTCTCTCCAGTCCCAAATGTTTTCTGGCTTATATGCATGTGTGTGAGCGGTGTTTTGTTTTGTATCAAGACAGAGTTTTGCTGTGTAGCCCTAACTAGCCTGGGTGGTGTGGCCCAGCTTGGCTTTGAACTTGCGGCAGTCCTCTGGAGTACTGAGATTTGAGACGTGTGCCACTACGTCAGCCTGGGCTCTAATTTTGTCACTGGTGACCCCTGGGGAACTAAGCCACCTTACAGGATCCACTCGGTGGCAATGTCCCACTCTTGCCTGGAGAGTCCAGATCTCTTGGGTAGGCCAGATTTCTCTGTAAGGCAGTGTACTGGGTGAGTGTACCGGAAGCATCGTCAAGGGAGATGGGCGTGAAAGGAAGTGTTGGCCGGGGGCCTGGTAAGCAGGAGGGGCCAGCTTTGTCTTGAGGTGGCCATGCTTGACACTGCAGCCCCGGAGGAGACCAGCAAGAGGGGCGTGGGAGCTTTCCTCATCAACTTCTCTGTCACTCTGTCACTGTCACTGGGCTCTGGGAGCTGTGTGGACGAGTGTGAGTCCTGGCCTCTGGCCTGTCTTCCTCACGGGCACAGAAAGCTCAGCATTGGCTGTTCAGACAGGGAAAGGCCTGTGAGGTCTCCGGGTTCCAGGTTCAGCCAAGGTCAACGTCTCTGCCTTTGCTGTAGGAAACAGAGGCTTGGCTCCTTCCCAAAAGAGGTGGACTCCATAGTGTGCTGTGCCCCAAACAGGGAGGCTAGGTGGAAGTTTCTAGAAAGGACAGGTGACAGACAGAGGTCCACAGTGGGGACTTCTGGAGTTCCTATTTTTGAGTTTCTATGGTCAGGAGGCCTCATCACCCACAAGTGTTTTTATGTTCTTCTTGACTATCGTGAGTTTATGTTGATACACTGAAAGAGGTAAAGCCATTTGTAATTATTGGCAGTGGTTTTTAAATCTCATCCCAACTCTTTTGGTGGGCTATTTTCTTTGAGTTAATACTGTGTGAGTGTGTGTGTGTGTGTGTGTGTGTGTGTGTGTGTGTATGAAACAATGAGTTTTATTATGAATGTTTAACATTTTAAATTACATGTATTCATTCACGGTGTGTGTGTGTGTGTGGGTGGCTGGGTATGTATGCCGCAGCACACATGTGGAGATCTGAGAACAGTGGTTGTTAGGCTTGGGGGTAAATGCCTTCACCTGCTGAGGCATCTCGCTGGCCCCTCGTTATGACGTTTCCATGAGTCTATCACGTAGATGATAGATGAGGGGGTAGGTGGATGGATGGATGGATGATACATACATATACACGATACATATATGTATAATTTGAGATAGGGCCTTATGTAGTCCAGGCTCACCTTAAGCTCTCTAAGTAGCCCAGCATGACCTTGAACTCCTGATCCTCCTATTTCCACCTCCCAAATGCTGACGTTACAGGTGTGTGCCACTGTGCCCGGTTTACTGGGGACCAGGTTGGACGTGGGCATCCCACGGGCTAGCCGAGCATCCTGCCTTTGAATACATCCGCCCTCCCAGGAATTAGATGGATCCTGCATCTGAGAGAAACTAGCTATATTTTTGCTTCGTGTTGGGTTTTTGTTCCTTGTTTTTCTCGTCAGAGACAGAGTCTCATGTGGGGTAGGTAGACCCGCAGCTCTCTCCGCAGTCCGGGCTCGCGTTATCCTGATCCTCCTGTTCACGCTTCAGTGGGGCTGGGATTAGAGGTGTGCCCCATCAGGTCCTGTTGTGGTAGCTGTCTCCCTTCCGCCACAGTTGTTTGTTTTAATTACATTTATTTGGTTAATTACTTATTCACTTAGGGTGTTGGGTGTGTGTGTGTGTGTGTGCGCGCGCGCGCGCGTGCCTGTGCGGTGGGGCACAAGTCGGGGTCACAGGACTGCTTGAGGAGCTGATTCTCTCCTTCCCCGCAGTGGGACTGAGGACTCGAACTCCAGTGGTCAAGTTGGAGGCAAGCACCCTCACCCACTGAGCCATCTGGCCGGCCCGAGTTTCTTTGGTTGGTTTTTTAAAACCAGAAACTCCCTCTGCAACCCAGGCTGGGCTGGACATTTCAAATACTTCACCATCCTGAGTTCTAGGATCCAGGATGTGCACAGCCATGCCTGGCTTGAAATCTTTTGAGCCATCTCGCTGGTCCAGAATTTCCCCCCTGTCCATACAAGTGTTCATACGTCTTAAAAGTTTAAGGAAAAGGGGCTCCCTGCTGTATCCCCAGCATCTAATGCCAGCACGGGCCCCGAGCAGGTGTTCAAGGAAGGCTCGTTGCAGAAAGGGAAGGAAGAAGGAGAGGAGAAGGGAAGATGTCGTGATTCAGGGGTGCATAGGAGGGCAGAAATCAAGTTTACGACAGAAGAAAGCTGGAGAGAGCTGGTGATGGCTGAGCAGGTTAAATAAAAATACTTCCCACCCAGCTTGATGACCTGAGTTCACTCCCCAGGACCCACATGGTAGTTATTCTCTAACCTCCATACTCACACCACGGCACCCCTACAAACACACACACACACACACACACACACACACACACACACACACACACACACACACGGAGAGAGTAAACAAAATGTAATGACAACACTCTACAAAGGAAGGTACCAGAGAGATTTCCAGACAAGAGACTAGGCATGGGGTTGCCCTTGTATCAGAAGGCCTTCCCCAGGCAGGGTGGGAAAGTGCTGGCCTGTAACTCCAGCTATTCTGGAGACTGAGGCAAGGAGGACTGTGAGTTGAAGGTCATTCTGGATAACTCAGTTAGATCCTATCTCAAAATAAAAAATTTTTTAAAAGGCTGGAAATGTAACTCAGTGGTAGAGCACTTGCTTCAAATCTGCCCATGTAGGAGTTGGGGCATGGCTCAGTGGTAGAGCCCCTGCCTAGAATCCCCCATTGAGGGGATGGGGGTGTGGCTCAGTGGTAGAGCCCCTGCCTAGAATCCCCCAGTGAGGGGCTGGGGTGTGGCTCAGTGGTAGAGCCCCTGCCTAGAATCCCCCAGTGAGGGGCTGGGGTGTGGCTCAGTGGTAGAGCCCCTGCCTAGAATCCCCCAGTGAGGGGCTGGGGTGTGGCTCAGTGGTAGAGCCCCTGCCTAGAATCCCCCATTGAGGGGATGGGGGTGTGGCTCAGTGGTAGAGCCCCTGCCTAGAATCCCCCAGTGAGGGGCTGGGGCGTGGGTCAGTGATAGAGCCCCTGCCTAGAATCCCCCAGTGAGGGTGTGGCTCAGTGGTAGAGCACTTGTCTAGTATATAGGAGGCCCTGAGTTCAATCCAATTGTTAGTACCACAAAAAGAAAATAAAAGAACAGGTGAGATGGCTCAGCGGGTAAGACGGGCACTGCCGTGTGTGGTGACCTAAGGAGAGGTAAAGAACCGGCAGCTGCCCCAGATTGTCCTCTGACCTCCGTGTGTGCTGCATACATACAGAGAGAAGGTGGGCTAAAGAAGAAAAAATCAAAGAGGACATTTCCAAAATGTGGGTCACTGCTTGGGCAGACTAGATGATGAGGGACATAAAGTTCCCCCTCTTTCTCCTGCCTCCCAACCAAATCCCCAAACTTAAACACTGGCTTTCTACTCCCAGAGCACAGAGCACCCACCCATCATGTGCTGAGCACTGAAAGGTACTTTACTACAAGCTCTGGGAAGGCTGAGGCAGGAGGTTGGTGGTGCAGGCCTTTGATCCCAGCACTCCAGAGGCAGAGGCAGGAGGATCTCTGTGAGTTGGAGACCAGCCTGGTTTACAGAATGAGTTCCAGGACAGCCAGCCTCAAAAACAAACAATGGATGGTCATGATGATAGCAGCATATGGCGTGGATAAGTGCTGTGTGCCCAGAACATACTAGCTGCTTTTCGGGTCATTGTTGAGTGAATGATTATATCCCCTGGAAGTCAGTGCTACTGTGTCTTCAATTTTACTGTTAGGAAATTGAGGCTGGAAAAGAGGTGAGACAAAGTATCCAAAGCCATTTAGACTTTCAGTAACAAAATTCACACTTCATTTGTGATCGTCTGCCTGCTCCATATGGAAATCACCAGCTGGAGCTTGAGGGGTCACAGGACAGAGGGAATGAGGTGTGGACATCCCAGCTTTCAGAGATGATAGACACTTCTGAGCACCCAAAGGGAACCCGGGAGGGATAGTCATCATGATGCAGCCTGTCATTCCAGCACTTGAGTGACTGAGGCAGGAGGATTATGAATTTGAGGCCAGTCTAGGGTACATGGCTAAGCTGCATCAAAAAAAAAAAAAAAAAAGAGGAGGGGGGAGAAGAAAGTGAATTGAGCAGGGGTCCTGATGATGGATGAGAGGGCTCCCTGGGGTGGGGGGAGGTTAATTACCTAATAGGCTTAATGGTCTGATTAGGCCATTTTAAGAGGATTGCCTTGGGCTCAATAAAACCCTTTTATTCTTGACTTCCTCCTCATGCTTGGAAGGCCAGGTTCAGCCACTGTGCCCCACACCACCATACAAAACATATTAGGATCCCAGACCCCTCACTCTGAAGGACCCCTGCTGAGGTGGAAGAACTTAGCACCTACCCCATCCAGGTCAGCTTTCTATAGTTTGTGCAGGGCTAGAAGTGGAGCTCAGGACCTGGGACAGTAGGTGGACGCTCCACACTGGTGCACTCTGGGCAAGTTCTCTACCACTGAGCCACGCCCCCAAAGCCTCACTGGGGGATTCTAGGCAGGGGCTCTACCACTGAGCCACGTCCCCAGCCCCTCACTGGGGGATTCTAGGCAGGGGCTCTACCACTGAGCCACACCCCAGCCCCTCACTGGGGGATTCTAGGCAGGGGCTCTACCACTGAGCCACACCCCAGCCCCTCACTGGGGGATTCTAGGCAGGGGCTCCACCACTGAGCCACACCCCAGCCCCTCACTGGGGGATTCTAGGCAGGGGCTCTACCACTGAGCCACACCTCCCAATTGCAAATAACTATTTTCTTTTATGTGCTCTGGGAGGCAGCTTTGCTCACCCTACTACCATTTGGGGTTTTGTGTTTGATGGTTAAAAATAGGCATCCTATACTTAAAAGAAAAAGTTGAAATCCCTGGGGGATGGTAAAGCCCTTAAGCCTTGGAAGCAGAATGGCCCGACTCCCTTTCCTTTCCCACTTTTTATCCCAAGCCTCCTGTGTGCTGTTGATGGTGCAAGGGACACAGAGGTGCGCTCTGTGGGTGGGGTCCGTGTTGGCCCCATGTGACAAACTGCTCTGCTCTGGATGTATGAAGCAAGGTGGGGGGGGGGGCCTTCACGTCTCAGTGTTGCAGGAAAGGTTGTGAGAATAAGTAACATTGCAGTGAAGCCCCCCAAAATGAGAGGAAGTGCCAGGCAGAGAGCATCTGCAAAGGCCTTGAGGTGGGAGGGAACAGGTAATATCTGAAGAAATAGAAGGACAGTGAATCTGGTCCCCAAGGGTGATGAGGAAGCGAAGCTGAGACACAGGGCCATATCACAAAAGGCCTCCCACTGAAAAGGCTGTAGAATTTTCATCCTGGGAGCACCGAGGGCTAACTGTTGAGAAGTTAAAAGTTAGGTTAGAGATTTGCCTTAAGGATGCACTAACTAGGTGTTTCACGTGTGGCTGCGTTACTGAGAACATTGGTCTATAAGAATGACTGTCCAGAGGTCAGCAAGCTGGCTTAGCAGGAGCCCGTCGGTGGTGGCGCACGCCTTTAAATCTCAACACTAGGGAGGTAGAGGCAGATGGATCTCTGAGTTCGAGGCCAGCCTGGTCTACTAAGCGAGTTCCAGGACAGCCAGGGTTACACAGAGAAACCCTGTCTCAACAAAAACAAAACAAAGCAAGATGGCTCCATGGGTAAAGAGGCTTGCTGTCAAGCCTGAGGACCTGAGTTCAGTCCTCGGGTTCCTCACCGAGGGAGGAGAGAACTGACTCCCACAGGTTGTCCTCTGGCCTATGTAAGGTAAACCTTGCCCACACCACGAGTTCCAAACCCATAAGGAATCCTATCTCTTGTCTCCACACACGTGCAAACATGTATGCATTCCCCCCAACGGTGCACAAAGTGAAAATCTCCAATCCAGCCCTCATCGGTCCATTTCCCCGTCGTGGCTCCCTAAGTCAGTCCACTGCCCCTCGGGACCTCTTGTAACACCTGCCTCCTTCCCCTTTGCCCTTACGATCTGTTCCTGTCATAGGCATCAGAGGAATATTTTGTTTTGTCTTGTTTTCAAGATAGGGTCTCATATAGCGCAGGCTGGCCTCGAACTCATTGTGTAGCCAAGGATAACCCTGAACTCCTGCCTTTGCCCTCCCAAGTGCCAGGATCACAGGTGTGCACCATCACACTCAATTTATATGGTGCTGGGGATCGAACCCAGGGCTTCATGCATGCTAGGCAAGCACTCTGTTGTATTCATAGCCTAAAGCCAGGCATGGTGGCATGTGCTTTAATCCCAGCACTTAGGAGATGGATACAGTTGGATATCTATGAGCCTGGTCTACATAGTGAGTTCCAGGACAGTCAGGGCTACATAATAGAGAGAACTTGTCTCCCAAAAAAATATATTTTGCTTTTTATTTGTGTGTGTGTGTGCACATGTATGCACACACACCATAGCATGCTTTTGCAGACCAGAGGACAGCTTGCAGGAGTCAGTCCTCTCCTTCCACAATGTGGGTCCTGGGTATTGAACTGAAGTCCTCAGGCTTGGCAGCAAGCACCTCTCATCACTGAGCCATCTTGCTGGCCCCGGAGGAATGTTCTCAAATCTTGAATTAGTTCACACACCCTTGATCCTCCCATCCTGCTTGAGTAAGAGCCACAGACGTCACCGTGGCCCGAAAGCCTCACCACCGCACCAGCACCGTCTCCCTTTTCCCACCCACCAACCATCCACCGTTGGTTTTCCTAAGGACTCACGTACCGTCCACTCAGAGGCTCACTTTTGCCGTGCGGCTCCTCTCCTCCACTGTACCTCAGTGATAACAGACCAGGACATGGACTCCAGAACCAGGCTGAGTCCACATTCCAGCTCTGCATCCTACCAGCTCAGGGACTCTGGGAGGATTCCTTGTTAACCTTATTTCTCCCATCCGTAGAATGGGTTTCTTTTCAGGGACAGCGTGAAAATTAAAATAACTGATGTTTGTAAAGTACTTTGGGTGGAATTGAGCGTTTATCGGGTGCTGCACATGAGTGATGAATACACATGCCTACTCAGAGCTGGGCCGGGTGGCCAGAGGCCTGTCATCTCAGACCCTCTGAAAGCTGAGGCAGGAGAATCAACCCCCAAGTTCGATGCTTGCTTAGGATACAGAGTGATTTGAAAGCCAGCTCTAGGCAACCTGGTGAGACCCTGCCCCAAAAATTTTAAAGGGGACTGGGACATGGCTCAGTGGTAGAGCCCCTGCTTAGAATCCCCCAGTGAGGTGCTGGGGGCGTGGCTCAGTGGCAGAGCCCCTGTCTAGAATCCCCCAGTGAGGGGCTGGGGTGTGGCTCAGTGGTAGAGACCCTGCCTAGAATCCCCCAGTGAGGGGCTGGGGTGTGGCTCAGTGGTAGAGCACCTGCCTAGAATCCCCCAGTGAGGGGCTGGGGTGTGGCTCAGTGGTAGAGCCCCTACCTAGAATCCTCCAGTGAGGGACTGGGGGCGTGGTTCAGTGATAAAGTATTTGCAAGAGACCCTCAGTTCAATACCCAGTACCCTAAAACAGTAAAAGAAAGTGTGTGATGTTAAGGATGTGCATTTCGGTAGGCCTTCACGTCTGATCTTGTACTCCTCTGCCCTCCCCATTCTTTTTCCTGCTGCTTTTTGCTCTCATACCACTTCCTCCCGTCTTGCATGAACTCCAGGTCTTTCCTCTCTAGAAGAATGTAATTGTCCGAGCTCTAGCTTAGATTACTCCAATCCTCATGGCCTTATTTGCACACAGAGTGCAGGAAGCTTTTGCTGTTTCCCCGCATTCGTGCCAAGTATGTATACAGCAGGTGCTCAGTCACTGTTTGTTGAATGAATGAATGAGTCCTGAGGATGTGGTTTAGTCCACAGAGTGCTGGTCCAGCAGGCATGGAGCCCTGAGTTCCATCCCCAGCACCACATAAATTCAGTATCGTGGTGCACTCCTGTGATCCCAGTACTTGGGATGTGGTGTGGAGAGAGGAGGATTAGGAATTCAAGGCCATCCACAACTACATAATTTGAGTCCGTCCTGGACTGTGTGAGAGCCTGTCTCAAAAAAAAAAAAAAAAAAAAAAAAAAAAAATTGAATGTAGGTCAGGCATGGTGGTGCACAACCTCTAATCCCAGCGCTGGGGAGACAGAGGCAGGAAGATCTCTGTGAACTCGAGACCAGCCTGGTCTGCATAGTGTGTTCCAGACCAGCCAGGGGTTACATAGTGAGACTTTGTTGCAAAAACAAAAAAAAAAAAAAAAAAGAGTGAATGAGTGAGTGAGGGAAGCTGGTTTTGTGCTTGCTCTCTTTCTAACTGCTGTTGCCATGGTCATTACTACAGTGTGAAGCTGTGATCTGGGGGGTCCCATGCTGGGATCTTCCTGGAGGTGCCTTTCTAAAGTGGGACCCCTCCCTCGCTCACTGCCTCCTCCCCCTGTATGCCCTGCAGAGGAAGGCGAGTACTTCCTGAAGGTGCTCATCCCCAGTTACGCAGCCGGCTCCATCATCGGCAAAGGTGGCCAGACTATCGTGCAGCTGCAAAAGGAGACCGGAGCCACCATCAAGCTATCTAAGTCCAAAGACTTCTACCCAGGTAAGCCCCAGACCCGCCAGGTGCCTGAGCTCGACCTCGCTCTCTCCTCTCCACTTTCCTGGGACTGTGGGAATCATGGAGGGGGCCTGCCTTCCCTCCCCATAAAAGAGTCTGAGCTGCCTGCAACCCAAGGGGCCTGGCCTGAGCAGATGGGGGTGGGGGCAGGGCCAGACAATGAGCTGCTGCATATTCATGACCTCATTTGCATTATGCCAGGCAGTTGTGTCCCTTCCCACACACCTGCCGCCTCCGGTCAGTTGGAGCAGCCAGGGTGGGAGGGTGGCAGGTGTCATGGCTGGGTAGGGGCAGCCATCCCAATTACTTATACCCCTCTGTCCATTTGGACTTGTTACCCTCACTTGCATCCAATTTACTCTCCTCTGAGTTGTTTTGGAGAGGGGGCACTTTTTTATTTTTATCTTTTCTTTTCTTTTTCTTTTTTTTCATTGAGATAGTGCTTCACTTAGCCCAGGCTGGCCTGGAACTTCCTTAGGTAGTCAAGAGTGACCTTGAAATCATGTGGGGCCCATACGCGGTTTGTTTTCTTGGGGCATTTTGATTTTGTTTTTGCTTTTTGTTTTTCAAGACAGGGTTTCTCTGTGTAGCTCTGCGCCTTTCCTGGAACTCACTTGGTAGCCCAGGCTGGCCTCGAACTCACAGAGATCCGCCTGGCTCTGCCTCCCGAGTGCTGGGATTAAAGGCGTGCGCCACCACCGCCCGGCGCTTGGGGCATTTTGAAAGCGAGACTGTCTCACCCTGTAGCGCGTTCTGGCCTGTAGCTTCCAGTCCTTTCCCTGCCTCCCAGCGCGGGGATCACAGACGCGCGCCGCGCCGCTGTGCCCTGCCTGATGCTTCTCACAGAGCTGTTTCTGCGCATCCCATCTTCTGTGCCCTTCTGCCCCTCTCTGCTCTTGTCTCTAGGGATCTGTCTGCGTATCCCGTCTCCTGTCCTCTGAGGCTCTTATCTGGTCCATCTGTCTGTCCTTCTGTCTGCCATACCTTTCTGTCCTCCCATCTCTCTCTGTTTCCCTTCCCACCCACCTCAGAACTTCGTTTGACCAACTTAACAGCGACCCTCAGTGCGGTCAATCCTCCTTGGCTCCTGCCTCGGTTCACTTGTCTCTGCCTCCCTCTAGGTGTCTACCCTACAAAGTCTCGGCTTCCTGTGGCTGTTCTTTTCTTCACTGATTTCAGCCCAGCTCATTCCCTGCCTCTTCTTAGGCTCCATCTTGGTCTGTTGTGGGGCGTTTACCCGCCACCCCCACAGCTTCCCAGAGTTTTCTTGAGTGCGAGCAGCAGGAAATATTAGATAGAAGGATTTATAGCAGAGAATCTTGCGGAGATAAACAGATAGAAAATAAAGGAGAGCCTCGAGAGGGCCTGGAACCTATTCCAACGGGCCCGACTGTCTCTGGTCCAGGGTTTTTATAGAGACGCCAAGGGGTGGAGCAAAAGACCTCCTCCCCCAGCACAGCCAAGTGCAGGCCATCTCAGACACCTGCACTCAGGCCCGTGGTCCTGATCATCCTCTATTCGGACCTGCTGGGTAAAGCCACGAGGAACCCCAGAACGGGCTCCCACAGTCTGTCTTAACCACATGGTTTTTGTTTTGTTTTTGATAAGGTTCTAGGAAGCACAGTCTCACTTCATACGCACCACATAGCCAAGGATGACCTTGAACTCCTGGTCCTCCTGCTTCCACACCCAACAGGCTAGGATTACAGGCTCCACTGCCATTGTGTGAGATTTATGCAGTGCTGGGGATCAAACCCAGGGCTCCCTGTATGCTAGGTGCTCGCTCCGCCCCTGAGCTGCATCCCTAGCCCCCAACCCTCTACCCTCTCTAAGACCCTTCAAGGTCTGTCGCTCTCCTTTGCCCCCTCCCAAGAGCAGAGCCTGAGCTTTGGCCGCAGGAATCCCAGGAAGGCCCCAGAACTGCACTGCACTAGCATGCTGCCGGTTCTAGTTCATTTGTAATCCTCTTGGATCTTTTTAGGTCAGACACCAGAGATGGAGCACAGGGTCTGGGTCTCTCTCTCTCTCTCTCTCTCTCTCTCTCTCTCTCTCTCTCTCTCTCTCCTTCTCAATCTCTCTCCCTCCTCTCTCTCTCTCCTTCTCTCTCTTTTCTCTTCCCCTCCCTCCCTTCTTCCCTCTCTCTCCAATCCTCCCTCTCCCTAGTTCTCCTCCTCTCCTTCTCCCTTTCTCCTTCTCTCTCTTATCAGTTTCATCCTTTCTCTCTATCCTCTCCTCTTCCCCCATCGTTCCTCCCTTCTCCTTCCATTTCCTCCCATCCTCCCTCTCTCCCTCATCCCTGTCCCCGTCTCCCTCTCTTCCATTTTTCCCTCCCCTCCCTCCCCTCGCTGTCTCTTCCCTCTTCCCCCTTTCCCTGTCCTCCTCCCTTCCCTCCCTGACTTTCATCTCACTAAGCTGCTTTGACCAAGAGTTTAGAGAAAAATCTAGCGGCCTGGCCGCCCCGCCTCCTTTCCTCCACCATCCTGGCCCAGTGTCTCCTTCCCCTTCTAGCCCACACCATGTGGGTGAGACCTCTCTGCCTGGGACATCTGTCTGAGGACACTTGGCTCCTTGCCTCTGCATCACATTCTGTGCTATGAGATGGCGACATTCCCTCCTCCCGACTCGGCGCTTCACCCCAGGGCCAGGCTGCTGAGACACCCCAAGAGATAGGACAGTCCGTGACGCTCCTATACCACGTACTTTGTCCGTGAGCAAACCGATGTGAGTCACGTCTGTCCCCGTCTCATAGACAGACAACCAACTCTTGACCTGAACCATCCAGGACTCACAGCAAGGCTGGCTCCTCCTAACCCCACCCCACCTCCATACCTAGGGACCCAGAACACAGAACTATCATCACTTCTGCGTGCATTCCCTTGGTCTTCTGACTGACATGCTTTCATTCAGTCACTTAACACACATTCTTCTCCTCTGTGTCCCTGGCTGGACAGACATGTGGACACAGCAGTAAGAGAAGTCTAACCTAGTTTTCTTGGATCTGGAGCCAGGGAGACAGAGCCCTCGCCAATGATGACCCAGAGTGGCCAGGGATAGACTAGGAAGGTCACAGACAGCGTGGCGCTGAGACGGAGTGTTTGAACCAGACCAGGGAGGGCAGATAGGGCTGCCCGGAGGAGTAGCCTACAACAGTGACTTCAGATGAGCTAGGGAAGGGGTGCAGAAGGGACCCCACCAGGCCACAAGATAAGTGCTGGGAGATGGTTTGCTGTAAGGTGAGGCTGACATGTGGAAGCAGGAGAGAAATGACAGCAGAGAAACAGTATGACAGAGTAAGATTAGGCCAGGCATGATGGCATGGGTCAGTGCTCCCAACCACTCAGAAGGATGGAATAGGAGGATCACAGGTTCAAGACCTGCCCTGCTAACTTAGCAAGACCCTGTGTCAAAGTTTAAAAAGAGAGGGCTAGGACATGGCGTAGGGCCAGAGAGCCTGCCTTGAATCCACCAGTGAAGAGCTGGGGGCATGGCTCAGTGGTAGAGCCCCTGCCTAGAATCCCCCCAGTGAGGGGCTGGAGGTGTGGCTCAGTGGTAGAGCCCCTGCCTAGAGTCCCCCAGTGAGGGGCTGGGGTGTGGCTCAAGGTAGAACCCCTGCCTAGAATCCCCCAGTGAGGGGCTGGGGTGTGGCTCAGTGGTAGTGCACTGCCTAGAATCCCCCAGTGAGGGGCTGGAGGTGTGGCTCAGTGGTAGAGCCCCTGCCTAGAATCCCCCAGTGAGGGGCTGGGGTGTGGCTCAGTGGTAGAGCCCCTGCCTAGAATCCCCCAGTGAGGGGCTGGGGACCTGTGTCAGTGGTAGAGCCCCTGCTAGAATCCCCCAGTGAGGGGCTGGGGTGTGGCTCAGTGGTAGAGCCCCTGCTAGAATCCCCAGTGAGGGGCTGGGGGTGTGGCTCAGTGGTAGAGCCCCTGCCTAGAATCCCCCAGTGAGGGGCTGGGGTGTGGCTCAGTGGTAGAGCCCCTGCCTAGAATCCCCCAGTGAGGGGCTGGGGACCTGTGTCAGTGGTAGAGCCCCTGCCTAGAATCCCCCAGTGAGGGGCTGGGGGTGTGGCTCAGTGGTAGAGCCCCTGCCTAGAATCCCCCAGTGAGGGGCTGGGGGTGTGGCTCAGTGGTAGAGCCCCTGCCTAGAATCCCCCAGTGAGGGGCTGGGGTGTGGCTCAGTGGTAGAGCCCCTGCCTAGAATCCCCCAGTGAGGGGCTGGGGACCTGTGTCAGTGGTAGAGCCCCTGCCTAGCATATGAAGATCCTGCAGGGGCTCAATCTCCAATAACAAAAACCAAAAAGCCAGTGTGGGACTAAGATTTTCACACACTGCACACACACACACACACACACACACACACACACACACTTGTCTGCTTCACACAGCTAAGCCTGCCCAGCCTTTAACCCAAAAGAGAAGAGATCAGAACACACAAAAGGTGCCTCATCTTAGTAATGGGGCCCGAAAGTTAGGTTCAACCCTTTGGGGTTTTTCATGATGAAGTGGAGAACCGGGGAAGGCAATACTGACCCAAAGACTCCTGACCACATCACTTCCCTCGTCAAGCTTAAACACCTTCAGAGTTGGGGTGTCAGTAAAAAGCTCTGAACCTGACTCCCACAAGCAAAGCACAAATGTGGCGATCCTCATAATTATTATTGATTTATAATGTAGCTGCACCAAAGTATAAAATCCTCTTTTTCTTTTCCTTTTTTTATTTTTATTTATTTGTTTGTTTGTTTGTTTAATTATTTATTGGTTTTTTGAAACAGGATTTCCCTGTGTAGCCCTGACTATCCTGGAACTGGCTTTGTAGACCAAGCTGGCCTGGAACTCACAGAGATCCATCTGCCTCTGCCTGCCAAGTGCTGGGATTATAGGCAAAGGTGTCCATCACCACCACCAGGCTATAAATGTACGATGTTAAAGTTTTTTTTCCTCTTTTCTTTTTCTTTTTTCAGTGCCAAGAATTGAACCCAGGGCCTCAGGATTGCCAGGCAGGTCCCTTATCACTGAGCCACATCTCCAGCCCCAAAGTATAAGATCTGAAGTATCTACTAAATAACGTCATTCATGTTCTTCCTTGACATTAAAAGCAAAGCTTCAAAGCTGGAGAGATGGTTGAGTGGTGAAGAGCACTGGCTGTTTTTCCAGAGGAACCAGGTTCAGTTCCCGGCACCCCACATGGTGGCTCACAGCCATCTGTAACTCCAATTCCCTTGGATCTGCCGCCCTCTTCTGGCCTCCAGGAGCACTGCAGGAACAAACATTCATGCAGGCTAGCCAGGGTGAAAATAAATAAATCACTAAAAAGCAAAGCTTCGGGGTGGAGAGATGGATCAGCAGTTAAGAGCACTTGCTGCTCCTTCAGAGGGCCAGCACTCACATCAAGCAGCTCACAAACATCTACCTATAACTTCAGTTCCAGGGGATATGGCACTCTCTTCTAGTACACACACACACACACACACACACACACACACACACACACACCAGGCATGGTAGTGTACATCTGTAGGAGGTTGGAACGGGAAGACAACTCAAAGAATCTCAAGTTTAGCACTGGCTGGATTAGGATTAAGAGTACAGACAGAAACTAGCACACGAGGTATGGTGGTATAGCTGTGACACCTCAGTAATTGGTAAGCTGAGGCAGGAGGATGGCAGGTTCAAGGCCAATCTGGGGTGCAAAGAAAGACATTGCCTCAAAGCTGGAAAAAAAAAAAAAAAAAAAAAAAGACTGAATTCTGAAGCCAGACACCTGTGTTGAGAAAGCCTGATGGCGGACCCGGGGAATCAACTGAGCTGCACTGGCCGTGCGAATATGGGTACCTGGGTTCAAGTCCTAGGACCCATGGAAGGTAGGGTGCAGAGGGGCATGTCTGTAACCCCAGTGCCTCTACGACTACATGCAAGGCAGAGACAGGAGAATCTCCAAATGCTTGTAGAAGAGCCAGTCTGGCCTGCTACAGAGCGGAGAGCAAGACACCCTATCTCAAATAAAGTGAAAGGTGAGGACCAATGCCTGAGGTTATCTGTCCCCGGAACCGTGCACACACACACACACACACACACACACACACACACACACACACACACACACACACAAGCTCTGATGATTCTGTACCACCTGGGTGATCTAGGACAAGACCAGAGTCCTCTGTGTGTCCTTAACAGGACATCAAGGCAACCAAGACATGGGCCTGCCTCATATGCCAAGTGAACAGACACCAAGTCCTCAGAACAGGGCCTGGCGCTGAGTGTTATGTAACCACCAGCTGTTATTATAGGACACTTTTTTTCAGGGCTTAACAGGGTCTCCCTTACCAAACTCTGTGGACCCCAGGGTAAGAACTGCACAGGGGCGGATGCACACAGACTTCCTGAGTTGGAAGGAAGCCTTGCAGAGATGGCGACCCTGGCCACGTCTCCCACACTATCCCTGGGGTTTCCCCCACCCCACCTCCACCCCCCATCCCCACCCTCATTCCCAGCCCAACCCACACCCTTTCCTATTTACACCCAGACAGAGTCAGCCTACAGCTGACTCACCCTTGGCCCACACCAAGCTATTGTTCTTGGGTGAAGGGGACATAAAAGTGAGGATCACATTGCCAAGGGCAAGGGTAGGGGCTTTCAGCATCCCGACTGGCCAACGGACAGGGACACCCCAGATGCATGGCGGGGTTGACGGGCCAGGCTGAGAGACGGCAAGGGACGGACGGGTCAGGGCTGGACACCAAGCACGCCGCACTGAAGTGCTCCACAGACAATGACACTCAGCACTAAGTGTCCCAGACACACAGACACAGGACCTGGCACACATTCAAAACCTTTTACAGACCCAGGGAGCTGGCGGTACAAGCTGAGTCCCTCCTGGGGACAGAGACGTCCACACATCACATCAGAGAGGCCCAGGCACACCAACGCACTCATATTCTCACACAGGTCAGGCGCGGTTGAGGGTTCTTTGTTTCTCTGTGATGCACACACTTGGAAATGTGCACATATACCAACCAGTACACCTGCCAACCAAACAGCCTCATACAGTCGCTTAAGTCTGCCGGTGTCCTCACATTCACACAGCCAATAAAAGGCTGGTGACTGACTCCCGTGTGTGTGTGTGTGTGTGTGTGTGTGTGTGTGTGTGTGTGTGTGTACAAATATTTTCGCTCACCACCCAGATAGCTTGGGAGCACCTGGAGGTGTGCCCTATTCTTTTGTCTGGCTCCTACAGTTGCAGGCTGAGGACACGGACAGGTCACTGCACAGCCTCTGTTGCTTATCTGCCGAAGTCTTCGAGCTCCAAACCTTGTTACTCCAGTCGTTCTGTTATATTGCCTGTCTTGGGGTGTGTGTGTGTGTGTGTGTGTGTGTGTGTGTGTGTCTGGGGATTTAATCCAGGACCTTGTGTATTCTAGGCAAGTGCCTGGCTGAGTTACAATCATAACCCCTATTGGGGGATTCTAGGCAGGGGCTCTACCACTGAGCCACACCCCAGCCCCTCACTGGGGAATTCTAGGCAGGGTCTCCACCACTGAGCCACACCCCAGCCCCTCACTGGGGGATTCTAGGCAGGGGCTCTACCACTGAGCCACACCCCAGCCCCTCACTAGGGGATTCTAGGCAAGTGCTGTACCACTGAGCCACACCTCCAGCCCCTTACTGGGGGATTCTAGGCAGGTGCTCTACTACTGAGTCATGTCCCCAGCCCCTCACTGAGGGATTCTAGACAGATGTTCTATTGCTAAACCATGTCCTCAGCACACAGTATGTTTCTATTGCAATCTCTTCTGGTCTTTTGCTTAGACGCACACCCAATATGGTCATCTTTCCAACCCTGCCCAAGTATACAGATACTCACATAGCTCCCTAAGGGCAGCCTCAGGTGCACACACAGATCGCAGTGTCACCTAGTCTTTCTCCTCCGTGCATACATTTCAGCATCACCCAGCTTCTCTCTCTCCTCCCCTTCCCCAATACACACATAGCACATACAGAGAATGCCAGGTCAGACTTGCAGCCAATACCTGGAGGATCTCCAGAAAGGCAAGCTGGCTACCCCGCCCTCTATTCCCAGTCTCTGGATTCCCATTCTCTAAGAGTTGCCTTTGACCTCGCCTGCTCTTCCCCTAAGCACACCCCTTGCCCTCCCCCCACCCCCCAGACCTCCATCTGGTGGGTCTAGGCTGCACTCTGGCCTCTCTTCTGCCTCCCCCATCCCCCATCTTCTCCCCATCCTCTCCAAAAGCCCAGAGGCCAGGCGCTGTAGGCTTTCAGCAGTTGCCATGGCAACCGAGCCTCATCCTTCATCCCCCTGGGGGTGGGCTGAGGACCCGGCCAGCCAGACCGATAAGGGGGTTCCAGTTACTGTGGCAACCGTTTCGGGCCTAAGCTCTCCCCTTCTGCAAGAAGAGGGGGGTGAGTGGCGAGTGAATGGTTGCCACAGCAACCAAGGGGCGCCCACAAGAACTGGGAAGAGGCAGCTGAGCCCTACCTCCCGTGCCCAGGGCTGCTGTGGGCACTTAAGCATCAATTCTCCCATCCCCACGGGGTTGTTTCAGGGGAGGGAGATAAAGTACAGATTATAAAACAGGGATTCCATTCATTCTCTCAGCTAGCTACCCACCATGAACCAATCACCCACATCAGCTGGTCCACCTCACGCCCCAGACCCTTCCCACGAAATGGGTCCAGTCTGTCAGGAATGTCTCCCATTGCTGTCTCATATGTGTGCCCGCCTCTGCCCCTTGCTTAACAGGAACTACAGAACGGGTGTGCCTAGTACAGGGCACGGCAGAGGCCCTGAATGCCGTTCACAGCTTTATCGCAGAGAAGGTCCGAGAAATCCCTCAAGCGATGACCAAGCCCGAGGTGGTCAACATTCTTCAACCCCAAACCACGATGAACCCCGACAGAGCCAAGCAGGTCAGCTGGGAAAGGAGAGTGGGTTCTGTTAAAGATGCGATGTGTGTGTCAAATGCCTGCCTGCTGGTGGTTAATAGTCGGAAGTCGGCTCTAATAGTCTAGATAGGGCTCCATACTGCTGGGAGCGGGCTGGATTCAGAGGGATTGGGGATCAAGGCTGGCACTCCCATCCATCCATCCTTCCGGAGACACTCCAGCTCCTTTCCTTCCCACCCTTGTCTCTCAAAGGAACCTGCCTCCTACTTCCTGTGTTCGCCGGAAGTGACTTCAGTGACAGCCCAACCCCTCCAGAATTCTAGAAACAGCCTCTTTATCTCCCGCCTCCTCCCTAATACCCATTATGGGGATATCGTGCTTTGCTTAGCGGAAGAGAGGGGCCGGTCCCCACCCTACCCAACCCTGTCTAGAAAGGATGGAGAAGAAAAGGCAGCCTCTCAGTTGCCTTAGTTACCAGGAAGCGGTGGTGTAAGGGGTGTGGCAGAGAGCGGACCAATGGGTTCCTGAGCCTCTCTGGTTGCCATGACGATGTTGCGCCTGGGCCAGGTGGGCCCTTCGGAAAGTCCCTGATTTGCAGTCTTGGTTTTTTTTTTTTTTTTTTTTTTTTTTTTTTTGGGTTTGTTTTTTGTTTTTGAGGACCTGACCCAGTGGGAGGATGGGGCTGAGAAGAGGAACGCAGGGATGGATGGATACAAGCGCTCCGGGTTTTCTCTTCACTCCCGTATACATGAACTCTTGACACAAAGGAGAAAAGCCCTTGCGCCGGCTAACAGGGCGCTTGCGAGAGCGCCTTCAAGTCCATCTAGAAAGCAAAGGCTTGGTTTTAAGGTGCTGGGATTCTTCAGCCTTGGCATTGAGGAGACCATAAATCTGAATTCTCCTAAATCCTGGGGACACGGTGGGAGGAAAGCCCTGGAGGAACGCGTTCCTGGTGACCGCCACCCACCAAAACAAAACAAAACGTTGCGGGCTTGAGGCTTCGCGCGCGAGGCTGCTGTCCTTGGTGCTGAAGAGGCTGGGCTCCTAGCGCCCAGCCAGGTCTCTCCGAAATGCCTTCACACCCGGCAGGGCGTGGATTCCACGCAGCTTAGAGAGAAGGACATGGCCCCCTCCCTCCGCTTTGGTGGTGGCCACAAAAGAGTGGGGACTCATCGAGTGTTTCTGGATGTGGCGTGGGAAATGGGATCAGTACCACATAGGCCTTACACTCACACAGGACGGTCACGAAAGGTTTCAGAACCAGGATCTATCCTTTCTTATCAATTCCGAGGCTTCAAAAAATGAGAGAGCGCATGGCTGGAGGCCCAGGCTGTGGAGGCGCATTGGAGTTGAATCCTCTGTTCTTCCCTACTACTTTTGTGGCCCTGAGCAGATGACAAGATTGTGACTGCTCCTTGCCTGGTTTTTCTCATTCTGTAAAATGAGATTTATTATGGTATAGATAGATTTGTGAATGGTGGTTAGCACATCGGTGTTTGAAAAGCATTTAGCGTGGATGCCTAGTACACAAACAGTTCAAACAAAATGCCCTGGGCAGGGTGGTACATTGTAATCTGGCATTGGGGTGGTGGAGGCAAGAGGATGGAGAGAGTTTCAGGCTATCTTGAGCTACACAGCAAGACTCTTCTCTCCCCTTCAAAAACAAAATGGTAGCTGTTCTGGACTTTGTTTTGAGACAGGGCTCATGCTCATACTGTGGCTGACACTGGTCTTGAACTCACAGTGATCCTCCTGCCTCAGGCTTCCGTGTGCTAGCATTAGAGGCCTGAGCCACCATATGTGGCTTTCTTTCCCGTTTTTCTATTTGGCATGTGTGTGTGATGTGCTTGTGTATATGAAGAGTGTTTACGTGTGCATAGGTGCACTCACGTGTGCATATGTGTACGGGGTGTGTGTGTGTGTGTCAGGTGTCTTCCTCAGTCTTTCTCCACCTTATTTATGGAGGCGAGGGTCTGTTGCTGAACTGGCCAGCCTGACTAGCCAGCAGGCTCCGAGGATGCCCGGTCTCTACCTCCTGAGTTCTGTGACTATGTACAACCCCCACACCTGCCTGGTTTTCACAAAGGTGCTGGGGATTTGAACTCCATCCTTGAAGTTTCAATCCACTGAGTCATCTCAGAAACCTATTTTTTTGGACATAGGGCTTTTTTTTTTTTTAAATTAAGGTTGGCCTCAGATTCACTAGGTAGCCCATGCTACCACCACCCACCTCCTGAGTGCTGGGTTTACACATGTGCACCCCCAAATCCTGTCTCTCTGGTGCTGGAAATTCAGCCCAGAGCTTTGTGCATATTAAGCACAAAAATCCACCAACTGATCTACAGCCTCAGCACTGTTACAGCATTTCCTCCCACATTTAGTGTGTGTGTGTGTGTGTGTGTGTGTGTGTGTGTGTGTGTGTAGGTCAGAGGGCAATCTGTGGGAGTTGGCTTTCTCCTTCCACCACATGGGTTCCAGAGTTGCCACTCAAGTAGTCAGGCCTAGTGAAGCAAGCACTTTAACCCACTGACTCCGGTTACAGGACTCGCCTCAATCAGGACCGCCATCCGCCTCTCTTCCACTCTGGGCTTCTGTTAGACGCTTCCTTTCTGCAGGCCTCGGCTTCTCTTCTGCTATGGTACAGCAGCTACATCCAACCAGGACTGTACATTCAAATGTTTTCAAGATTCAGGAAGGGACTAAAAAGCATTAAGGGCTGTGTCTCTCTGAAGGGCAGGCCATCTTAACAGGGACAACATAGCCCATGACCAGCCACCCCCAATTCTTCTCATTGGGGAGCACAAACCATTTCCACATTTTGGAGACGTCTCAAAAGAAGCCATGATTCTCCAGCAGCTGCTGGCTTTCAAAGGTTGATCCCATTCTTAGAGTTCAGTATTTTTATTTATTTTTATTACTTTTTTATTTTGACGCAAGGTCTCACTCTGTAGCCCAGGCTGGCCTAGAATCCCCTATGTAGCTCAAGGTGGCCTCAAACTCAGGGCGAATCTTCCCGTCTTAGCTTTGAAAGTGCTGGGTTACAGGCATAAGCCACTATGCTCAGCTGCCATACAGAACTTTGACAAAAACCCCTGGCAAGTGCTGGCTGCCACTGTCAGGGCTTCTGTCCTTGGTAGTCCTGTTTGGAATTTTCCATGAGCTTGTAAATCCCAAAGGCAGATAACAGGTGTTCCTCTGGCCTCTCAACCTGCCTCCAAGGGCTATGCTCTGTGATTCCAAGATTCTGGGCCCATCATCACGTACACACCTGTCATCTCAGCACCGAGAGGCTGAGGCAAGAGGATCTCTAGTTAGACCTCTGACTCTGCAATTTAAATAAAAAATCCTTTTCTCAGTATATACTCTTATTCCGAGATTTGGTACTTTGGGGGGTGGGGGGTATCTCTCCTTTTTAAATTTTTTTTCACATTTATTGTGTGCATGAAAAAAAAAAAAGGGAGAGAGACAAAAAAATACAAAAAAAGTGGCCGGGCGGCAGTGGCGCACACCTTTAACCCCAGCACTCCGGTGGCAGAGCCAGGTGGATCTCTGTGAGTTCGAGGCCAGCCTGGGCTACAGAGTGAGTTCCAGGACAGGTACCAGAACTACACAGAGAAAGCCTGTCTCAAAATACCAAAAAAAAAAAAAAAAAAAAAAAAAGAATATTGTGTACATGCATGTTCATGTTGTTATGGCCACGTTGTGGAGTTCAGGAGACAATCTGAAGGTTTCAGTTCTCATGTGTGTCTCTCTCTCTCTCTCTCTCTCTCTCTCTCTCTCTCTCTCTCTCTCTCTCTCTCTGTCTCTCTCGTGGGTTTTGAATGTGTTTCAGGACTCTGTGAGTCCGCACCTACGAATGTTGAATTCTTTGGTGCTGTAATTCAGAGCTTGTCCTGAAGGCAGCTGCCATCTTCTTCTTGGGATTTTCCTTGTTTGTTTCCTTGTTTCCTTTTGCTGCTGTTCTTGTTTCTGTTTTTGTTTTGAGGTAGCGACTCACTCTGTATGGTAGACTAGCCTGCAACTCACTACGTAGCCCAGGCTGGCCCGTAACTCTCAGTTATCCTCCTGCCTCAGCTCCCTGAGTACTAGGATTACATGTATGGGATACTATGCCTGGCTTTCTTTTCTTCACAGTCACTGTGAAGAAAATGTTCTAAGTCTTTCCTTCTAGTCTTTTGAAATGTAGATACATAGTAGCTGTATAACATGAGTTGGATTTAGCCAGTTCAGCTTGGCGAGATGGCTCAGTCGGTAAAGGCTCTTGCTGCCACACCTGCCCACCTGAGTTGGATCCCCAGAACGATCGTGGAAGGAGACAACTGACTCCCGAAAATTGTCACAAATTGTCCCCTCTGGTCACTGCCCTCCCCCGCACCGTGGCACACGGTAAACGGAAAACCTTATTAAAGGTTGAAATGCATTTTTAAATGACTTAGCAGTTTCATTGTGTTTTACTCGGGATTCCATTGCTGAGATAAAACACTGGCCAGAAACAATTTGGGGAAGGAAAGGTTTATTTGGCATAAGGTGGCAGTCCACCATCAGAGGAAGCCAAGGCACGAATTTGGCAGGGGGAACTACAGCAGAAACCACGGAGGAATGCTGCTTGCTGGCTTTGCTGGCCTTGGCTTCCTTAACCCAGGGGTGGCACCGCCCACAGTGAGCTGGGCCTTCCCACATCAACCATAAATCAAAAGACTGTCCCACAGGCTTGCCTACAGGCCAGTCTGCCAGAGGCATTTTTCCAACTGAGGTTCCCTCGTCCCAGATGACTCCAGCATCTGGCTAACCCGGAAACATCAAACACAGTCTGCATACCAGCCATTTGCTTAAGTATGGAGTCAGCCAGGGCTGGTGGCCCACGCCTCTAATGCCCGTTACCCAGGAGCCTGAGGCAGGAGGGTAGGACTGTCTACATAGTGTGTTCAAGGGTAGGTGGGCAACTGAGGGAGACTCCATCTCAAAAAAGTAAAAAGGAGAGCTGGGGGTACAGTTCAGTGGTGGAGCGCCTGCCTGGCACGTGTGAATCCCACGGTTGAATGCCCACTATCAGGCAAAACCGGGAAGTGTGCAGCTCAAAGACTCAGTGTGTACGTAGAGATGTGCATCCGCCACCAGTTAGTTTTAGAACACTTTCTCACCTCCCAAGTTAATCTTTTAAAACAACAAAAAAAAATTCTTTAAAGACAGGTTATCACTCTGTAGACCCAGGGTGGCCTTGAACTCATGCTGACCCACTTTCCTCTGCCTCCCAAGTACTGGGATTATAAAGGTATGTGTCATCATGGCCAGTTAAAATTGTATTTGTTTCATCTCGATAGGTTTTTCTTTGTACTTGTTTAATTTTGCTTTGTTTTGTTTTGAGATGAGGTTTCACTATGTAGCCCAGACTACCCTTGATCCTACCGCTGAAGTCCCTGAATGTTAGGATTACAGTCATGTGCCATCATGGCTAGCTTCCAAAAGAAATCCTTCAAAACATTTTTCTACACTTATTTATTTATTGGGTGAAAGAGTAGGTGCGTTTTACAATCATTGGTTCTCTCCTTCCACCATGTGGGTCCCAGGGACCGAACCCAGGTCCTCAGGCTTGGTGGCAAGTGCCTTTATTCATGGAGCCATCTCACCAACCCTCCAAAGAAACCTTGACCCGCTTGGTTCACCCCTCAATCCCCTCCCCAGCTAATTCTTTCCTCCTCTCTAAGCCACCACTAATCTGCTTTCTGTGTCTACAGATTTTCCTGTTCTGGACACTCATAGAAATACAGTCATAGAATATAAAATCAAGCAGGGTGTGGTGATGTAAGCCTGCATTCCCAGAGCTCAGGAAGTGGAGGCAGGAGGATCAGAAACCCAAGATCGTCCTCAGCTACATAGTGAGTTCCAGGCCAGCCTGGGCTATGTGAAACCATGTCTTAAAAAAACAAAAACAAACCGAGGGAGCTGGGGAGATGGCTGAGCAGTTCAGAGCACTGGTTGCTCTTCCAGAGGATCCAGGTTGGATTCCCAGCACCCACATGGCAGCTCACAGCCATCTGTAACTCCAGTCCCAGGGGATCTGATACCTTCTTCTGGCCTCTGCAGGCACCAGGGTACACACGTGGTACACATACATACACGAAGGCAAAACACCCATACGTACAAAATCATAAAATATATTTTTAAGTATAAAACGTGTGGCTAACCAGAGCCACCATCGAATTCCAGAAGATTTCTACTATTCCTGTGGCTGTCACCCCGGGCCCTGTCTCCTCCCTCGGGCACCCACTAACCTATTTTATGTTTCATGTGGGCCGAGGAGCACGCTAAGGCCACGGCAGATTGCTGGGAGTCTGCCTCCAGAGACCCTTGAGTGTCTACTGCCGAAACTAGAGGCCCGCTGGATGGGATGACTCGCCAGGAAGCTCTTGGGGTCTACCCCTCCGTCCCCAGCGCTAGGGTCACAGCACGCAGAGCCATGCCTGGCGTTCTACACAGGTGCTGGGGATTCAAACTCAGTCCTTGGAGCCGGAGCACTGGCTCAGCTGGGAAGAGCTCTTGCCTCTCTGCTAGAGGACCTGGGCTCAATTCCTAGCACCCACCTGCCATCTAACAAACCGTCTATAACACCAGTTCCCAGGGATCTGCTGTCCTTCACGGGCTTCTGGAGACAGGATCCTATGCATGCATACATGCAGACAAAACACACACACACAAAAATAAATAAATAAATATAAAGATCCGTTTTTATAACCGGGTACAGTGGCACACACCTTTAATCCCAGCACTCGGGAGGCAGAGGCAGGTGGATCTCTGAGGAGTTCAAGTCCAGCCTGGTCTACAGAGTGAGTTCCAGGACAGCCAGAGCTATAGTGAGACCCAGTCTCAAAAAAAGAAAATTATTTTTTATTATTTTTTGATTACATGTAGGTCTGTGTGTCTGCATATGGGTATGTGCACATGAATGCAGGTGCCTGTGGGAGCCAGAGGTGTTGGATCCCCTGGGCCTGGAGTTAGAGGCAGTTGTGAGCCACTCGATGTGGGAACCAAACTCGAGTCTTCTGAAGGAGCAGCAAGCGCTCTTAACCGCTGGGCCATCTCTCCAGCCCCCTAACCAGTTTCTGTCCATGTGGATTTGCATATTCTGGACAGTCACGTAAATGAAACCACGTGGCCTTTGATGTCTGGCCTCTTCCACTCAGCTTGTTTTCTAAGGGCACCCATGTTACAGCGTGAGCTATGCCAGCTCTTCGTATTTATCCCAAATACTACTCCGTTACATGGATGCACCTCACACTTTATTGTTCTTATGCATCTTTTTTAAACACAGAAGACCAGGCCAGGGAGAAGGCTCGGTGGGTCAAAAGTGCTTGGTCCTACAAAGTCTGACAGCCTGAGCCCTCACTGTGAAACCCACAAAGAACGGTGGATACAGTGATGTGAGTGCCCTCTGACCTACACACACACACACACACACACACACACACACACACACACACACACTAAGTTAAACCAACTGTCGAAGAGATGGATATAGTTCGTAATTGACATCCCAGCACCAGAGTGGCAGAAGCTGACAGATCTCTGTGAGTTCAAAGCCAGCCAGGTCTACGCAGCAAGTCCAAAGACATTAGTAAGACTCTGTCTCAAAACAAAATAAAAATGGGGAAGAAACTAAATACAAGAGAAATAAAAGGCAGGCAATTTGCTGTAAATGAGGTGGGTTTTAACATGTAACTCTTCAGGTGGGACCACAGTGGAAAAAATGATATCACAGTTCATACCCAGATTCCAGAAAGCAATTAGCTAGATCACAGGGTGGTTCCCCAGACTCCTTCTTTTGGTTTTGGTGTTTGTTTGGTTTTGTTGTTGCTGTCTTGTTTTGTTTTTAAAGTCTCGAGGTGTAGGCCAGGCTCGCCCGAACTCACCATGTTGCCCAGGCTGTTCTTGAACTCACGGCCCTCTTGTTTGAGCATCCTGTGTGTGCTAGAACTACCGGCATTCAAAACCACACCAACATCGTGCCCCCAACCACAAACACATTCCGAGGTGCTGGTCGGATTCTGCGGTGTGGATTTTGACACAAGAGTTTGAGGGGGAAATCAGGAGGCTGAGTCAGGAGGACCATGAGTTTCAAGCCAGCCTGGGCTAAGAGAGGGGAGAGGAGAGCGGAGAAGAAGGGGAAGGAGGGAGGGAGAGAGAGAAATTTGTAAAGTAAGATCCGAAGCCCTTGGAGGGGAGACTAGGAGCCAGAGCACACAAGGACAGAAGTCGGAAGGGATGGCGCAGGCTTGGAGCAGACTCAAGATGGGCTCCTAGTGGGTACGCCATTAATAAACTTTTACCTGCCACGGAAGAAGCAGCGTTCGAGGTCCCAGGAACGTGGACCAGGGTGGCTGGGGGATTGCTAAGATCTGCATTTTTTTTTTCTTCCTGTTTTCCCCTGAGATGGGGTCTTGCTTATGTACTTATAGCTCAGGCTGACCTCAAACTTGACATCCTCCTGCCTGGAGTGCTGGGATTACAGGCATACAGCACTATACCCCGCCAGATAGTTCCAAATTTTCCTTTAGGAACCAGTAGGGCTGTCCCGGCTTATCAGGGGACCGCGGTGAGCCTGATGATGGACACTGGAGGAAAGAAAGACAAAACAACCCAGAATTGATTTGAGACGGCTGCGCGCCCCGTTCTCCCCGGCGCAGACTCTGTCTCTTTCTCCTCTACGCAGGCCAAGCTCATCGTCCCCAACAGCACGGCGGGACTGATCATCGGTAAGGGGGGAGCGACCGTGAAGGCGGTGATGGAACAGTCCGGCGCCTGGGTGCAGCTGTCGCAGAAGCCCGAGGGCATCAACCTGCAGGAGCGCGTGGTGACCGTGAGCGGCGAGCCCGAGCAGGTGCACAAGGCCGTGAGCGCCATCGTGCAGAAGGTACAGGAAGACCCGCAGAGCAGCAGCTGCCTCAACATCAGCTACGCCAACGTGGCGGGGCCCGTGGCCAACTCCAACCCCACCGGCTCGCCCTACGCCAGCCCGGCCGACGTGCTGCCCGCCGCGGCCGCCGCCTCTGCCGCCGCCGCCTCGGGTCTGCTAGGCCCGGCGGGGTTGGCGGGCGTGGGCGCCTTCCCCGCCGCGCTGCCCGCCTTCTCGGGCACCGACCTGCTGGCCATCAGCACGGCGCTCAACACGCTGGCCAGCTACGGCTACAACACCAACTCGCTCAGCCTGGGCCTCAACTCGGCCGCCGCCTCGGGCGTCCTGGCCGCGGTGGCCGCGGGCGCCAACCCGCCGCCGCCGCCGCAGCTAACCTCCTGGCGTCCTACGCGGGCGACGCCGGGGCGGGGCCGGGGGCGGGGGCAGCACCGCCACCGCCACCGCCCCCGGAGCGCTGGGCTCCTTCGCGCTGGCCGCGGCCGCCAACGGCTACCTCGGTGCGGGCGCGGGGGGCGCGGCTGGAGCGGGGGGCGCGCCCCTGGTGGCCGCCGCGGCTGCGGCCGGGGCTGCCGGCGGCTTCCTGACGGCCGAAAAGCTGGCGGCCGAGAGCGCCAAGGAGCTGGTGGAGATCGCGGTGCCCGAGAACCTGGTGGGGGCCATCCTGGGCAAAGGGGGCAAGACGCTGGTGGAGTACCAGGAGCTGACGGGTGCGCGCATCCAGATCTCCAAGAAGGGCGAGTTCCTGCCCGGCACGCGGAACCGGCGGGTCACCATCACGGGCAGCCCCGCGGCCACGCAAGCCGCTCAATACCTCATCAGCCAGCGGGTCACCTACGAGCAGGGGGTGAGGGCCTCAAACCCACAGAAAGTGGGATGAGGCCTGTGGTGTGCGTCCCCACCCCCTCCCGCTCCTCCTCCCTCTTCCTCCTCTCCCAGCTCCCGCCAGACTTCAGCTTGGTGTGACTCCTGCTTGGCTTGGGATGGGGCTGGGGTAGGCCTGGCTGCACCCTCCCTTCTGGTAGTCATAGGCAGGATTGAGTGACGGCTGGGGAGGGGGCTCTCAAGAGCCCCTCCCCAGCCTCGAATTGACCCCTCTTCTCTCCCTCCCTGTGCTTAACTGGGCCTGACCCGCCTCCCAGGGTCCAGGTCTATGTGATATCTGTATATATTGCATTTTGTTGATTTTAATAGAAAACAAAGCGTTATTTTCTCTTTCTTTCCCTCCTTTTTTTTCCTTTTTAACTTTTTCTTCTTTTTTTGATAAGGACCCCCCCCCTTCCTTTATAAGATTTTTGTTGACATATGGGAGGAGGGGAGGGAGCCTCCAGGTCACCTGGAATGAGGTGCCTCCCCCAGACACAACATCCTGCCTCTCTGATTGCAGTTCCAGATCCTGGGGAAGTGCGGAGTGCAGAGGAGTAGAGGTAGCCACCCAGGAGTCAGAGCTGAAATGAGGGGTTGGAACATAGCCGCCCCACCCCCCGCCCCAGGATTCCCACATTTCCTAAGCTCCACTGTCCCCCTGCAGTATTCTCTCGGTTGGAAGTGTAACTCTCTTCGTTGAGCAGATATGTTCCTGCTGGAAATGATGCCAGCTCTGGGATGCCTCGGGTCCTGTGAGCCGCGGTGTTGGGAGAAGCGCAGGAACAGTTGCTGTGGCTTCTCGTGGCTTTTGGTAGAGAAACGAGGGTCCCCGTTGTGATGTCACTGAATCAAGTATTTATAGGGTGCTTCCAGTAACTCCCTATGATGTCATAGGAAGTATTTCCTCAGAGGCCACTTCCTGTACTGGTGAGAGAGGAAAAAAAAACCACTTCCCGTGAGGTCACAACAAAAACCCTTCCTCAAAGTCACTTCCGTGATGCCAGGGGCAGGGGCATGTACTTCCTATGGAATCTCGAGGTCACTTCTTGTGGCATCATCGGGATGAAGCATGCGCTTCCTGTGTTGGACAGTGGCCAATCCCTTCATGCCCCTCCTCCTTCCACACTCCTCTTTGGTGGGTGTTGGCCCTGGGGGAGGGGGATCCCTAGGAGGAAGAGACAGAAGGATGGGACTTGGATCTAACATAGAGGATTCTAAAGAGAAAAAAAAAAAATACTGTCAGGGTCATCTCCATCCACACATGCCATCTATGAGCTTGCCTTCACAGGCAAGAATGGGAGATGAAGCCAGTGAAAATAATTGCTAAAGATCCCCCCTTCCCCACCCCTGCCTTCTGTGTGCATGCCTGTGTCTACGTGGCTTCATTTCATTGATGGATGAGCCAAATGTATGGTGGCTCAGTCAGGCCAGCGTGGTCTGGTATAGAGTTCAGTGAGCCTTGCAAAGCTTAGGGCATCTCGGGCTGAAACGCCTTGCGTGGTCTGATGAATTCAGTTGGCTTGGTGGCTGGCTTCCAGGCAGCTGTTAGTGAGACGTCTGGTAGGTCAGAAACGTTGAGTGTGCTCAACCTTAGGCTCAGAAGATTCTGGCGAGAGTGCGGCAAGGCAGGCTGCCCTGAGAGTTGTTTTGGGAGTGATTCACTTAGCATGGTGGCTCTGATCAACTCTAAAGACAGATGTCAGGGCCTGAAAAAAAAACCTATAGACTAGGATTGCTGAGACGCACCCCTGTTCCCTCCCATCTCCCCCTTCCTGTTGGAGGACACCTTCAACTCCTCCAACCCCAAGCAGGGTCCTCAGAACCCTGGCTCCATCATCAGCATCTCTGGGGGAGGGGCACCCCATGCCTCCTGCTCCCTCCTCCATCCTCTCTCCTAGGTCTTCCAGACCCTGCTCTTCTCCATGGCTTTGGGGATATCTGGCCTCCTTATTTCTATCCCTACAAAGGAGCGGAGAGGAGAGAAGCCACCCAGACAATGCCTACCCCTGAAGCCTGGGAGGCCCCCTACCCCCAAGCTAGAGAGCCACCCCCAAATCAAAATGTGAAAATCCCTAGAAAGCAATAGCCTTCGAGGTACCTCGCACTGACTCTTTCCTCCCCCCAGCCCTTCCACCGGAATGGAATAGCTTGGGCACTGGGGTGACTTTTCCATGTCCTCATCTCCCCAGTGAAGGGCAGGCCCCATTTCCTTCACACACACCCCATCTCCCACCTCCTATCGCTGCTGCCCCTACCCCTCATCTCCACACTGAGCCCTGATGGAGATTTTAGTGCCAAAACAATTCTTGATACCACTTTGTACATATCTTCTATGGTTCGGGGCTGTTGAGATTGGAGATGGGGGCGGCCCACAGGGCCATTGCTCCCCTCCACTTCTTAAATGACCTTACAGTATTTCCTAGTAGCTCCACCTGCATGTGGGTAGTAATGAATCTAGCTGGAATGTCCCCCTGTAAAGCCCTCAGGCCCTATGAGGAGGGGAAGGAGTGGGGGGGTGAAGCAAGGTCCGGGATAGGGAGGTGGGTTAGAAAGGCCATTTGCAAACCATGTGTATCCTCCCCTAGGCAGCCTGCTTTCTATAAGCCCATCGGCTGGAGTCTGGGTCCAGTACTCCTCTCACACAGATGTAGCTCTGAAAAGTGTCCTCTTGGATGCCTGTGGGACATGCCCGTCCCTATTAACATTTCTTGGGGATCCCTTACCCCACCAGCCAGGGCTATCTGAAAGGCAGTTTGCTAGTCGAGTAAGCAGGTCCACTCACCATGTTGGTGAGTGGGGAGCCACACACCTTTCCCCCATTTTACCCTGGGAAGTTCCCATCCATCATCTTCCCTATCCCTTGAAGGTCCTTCTGCAATCTGACCTCAATCTTTCTGTGCTGTAGTTTGTCCAGAAGGGACACAGATGCAGACCAGGGATGGGAATTACTTTAAAAATAATAGTAACAAAACCCATTGCCTCCTCCTCTGCCCGTTAGCCATTCAGATCTCCAAGAGTCTGAGTGGCCTCCTTGCACCCCACTCCAGCACCCAGTAGGTGCTTAATAAGTTAATAAGTGTTGCCTGCATTGACGTGTCTCTTCATCTGCCCTCCAGCTGCCAATACCTTCCCCCGCATTCCCCTCTCTCTTTATTTCTCTGGCTCCCTATGGCCCACTGGGTTTCCCTCCTGTGGTCCCCCCCTCCCCACTGTTCTCTGTCCTGTCTCTATCTTCGTCTGTCTGTCTCCTTCCCCTCCTAAATTCTCAATTCTTTCATTTCCCCTTTAAAAGCAAAAAGTGCCAAACTTCCTTGGAACTGAGCCGATCTGGGGGGGTGGGGGGGAGAGGATCTTAGATGGAAGGGAGGAAAACACCTCTCTTAGAGGAGGCCCCTTAAGAGGCAAAGGAAACACCTGCAGATGCTGAGCTAAATTGGATCCCCTTCCTCGTTCCTCTCACCCTGAGTTTTTCTTAGAATCTTTATAAGAAAAAAAAAAAGAAAAAGAAAAAAAAATACTCATTTTCAACTAACCCCTACTTTTTTGGATTCCCCTCCCCCAAATTCCACCAGCCAAGGAGAACCCCTTTTGCCTCTTTCTGGGCACATCTGTAGAAATTGGGGAGGGAGAAACAGACTCCATCCTCTTCTGCTGGCCCAAGGGGGTGGTTGCTGGGGAGGGGGCCTCAAAGCACTTAAGACAAAAAGGGTTCCAAAGTGCCAAATTCACCTTCTCCATTCCGTCTTGGGCAGGGCTCTGAGCCAGCCTGCCCAGTCCATCGTCTTTGCCCTCTCCCAGCCATCTCTACATGGGCGAGGAAATTTTGCCGCAATAATTAGCAGGGCGGGGATTGGAAGGCAGTGATTTTGCCATCTCTGTACTGGACTTGTAGGTGGGAATCATGGGAGCTTGGCAAGAGTCGTCTTACAGATGGTTGGAGACCTATACTCGGAATATTACGGTACCACTTGTTTTCCCGCGGTATTTTTTTTTTTTTTTCCTCCACTCTTGGCCAACCAAATCCCTTGGAATCCCACCCGTTCTGTTTCTTCTGCCGGTCCGTCTGTCCGTCGTCCCTGCCCCCACAACGCCATTCTTATTATTTTATGCCTGGTTGGTCTCCGGCTATTTGACAGAGGAGAGGAGGTTCCCTTTGCACGGACTCTTGCTGTTTCGAGCCCAAGATAAAAGGTTAATTTGCAAAAGCGTTCACCAGAGCGGCGGTGAAGGTGGCAATCTAGGCGTCCAGGATGATTCACTAGGTTGCACACCTGTCGGACAGCCTGACAGGCCTTCTCTGTGCCCAATGCATCTGCCCCCAAGCGCCATCCGGAATCGAGGCCAGTCGTCGTCACAGTCTGAACTGGTTGTCACCATGGGGGAGGACAGAATCGCAATACCCAGGTCGGGGGCAGAGAAGCCTGGTTTACACCCTGTGGAGTCTGGACACCCAGCCTCGCTGTCCGGAGCCCTCTCCACCACAGTCAGCGCGGTCTTGATGTCCCAGCTGGTGTGTCCGGTCCAGCGGGTCCCCACTCACCAGTGGCCTAGACGACCGCCCGCTGAGTGGCAGGAGGGAGGGAGAGTCTCTGTGGAGGGTGGTGGTGGTGAAGACTGTGGGTTTTTAACCCCTTCTCAGCCAGTCTAGGACACTCGTCTCCTTAGACCTAATATAGGGAGACCCTCCTCCTCCCTCCCTCCCCCAACCCTCCTCCCACTCCCCAAAACCACCAACCTTTCATCTTCTAAGTGACTCCATCACCACCGGCCACCACTGGAACCTGCGGCCTCATTGCTCCAGCCCGCCCCACTCGACCGTCAGATTCGCTCATCGAACTCTTTTGATTAACCCTTTCTGTGTTCATCCCACGGAAAACTTGTGTGTCCGGCAGGGAGGCCAGGGGGGATGCTAGGGGCAGTTGCTACCTTTCCTCCATCTCCTCCCAGCGCCCATGCCTCCCCATCCCATGCCCCCATCCCCATCCCTCACCCCTTAGGATCCGCCTCCCCTGGGGGCCCAGGGATCCTCTAGAAGTACCTTTGCTGTTTGGCTTTGCACCCTTTAAAAGGCGGGCCTAGGGGGCGTGGCCTCCCCAGCCGAGCGCTCACTCCGACTGCCCTCGCAGTCGGCCCCACCCACTCCCCACGCCTTCATTGTAAATAGTCACTTTTGTACTTGGTTTGAGCCAGGCGACGTGGGGAGTCTTTCTCTCTTTTTTTTTCCTCTCTCTCTCTCCTTCTCTCTTTCCTTTTTTATTTGTGTTGGCATCTCAGCTACTGGAGGCATGGTCCACATCCCAGTTCGATTTGGGAGAAGCCCAATGTGTGCCCCGCCAAAATGCTAAGGATTTCGAGATAACAGTATTAACTCCGACAGGCCTGGGGTGCACAGATCCCCCGACCAGAGGCGGGAGAGTAAGGCTCTGTTCTCGAGATCTGTGGAATGGATCCTCCAAGCTCCCTGAAGAACCTCGGTGTAGTTGAGAATTGAATCTCTCCTCCACTTCATCTGTTGGAGGCTGGCGCGCCAAGAATGGCTTTGGGGATGGGGCTGTCTTTGGAGAACTGACTGCTGAATACTCCCTGGGACCTGAAGCTAACCTCTGCTAGTCGTGTTTTCTTGCAAAGAGGTAGTCAGATGAACGTCTAAGGTCCTTCTCCAACCCTTAAAGGAAAGGTTCAAGCCCGCGGTTGGCCCCTGCCTGCCGGCCGCTCTGCTGCATTCCAATTTAGGGGTAGGGTGGGGAGTGAAGTGGCCATGCCTCCAGTTTCTCCATTCAACCCCCTCTTAACTGATTTCCTTCCATCCTCTCCGACCAGCGCCGCCGCCCACTTCCTCTCCGCCACCTCCAGAAGCTCTTGGCTGGGGTCACCGCACTCCCCTCCCCTCCCCCCATCGCCATGCCTGGGCCATGCCCACCTCTCCCACCCACTCACCCACCCCCAGTGTCCGTTGTGTGACCTAGTGCACCACGTATTAGCTTCCATGGACCCCACCCACCCACTCCTTGCTCCCACCACACCCCTCCCCCCACCCGTTCTCCCTCGGCGACTTCACCTTTTTTTGCCGCGATAAACGTCATCTCAGCATCTGTGTCTAATGTTGTCTTTTTTGCTTGGCATCACACACGCCTTCTTAACCCATCCCCTTCCCTCTCCCTCCTCCCTGGCACCTCCACCCTCATCCTCAACTCTTTCCCCCTTTTCCCCATCCCTCACCCAGGGCTCTGGGCACTTAGGGGAGGGGGGACCCTTAAGGATGGTCTCAGAGGAGGGAGGGGTGTGTTGTTTTCTCTGAACTGGGTGAAGGAGAAAAAAGAGTAAGCGCGGCCAAAGACAGTAAGTGCTTCAAGGTTGAACTTGAAGAGTTTCAAGGTCCAATCCTCGGAACCAGGGTCACCACCATCCACACATACACAGAACCCACAGACAGCTCCTGGACGCCCACGTCCACACAGGGAGCTGCTCCTCCAGTCCAGTAGCACCAAAATAGCCCCGGGGCCAGGTGCTTGGAGTAATGTGAGGCCCCAGTTCAGATCCCTGAGACTTTGCCCGTCTGAGCCAACTGTAGAATGGAAATTTTTTTTTAAATGTTATTTCTACATCCATGGTTTATGCTTGAATTTAATACATCATTCACTTTTTAAAGAATTTATTAAGCACCTGCTATGTGTAAGGCACTGTTCTAAGTGCCAGAGTTAGAAAAATGAACTAAACAGACCCAAACATGTCTGCCTTCAGGGAGTGTGTGTTCTACTGGAATCCAAATTCTTTCTTAGCCTAAGTTTGGCACACAGCACACACAAAACAAATTCGGGGGCTTCAGGCCATCAGCCAGAGGGGTTGTCTGGCAAACACAGAACCTGTTCCCAAATCCCTGAACAGAGTTTTGTGGGAAACTTTGACTTGAGGAAAATCCAAGATGGCACCAGGCATGGAGGTGATCCCAGTACTGAGAGGATAAGGCAAGAGGGTTGACTAGCTAGAGCTGGAAGCTGGCATGGGTATGGCTGAACGCTGGAGGCCAACCTGAGCTATATAGTTTCCAGCCAGGCTGAGTTATGTGCAGCAAGACCCTGTCTCAAAAAGCCAAGGAAAAAGAAGACGGTAAATCCAAGATGGCGTCTGGTTGCTATCACAAGCTAGCCTTGATGGATGAGGTAGCTACAGCCTGTGTCTAACCCGAACGGCTCCTTTGTGTTAAAATACATCGCCTGGATGGATCGGAGGATGCAGCCCCTGAGTAAATGCTTAACACTAATTTCCTATACCTTCGAGATTACCATGAAGCTGAGCAGGTGAGACTGTGCTAAGCAGGGAAATCTGACGTGGAGACAAAACAGACTGAGGGAGAATGTGTAGGGTGCATGCTCTGATTCTGGGGATGCCCAGGACACCCCTCATCCTCTCTGGGTCAGAGTCTCCAACAAATGGAAAGTGCTCTTCACACTGTACTTACCTTCTGAGATATCTGATAAGGATACTATGTGTGAGAGTCTGCTCACCAGCATCTAACAATACTGTGGTTAATACATGGTGATTATGGAAAACCCTCAAGCTGTAAGAGAGAAAAGTCAGGGGGAGAGAGGATGGGAGAACAGAGAGGCCAGGAGCTCTGACAAAGTAAGAGACCTGGGATTAAAGGCGCATGCCTTTAATCCCAGCACTCAGGAGGCAGAGGCAGGCGGATCTCTGTGAGTTCAAGGCCAGCCTGGTCTACAGAACTAGCTCTAGGCCAAGGTCACACAAAGAAACACTGTCAAAACAAAAACAAAACCCAGACAGACATAGGCGCTGGGATCAGTAGCACACACAGTCAGATCTCTGAATTCGAGGTCAGCCTAGTCTACTTGGAGAGTTCCAGGTCAGACACAGCTACATTGTGAGAGAGAGAGAGAGAGAGAGAGAGAGAGAGAGAGAGAGAGAGAGAGAGAGAGAGAGAGAGAGAGAAGAAAAAAACCCAGATACAAGCAGGAATGAAACATCTGTAGTCTCAGCATTTGCCAGGTGGAGCAAAGAGGATTTTCAAGGGCAGCCTCAGCTAAGGATCAAGTTCAAGGCCAACCTGGTCTAAAAAGAGTTGTTGGTGGGGAGGAGGCAGTAAATACAGTAACCATGCAGTCAGTTCTGACACACAGCACACAGTAGGTCCTCAAAAGACTCAGGCTGTGAGTCACTGGCAAGTGTCAAGAAGTATTTCCAGGCAGGGCTCACTTTGAAGGAAGAAGGGGCTGTGAGTCAGTTCCTGTTCCGACTTTGGGACACTCCGCTGACCTCTCTTGCCCAGGAGATGGGAAGGGAAGATGAAATCGGGACCAAGGTGAGTTGTCAGTTGGTAGGAGCAAGGCCACCGAGGCAGGCGATGAAGGAGATTTTCGGGGAGAACACTCTAGAAGGAGGGCTGGGATGGCAGCAGCAGATGGGGGTCGTCCAGGTAAGTGTGTAAAGGTCAAACGTCATAGCACGTCACACACGAGAGCCAAGCCATTGAGCCCGGGGATTGACAGTGCTAGGCCGTCCTGGGCTGTGCAGTGAGGTCCAGGTCAGCCCAAGCATCACTCTAAGACCCTGGAGAAGGAAGGGAAGGAGGGGGCGGGGCGGCGAAAATGACAGACAAGAAAAGAACCTCCCAGGTGAGCTTCTACTCTCCCTAGGTGACAGGAAGCGCTGGCTGACAGTGCGACAAGGGTCCACACTGGCTAGAGACGACCTCCAGGATGCTTCTCCGTCCCTATACACGCTGGTTAGAAATTCACTCAAGCTTCCCGCTAAGGCGTCTGATTGGTGGGCCCAAACTCCGACCGCACAGCTTCCTGGGAAATGTAGTTTTAGCCTTCTGCCGGCGCAACCACTGGCCGGTGGAAGCCACAGCCCCTGGAAGAGACCGAAAGCCCCAGTCTCTCCACATGATTGCACGGGTTTCTGTTTACACCTGTTTCTCATTTTCAGTCTTTCTATGAATCTCTGTTTTGAGTTTTTTTCCAGAATATATTTTATTTATTCTTTGGCAATTACACACTTGTATACAATGAATCTTGCTTGATCTTACCCACCCAGCCACCTCGCTCTTCCCTCTCCCACAACACCCCTCAACAGGCTCCCTCCCACCCTCATGTCCTTTCCTTTTGGTTTTAGGGTTTTTAAGACAGTTCTCACTCTATAGCCCAGGCTAGCCTCAAGCCATCCTCCAGTCTCAGCCTCCGTCATTGGAATTACAGACCCGAGCCCCTTCCGCAAGCTGGAATCTAGTTTTCACAGATTTAAAAACTTAAGATTTATTTTTTATTAATTATAATTAGGGGTCTGTGTGTGAATATGTGCATGTGAGTGCAGGTGCCTGGCGAACCAAAATCTGAAAGAATCGTAAGTGCTCTTAACTGTTGAGTCCACACTCCAGCACCACCACCCTCTTTCTGGGACTGTATCTCAGATCCCTTGCTGGCTCCCTGGCTGGCCTAGAGCCGTGTACATAGACCAGGCTGCCCAGGAAGCTGTGGGGGGTCTTCCAGCCTCTATAATGGCTGAGATAACAGACGTCAGCCATTTTAACACCAGGCCCTGGCTCCAGCTGCATTACCGGGTGAGTCTCCCTCTTCGCCTTCATCCGACTGGAGCTGAGCCTCAACCCCAGACCCCTAAAGGAGAAAGTGATGGAAAGGTGGGAGAGAATTGGTGAGGGGGTGCCCCAGGGTGAAGACTAACCTTTGGTTTCCTTTTGATCTCCCTCTGCATGGGGGATGCTCAAGACTAGGTCCCCAAAGGAGAACCAAAGAATCCAGTGCGTTCCTAGCCTGGACCAGAGTGGACAAAAGAGTGAGAGCTTTGTGTCAGAGCCAGGCCCTCAGTCAGCCAACTATAACCGACCGATAAGCCTGTCCGACGATGGCTGTGACCATCTCAACCCTGTCCCCTTTACCCGCTAAGCTTAAACCTGCAGGGAAACACAGATTCATCCTTCTGAAAAAGTATGGAGGCGTCTGAAAACATTTAGTAAGCACCTCCTGGATACAACACGACAAAATAGCAGGGTGTGGTTTCTCACACCTGTAATTCTAACACTCAGGAGGCTGAGGCAGGAGGACTGCCTGGAACTCAAGACCAGCCTAAGATACCTGGTGAGTTCAGTCCTATCCTGGGCTACAAAGTAAGACCCTGTCTCAAAAAACAGGGAGGTGTGGTTGAGGTGATGGCTCAGTAGAGACAAGGCTCAGAGACCAAGTGTGGGAAGGGACTGATGGCTCAGTGGTTAGGGAGTAGTTGCTGCTCTTGCGAAGAAGCTGGATCTGAGTCCCAGCACCTACATGGTGGCTCACAGCCATCTGTAACTCCAGATTCAGGGGATCAGACACCTTCTTGTGGCCTCCACAACACCAAATGTGAAGACTTCAGTCCAGATCCCCAGCACCCGTGTGGAATCCAGACAGGAATGGAGGCCTGCCTGTGATCCTCCAGTTGAGAGGTGGAGACTTGGCTCCTGGGGTCAAGTGGTTAGCTAGAGTATCCAGATTGCTGAGCGCCCGCCCGGTTCATCCAGAGACCCTCCCTCAGCTATCCAGGAAGACATTGAACATCAATCTCTGCTCTCCACAGGTGTGCTTAAACACTTGCACACACATATGCTCACACATGTGTGTATACGTGTAGACACATACACAAATGCAAAAGAAAAAAAAAGGAAAATAAAAGGAGAAAGGAGAGAAGAAGGGGGGTGACCCCCCCATGTGCGCCCCAGTTTCAATCCTCTGGAGTCCTGGGGTTATAGGCACTAAGCTCAAGACACAGCTTTTGTTTTGAAGGAAGAAAGGGGGTGTCGGAGGCTCAAGGAAAGAAGGGGGAGGAATGGAGAGGGGGAAGGAGGGGGGAGGAGGAGGGAGGAGGGATTAAGCTGAGGAGTGGAGGTAAATAAACATGGGACGTGGAAGGCCATAAAGAAGGCCTGGAGTGGGTCTGGAGAGATGGCTCAGCGGTTAAGAGCACTGGCTGTTCTTCCAGAGGGCCTGGGTTCAATTCCCAGCACCCATGTGGCAGCTCACACCTGTCTGTAACTCCATTTCCAGGGAATCTGACACCTTCACACCAATGCACCTAAAATAAAAAGTTAAGTAAATTATTAAAAAAAAAAAAAAAAAGAAAGAAGAAGACTGGGGGTGCCTGGCGGTGGTGGCGCGCGCCTTTAATCCCAGCACTCAGGAGGCAGAGGCAGGCAGATCTCTGTGTGCTTGAGGCCAGCCTGGTCTACAGAGTGAGTTCCAGGAAAGGCACAAAGCTACACAGAGAAACCCTGTCTCGAAAAACCAAAAAAAAAAAAGGGGGGGGGGATAAAGGTGCTTTTCCCCAAATGGAGTTTGATCCTCAGAACCCATCCCTGTAAAGGTAGAAGGTGAGAACAGACTCCACAGAGCTGTCCTCTGCATTTTGGAGGCGGGGAAGATGAGTGAGGACCCTGGTTAAAGCTAGCTATGATTCAAGATGGAGGCTGGGATTACGGCCAAGGTCAGAGCTAAATTTTGATTGGGAACATGACTAAGAGTCAGGGTGAATCTCTGGTCAGGCTAGCCTGGTCTACACAGTGTTGCAGGCCAGCCCAGGCTACATAGTGAAACCCTGTGTCAAAAATAATTAATTGAGGGCTGGAGAGATGGCTCAGAGGTTAAGAGCACTGACTGCTCTTCCAGAGGTCCTGAGTTCAATTCCCAGCAACCACATGGTGGCTCTCAACCATCTAATGAGATCTAGTGCCCTCTTTTATTTAAAAAAATTATTTTAAAAAAATAATTAATTGATTAATTAATTAAGGTAGGGTGGGGATAGATGTGTGCAGAAGTTTCAGACTTGTTCCTTCCTTTCGGGTTTTTGAGACAGAATCCTCACTCTGCTCAGTAGCCCAGGCTATCCTAGAACTCGGTAACCCAAACTGGCCTCCACCTCACAGCAAATCTTCCTGCCTCAGCCTCCTAGAGCTGGAATTGAAAGAGTGAATCAGCACGCTTGCTTGGCTTTTAAAATAAAACTTTTTTGTTTTTTTGTTTTGAGAAAGTGCCTCACTGTGTTGCCCCAGCTGGCCTAGGACGCGGTATGTAGACCAGACCGGCCTCAAACTCATAGAAATCCCCCTGCCTCGCCTCCCAAGTTCTGGGATTAAAGGCGTGCGCCACCACGCATGACTCTTACTGTTTTCTTTCTATTCTTTTATAATTTATTTATTTTCGGTTTATGTGTTTGAGTGTTCTGCTTTCATGTATGTCTGTGCTCCATGTGTGTGCCTGATGGCAGGTCAGAAGAGGTCAGGAGAGGTCAGGAGAGGTCAGAAGAGGTCATTGGGCCCCCTGGAACTGGAATTACAGGTGGTTGTAGCCACCATGTGGATGCTGGGAATCAAACCTCTTAACAATTGAGACATCTTTTTTTTTCTTTTCTGGGATTTTTTTTAGATTTATTTATTTATCATGTATACAGTGTTCTACCTGCATATATCCCTGCGGGCCAGAGGAGGGCACCAGATCTCATTACAGATGGTTGTGAGTCACCATGTGGTTGCTGGCACTTGAACTCAGGACCTCTGGAAGAACAGCCAGTGCTCTTAACCTCCAAGCCATCTCTCCAGCCCCTCCTTTTTCTTTTCTTTCTTTCTTTGTTTTAAAGGATGTGTCTTTAAAGTCCTGGCTAACCTGACTCATTATGTACACCAGGCTGGCCTTGAACTCATGGAGATCAGCCTGCCTCTGCTTCCTGAATGCTGGGATTTAAGGTGTGTGCCACAACAAACATCACACTGTAGCCCAAATCACACTGGTCTCAGATTCATAATCCTCCTGCCTCAGTGCTAGGATTGTAGGTGTGCCCCACGAGAGTTAGCTTGCTGTCTTCATCACTTAATTTGCTTCTAGTTTTTGTGTCCTAAAGACAAGGACAAGGACTTCCCCAAACCTTACAGCCTACTCCACAAACTGCAGGAAACTCAAACCTTCAGTCACTAGAGATCCCAGGCACTGGGTGTCCAATGAGAGTACACGAGAAACCGAGGGACAGGGGGATCCCCACATCACCCCAGAAGCACTCTGCCCCCAGGATGAGGATCCCCAGAGATGCTGTCAAAGAGAGGTCACAGGGCCTGCCAATACAGCTCAGTGGTAAAGGCAATGGCCACCAACCATGATGGCAGAGTTTGAATCCTGGAACCCAGGAGGTAAGACCCACCTCCCAGGAGGTGTGCACTGACCTCCACACATGCACGTGTGTGCACATGTGCATACATACACACACAGAGTAAATACATACAGTTAGGGTTTGGGGGGGTGCTTAATTTAAGATAAACAGTTCAGGGCTAGAGAGATGACTCAGACATTAAGAACACTGCTCTTCCAGAGGACCTAGGTTCAGTTCCCAGCACCCACTCGGTGGCTCACAACCATCTGTAACTCCAGTCCCAGGGATCTGATACCCTCTTCTGGACTCCATAGGCACATATGTGGTGCACAGACATACATGCAGGCAAAACACCCATGCACACAAAATGATAAAATAAAACATTTTAATTGTCTTTAAAAGAATGACAGTTCATATAGAAAGGAAGGGCTGACAGGAAGAGACACATTGCTAACGGTGTCGGGCCCGATCTTCGGTGGTCGCAGATGTTACCCTCATGGCTTCTGTTTGCTGCTCCAGTTCCCGGACAGGAGCCTCAGGAGGCCCTCATACAATGTGTAACTGTCAACCCTTACCCCAAGACCTTTATGAGCTGAGTCCCCAAGACCTACACTCTTCCAAAATTTAGTGACTGCATAAAACTTAGGGTATCTGGGTCTGGAGGCACAGCCTCTAATCCCAGCTACTCAGGGCAACTCAAGTCCAGTCTTATGTGGGCTACAGAGGGAATTCAAGGCCACCTTGGTCAACTATCTGGAAACTTGTCTCAGAATTAAAAATCAAAAGAGCTGGGGGTGTGACTCAGTGGTAGAGGCCCTGCCTAGAATCCCCCAGTGAGGGGCTGGGGTGTGGCTCAGTGGTAGAGCCCCTGCCTAGAATCCCCCAGTGAGGGGCTGGGGTGTGGCTCAGTGGTAGAGCCCCTGCCTAGAATCCCCCAGTGAGGGGCTGGGGTTGTGGCTCAGTGGTAGAGCCCCTGCCTAGAATCCCCCAGTGAGGGGCTGGGGTGTGGCTCAGTTGCAGAGCGCTTACCTAGCCATGTCCAGGGCCATAGGCTCCATCCCCAGCACTGAACAGCACACACGCAGCGCTGAGGAACTCAGCTGAGGTGTGGGCGGCTGTGCTGACTGTACCTTGATAGGGAGCACAGTAGGCAGAAGGGTGGTGGTTCCTGAACAGGTTTCTGCAGACCCAGACCTGGAATTGACAGGGAGGCGTGGCTTAATATCTTCATGCCTGGAATTGGAGGACTGAAACCATCCGTGGGCACAGCTAAGGCACCCAGGAACAGGAATAAGGATGCCCATGCTGTTTATCTCTGGGATCAAAGGACTGGGTTGAGGACATGGTTAAGGAGCCCAGGAGATACAGCAGAGGTCACAGATGGCTCCATCTGGGGATGTACACGAAGTACAAAAGGTATAAACAGTACTGAAGACTTTGGAGCAGACACCTCGTTCTTTGAGGCAGGGTCTCTCGGTGAAGCCCGGAGGTCACAGATATGACTAGCTAGCTAGCTTGCCCCTTGCACCCCGTCTCTACCTTCCAAACAAATTACAAATGGGCTGTCATGCTCACCTAGAATTTACCTGGGTGCTGGGGAACTTAACTCAGGTCACCACACAAGCAGGGTAAGTACTGAGCCTCTCCCCAGCCCCTATGGAGAGCTTTATGGATCCAACGCTGTGTCCCTCACAACACCCTGTGAGCTGGGCCCTTCGCCTGCCCATCTCACAGACAAGGAAAGGAAGGGACAAAGATGTTAAGCAACGTCTCCAAAGTCACACAGCTACTGAGACAGGAGCTTAGGGCTGAGGTCGTGAAAACTCCACCCAAAACCTTTATCTGATTGTGGTGTTCTCAAATGTTCACACACCCAGGGAGTAGACACAGCATAACCCATTACAAACTTGCTATAAGCTCCAGGAGACACTCACCCAGACTGCCTATCGCTCTCCCGATTTGGTCTTTGGTTTTTGTTTTGTCATAGTCTCAAGTATCCTGAGTTGGCCTTGAACTAATTATACAACTGAGGCTGACCTTGAACCCTGATCCTCCTGCTCCTAACCCTCAAATACAGGAACTGTAGGTGTGAGTGACCATACCCCATTTTTTGACTCCTGTCTTGCTGGCTAAGGGGATCTTACCCAAGTGCCACCCAAAGTGATCACCTTTACTGTACCCACCTTCCCTGGGCAGCCAGGATCAAAACCTGAGCAGAGATTGTGGCAGCTGGGAGGACACAGGACTTGGCTCCCAAGACAGGCTTGACTTGGTGCAAAACATGGCCTATTACCTATTACCTAAGATCAGAGACTCTGCCTCTGTCACAAGGTTCCTGTGTGATCATGAAGACAACATTCTCTCTGGTTCTGACTTTCCATGGTTTGTGTCTTAGGTTTCTACATTTAATGGGGGCTGGCTTACAGTTTCAGAGGCAGGTGACATGGAGGCATGGAGGCAGCCATGGTGCTGGAGAAGGAGCTGAGAGTCCTACCTCTTGATCTACAAACAACAGGAAGTGAACTGCCCACACTGGGAGTAGCTTGAGCATAGGAGACCTCAAAGCCCACCCCCACAGTGACACACTTCCTCCAACAAGGCCACATCTGCTCCAACAAAGCCACACCTCCTAATACTGTTGATCCCTTTGGGGGGCCATTTTCTTTCAAACCACCAGATTGTAAGGCCTGAGGTATCTGCTTGCAAGACATTCAGAAGCAAGCCTGTTCAAACCAGGTGCTAATTATTGTTACCAAACATGACTCACTTTACCTAAGAGGCAGAGACTCAACCAGAGAGCCTCAACGTGATCATGAAGTTCACCCACATTTCTATGTGTTTACATACAGTTTTTATTAGGGTCCCCTATGGGATCCCCAAATAGTGAGAGAAACCCAAAGGAAAATAAGTCTCTCTCCTCAAGAGGCATGGTGGACCACCACAGTAACCCCAGGATTCTGGAAGCAGAAGCAAGAAGATCAGGAGTTCAAGGTCATCCTCAACTCCAAGAGTTCAAGGCCAGATGAGGCTATATAAGACTCCTTTCCCAAACAGAGAAAGGAAAACAAGAGGGATGGTTCAGTGGTTAGGAGCACTTGTAGCTCTTGCAGAGGACTAGATTTGGTTCCCAGCACCCATATCAGGCAACCTCTGTAACTCTACTTCTGGGGGATCCGATGCCATCTTCTGGCCTCTTCCGAGACTGGGCATACACTTGGTACACATACATACATACATGCAAGCAAAGCATTCATGCTCATATAAAAATAAATAGATGTTTAAAAGAAATAGGGATTCTGGAAAGATGTTCTTGCGGAGGAGCTGAGTTGAGTCCCAGCGCCCATCTGGGGCAGCTTGCAACTGCCCATAACCCAAATTCTGAGTGATCACACACAGACGTGCATACATACACATAAATGTGAATAGAATAAATCTTTTTTTTTTAAGAAGAAAGAGAAATACAAATCCATCTACGGCAAGGGCAAAATGCATTCTCATCATGTCAGACCCTCCACTTGCTCCCATGTGAATTCCAAGTTATCCACAGGGGGTCTGCAAATTCCCACATCATGCACAGCTCTACAGCTTGACCTCATGGAGACACAGGATCGTTTTCACACACTGTCCATGTGGGACCAATCACATAAGCTGTTATCCTTTGTAAGTTAAGGTACTTCTAATCACACAGGTCGGGTGTGAGGACTTGTTAGGTGGCTCATCAGGTAGAGGTGCCTGCCACCTAGCCTGAGGACCTGAGTTCAATCTCTGGGACCCACAGAACTAACAAGCTGTCCTCTGGCATCCACCTGTGAGCTGTGGCGTTTGTACACACACACACACACACACACACACACACACACACACACACACACACAGAGATAAATTTTTATTTACAAGAGATTTCAGCTATAATAATGCACCCCACTTCATTCCATCCCAGAGACTTCTTTTTAATTTTTTATCATTATAGTGTGTATGTTGTTGCATGAATCTTAAATGGTCTTATAAATAAAAAACCCAGAGCCAGATATTGGGGTAAATGCCAAAAGATCAGAGAGACAAAGGAACAAGCCACTGCCACATTTTACCTCTAGGACTCCTCGGCCTGAAAAAGCTTCAGTTCCCGTCTCCTCACACCTTATGTACCTTTCTCCACCCAGCCATCACTTCCTTTCCTAGTGCCGGGATTAATGGCATGTGACTCCCGAGTAATGGGATTAAAGGTGTGTGCCACCACTGCCTGGCTCTGTTTCTCTCCTAGACTGATTCAATCTCAGGCAATCCAGGGTGGCTTTGAACTCACAGAGATTCAGATGGATCTCTGACTCATGAGTGCTGGGATTAAAGGTGTGTGCCACCACTGCCTAGCCTCTGTGTTTAATCTAGTGACTGGCTGTGTCCTCTGATCTTCAGGCAAATTTTATTAGGGTACACAAAATATCACCATTCCGCTTTTTGTCTGAAATAATAAAAGAAGCTTAAAACTAATATAAGAAAAACTATACACAATAAGTATATACAATATATACAGTTAAGAATTATATTAATAATGTCTAGTCCATTGACATTTGACAGATTCAGAGAAAATACTTTGTTACTTATCCTATTTTGGTGAATCCAAAGTGTTGTACCTAATTCACTTTCTATTCTAACTTGTATTACCAACTGAAAAATTTGATGTCTTTCAAATTTATACACTGTATGTCACACACACACACACACACATACTCCCCTGACAACAGGAGCATCTTCGAGCTTAATTCTGCTGTATGTAGAAATGGGTTCTTTAAAAAGATACCTTGGGCTGGAAAGATGGCTCAGTGGTTAAGAGCACTGACTGCTCTCACCGGGGCGGGGCGGTGGTGGCACACACCTTTAATCCCAGCACTAGGGAGGCAGAGGCAGGAGGATCTCTGTGAGTTCAAGGCCAGCCTGGGCTACAGAGTGATTTCCAGGAAAGGCGCAAAGCTACACAGAGAAACCGTGTCTCGAAAAACCAAAAAAAAAAAAAAAAAAAAAAAAAAAGCACTGACTGCTCTTCCAGAGATCCTGAGTTCAGTTCCCAGCAACCATACAGTGGCTCACAACCACCTATAATGAGATCTGGTGCCCTCTTCTGACAAGCAGAACACTGTATACGTAATTAATAAATAAATAAATATTTTAAAAAATTAAAAAAAAAATAAATAGAGACACTTTGAGGGCCACCGTGCTGGTCCCTATAAAAACGCTTGGTGATGTGTGTGTCTGTTTTCCGTTCTGCTGTGAGAGGACACAGCACCAGGGGCACCATCTTTGAAACAGAGACAGAACCCTCGCCGTGAAACCTGCCAACGTGAGCTTGGGACTTCCTGACCTCCAGCGCTGTGAAAAATAAATTTCTGTTTCTTATAAACTACCCAGTCTCTGGTGTTTGATTAGAGCAGCAGAAATGGCCCGACGTATGGTCCATGAATACTTCTTGGCTGTGTATCCATAGCTTTCCAAGAAAATTCTGAGGGAGTGCGCCATGCCTACCTCATGGAAACGACACCCGGACGTCAGACCAGGCTGTACATAGTGACCCAGATGAAGGAAGGCAGAAAATAGGAGAATTTGTACCTCACTGCTCACTTTTTATTTTATTTATTTATTCACTTACTTATTTGGAACTTGATGTGGAAACCAAGAAGGCCTCAAGCTCCCAGAGATCCACTTACCTCTGCCCGCCAAGTGTAGACCTTAAAGGCACCAGCCTTCCCTCTTGGTTTTATTTATTATTATTACTGGAGGAGTGAGGAACTGGCGAGGTGAGGTTGGATGTGGCTTGTTCTGCTTCTCTGAGTTTTCAATGTTCACCCCAATACCTGGCTCCGGGGTGTGTTTATTAATAAGACCTTTTAAGATTGGGGCTACACCTGGCGCCCAACTTGTAGGATATTAATTCACAAAAAAGCTACTTGCCTGTGGCCTTGCGGACCCCAGCTCAGGCCCGAGCTGCCTGCAGCCCGTAGGATTTGCTAAAAGAGACAGAAGCAGCGGGGGAGGGCTGGGGGGGTGGGAGGAGGGAGGACAGGGGAATCTGAGGTTGGTATGTAAAATGAATAGAAAATCTCTGAGAGAGAGAGAGAGAGAGAGAGAGAGACAGACAGACAGAGAGAGAGACAGACAGACAGAGAGACAGACAGAGAGAGAAGCAGGAGGATCCCCAGTTTGAGGCCAGCCTGGGAGTCTTGCTGAGGAGAAACTGAGGCCCAGCTCGGGTCAGACCACAAACGGTGGCAGTGGGACCATGGAGGCAGCTGCTGTTCCACGTTGCCAGCTGTTTCTCATCATGTTGGTGGCAATGGCGACGCTGCCGCCAGAGAAGAAGGTGCCGTGAAGATGCTCTCTTTGATGAAAGAGCATTCGTGGTTCTGAGAGACAGACATTTATCCGGCTGTGACTGCTCCAACCACAGAGGAGGCACACACACACACACACACACACACACACAAAATTCTGTGGGGGATCCATAACCACGCCTAACAGCAAATTTGAAACCTTCACAAAGATGGTTCCACATGGACTATGATAAAGCCATTAAACTGATTAACACCATGGAAAGATCTGCTTTGCACTTGGACTACAAACTACTCAGGACAATCTTGAGATGGCTAGCTAAGGTGATCCAGATTCACAGACTACTCAAGCAAGGACTTGAGACAAGTCCTGAATTTTCCCATTGTGCAGAGACTGGATAACAAATGATACAGCTAACTCTCCCAGGACTTGACAATTAACCCAAAAAATTTCTTTTCAGGATCCCCTAAAGATGTCTTCACTCCCAGAAAGCAGGAAGTTATTTTAAGAAAATGATGCCCACATTCCCAAGATGTGGGATGGGAGGTTTTGGTTGTTTAATGAGTTATGGATATTGTCATTGTTTACGATGGTTGGTTATAAGTTGTCAATTGTTAATGGTCAGGAAAAAAGCTAAACAAGGAGATTAGATTTGGGGTTTTTGTTTAAAAGAAAAGAAAAAGAAAAAAAGAGGATATACTTATGAGGTAGATCATTGAATCTATTCTGAAAAAAAGATATAGAAATGATAGTATAAAAGGGTAGATTATTGAATCTATTCTGAAAAGAAAAAAAGGAAGATATAGAAATGATAAGGTAAAAGTTAGATTGTTGAATCTACTTTTAAAAAGGAATTACTTGTTTTAAATAGGATAAGTAATGAAGTTTTTTTGTCTGAATCTGTCAAATGTTAATGGACTAGACATTGTTAATGTAATTCTTGACTGTATACATTGTATATATTTATTGTATATACTTTTTCTTATATTAGTTATAATTTTTTATTTTAAGCAAAAAAGAGGAAATGTGGTTGATATATTGTGTACCCCAATAAACTTATCTGGGGGTCAGAGAACAGAATGGCTGCTATATTAAACATAGAGGTTAGGCAGTGGTAGCACACACCTTTAATCCTAGCCTTCTGGAGACAGAGATCCATCGGAATCTCTGAGTTCAAAGCCACACCAGAAACAGCCAGGCATGGTGACACACGCCTTTAATCCCAGGAAGTGATGGCAGAAAGAAGAAAGGTATATAAGGCGTGAGGTTCAAGAACTAGAGCCAGTTAAGCTTCAGACTTTCGAGAAGCAATTCAGCTGAGATCCATCCGGGTGAGGACTCAGAGGCTTCCAGTCTGAGGAAACAGGATCGGCTGAGGAATTGGCGAGGTAAGATTAGCTGTGGCTTGTGTTCTGTCTCTCTGATCTTTCAGTGTTCACCCCAATACCTGGCTCCTGGTTTGTTTTTATTAATAGACCTTTTAAGATTCATGCTACGGAGGAGGGGGTGCATCCCAGAGTGTGGTATGAAGAGTAAAAGACAATCTCACAGAGTAGGTCCTCTCCTCTTACTTTTGTGATCTAAGGACTGAACTTAGGTCCCCAGAGTTGTGCAGGGAGTGACTCTGTTGGACCCCAAAGTTTAGGGTCTCAAGTGGGCGCCCCAAGAACCCAGACTCCAGTCCAGTTGATGCAATAGCATGAGGATTTTATTATTAAAGCTTCTATATAGAAGGGCAAACCCTGCTCCTAAGAGCAAGAGCCGCATCTTACTGCAGCCCCATGAGGGCTTTTAAAGGAAAAACCCACAAGATTACAATTCCCATACAATTTCGTTTCACAAGATCATGGTCTGGGTACAGAGTGATCACAGAGGGGGTACAGTTACGTCAACAGGTACATTCTTCCTGAAACCTCAAGGGGGGTATCAGGGCAGGAGTGGAGTTTACATACAGGTCACAGTGGTCCTTCCTGGAACACCTGTAACTATCCCAGTCACAGTTGAGCACATCTCTTAACAGAAATCTTTTTACATAGTTATATGGTTGCAGGGGAGATTGAACAATGGCTAAGTCAGGTTGCTCTTGGAACTAGAATTTTAGTTTCTCATTTCCTGGTGCTTGAAGTTTCTCTTTTCCTGAGGCTTGGGGGTGTAAGCCTGAAGGGCTAGGGTCTTTCAGCTCTACCCACTGAACTATCTTGCCTGGTGTGTTTTGTTTTGTTTTACTGGTCCTTTTAAGTTTATAGATTTGCAGGCAGAGAGATGGCGCAGTGGGTAAAGGCTTCTGCCTCCAGCACCGACAACCTGAGTTCCATCCCTGGTACTTACTTGGTGGGAGGAGAGAAACCAGGCTTTCCAGCCTCCTCCACTCAGCATCTTCACAGTTTCCTGCCTATCACTAGCCGGGGGAAAGGATCCAACTGCATGTGTCTGGCTTGCCCACCACTGTACAGTCAAAATATCATGAGTCAGACCATCCTTCCGTGCAGGGCCATCTGTATTTATGGTTGAAGTGACAGTGTGGCTGGGGTTTGTTTGGGAGAGTCTGGCAGAGGTGGGAGAAACCGACGTGGCCTGAAATGAAATGAGAGATAAGTTCTAGTGGGAACTGTGCCTAAGTGGTGATGCGCAGCTGTCATCCCAGCATGCAGAAGGCTGCGGCAGGAGGCTGGAAAGCTACGGGACAGCCTGGGTTACAGCACGACCCTGTGGGTGCGTGCCTGCGCGCGCGTGCGCATGTGTGTGTGATATAAACATAGTATAACAGAAATGTATGTGTGTATATGTGTGTTGGTCATATATGTGGCTTCCCTTCCAACATGTGGGTCCCAGGGATTGAAACTCAGATCTGAAGGCTTAGCAACAACCACCTTTTCCTGCTGAGCGGTCTCAACAGCCCAGTATTTTAATGAGTTAGGCTCCCTGTTACATTGTTACAGCACTATACTGGTTCATCAGACAAGGTCTCAGGTAGCCCAGAATAGACAAGAACTTGACATGTAGCTGAGGATGACCTTGAACTCCTGATCCTCTTTCCCCTATTTCCTAAGAGCTGGGATAACAGGTGTACACCACTATGCCAGACTTGGGTCTTTTGAATCTCAGTTCTATGAGACAGGGTTCTGCTACGCTGCTCGGCTTGGTCTGGAATTCACTACACCGCTAAGCTGGCCGTGAACTCGTAGTCTTCTACTGAGCTCCTACGTACTGATAGAACTGCAGGCTTGAACCACCAAACCCTTTCAAACTTTTGTAGAACACCCTCTTAGAGTGATGAAACACCATGAGCAAAAGCAGCTTGGGGAGTGTGGGGTATACTGTGTATCAAATAAAGCTTGTCTGAGCATCAGGGGACAGAACAAGCCACTAGATTAAACACAGAGGCCAGGCAGTGGTGGCACACACCTTTAATCCCAGCACTCATGAGTCAGAGAGCCATCTGGACTACCTGAGATTGAATCAGTCTAGTAGAGAAACAGAGCCAGGGCGTGGTGGCACACACCTTTAATCCCAGCACTTGAGATCTCATGCCTTTGCTTGGGAAGTACACACGCCTTTAATCCCAGGAAGTAACATGGCAGGGCAGAGAAAGGTATATAAAGCGTGAGGAAACAGAACTAAGGACTTTTCAGCAAAAGCATCCCTTTCAGCTAGAAGCCTTTTCAGCTGAGGAAGCTCATTCGACTAAAGGCTTTTTCGGCAGAGACCTTTTCGCTAGAGAGTCTTTTGGCAAAGGATGCAGAGGCAAACAGTCAGAGGATCCATGGAGTTGGTGAGGGGAGACGTGGCTGTGGCTTGTTACTTTGTCTCTCTGATCTCTCAGCATTTACCCTAATATTTGGCTTTGTTTTTTGTTTTTTATTATGAGACTTTAGAATTCGAACAACAGTTGGAAGAGTAAGTCCATTTCAAGAGCACTCTGAGCTGGTTTTCACCTTGAGGAATCAGTGGCTTATTCCAAAAAACCACTTGCGGCCTGAGAATTCACCCGATATGCTTAATAAGGGAGACGACTGCTATTTTTACTTCTATTCTACATGCACCAAAGGTGCCAGATGCCCATTCCGCCACTGTGAAGCTGCACTAGGAAATGAAACTGTCTGCACACTCTGGCAAGAAGGTCGCTGTTTTCGACAGGTGTGCAGATTTCGCCACATGGAAATTGACAAAAAACGAAGTGAAATTCCTTGTTATTGGGAAAATCAGCCAACGGGGTGTCGAAAACTAAACTGTGCTTTCCATCACAAGAGAGGTCGTTACATTGATGGGCTCTTCCGACCTCCAAGCAAAACTGTGTTGCCCACTGGGCGTGAGTTGCAAGAAGTAAAGGCTAGCCAGCTCGCAGATCGACAGAACAAACTGTGGGTCCCGTCTAATCCCCCCCCTCAACTGCGGTGTGTAATGGAATCAGAAAGTGTTCCTAGGCCCACGCATCCACCCATTGTAATCAATCTTGCGGAGGATGATGAAGACGATGATGACGACGACGATGATGATCAGGTTTCAGAGGAGGGCGATGCAAGCAAAACACCTGCCCTGCAACCGACTCCTGAGGTTCATAACGGAATAGGAGTGGCTTCTGCCCGGAAACCCGGAGTCAGTTTAAAGCAAGGTGAGTGTTTGAATTTTGGAATAAAAACTCTTAAGGAAATTACATCAAAGAAAATGGAGGAAAAATCCAAGAAGCAAGGTGGCTCCTCGGGAGTTTCCAGAGCTTCATATCGGCCTCGGCCCAATCCAGGCCCTGGAAAGGAGAATGTTTGGCCTGCAGTGAGGACAGGAGCTCTATCCAGCAAACAAGAAGAGCCCTTGGTTAGGTTGCCTCTCACTGAGAGACTGGGGAAACGAAAATTTTCAGCAGATGGTGACAGTGGTCCCCCGTTAAAGCGAGGCCTTGCACAGAGGCTGGGAAGAAAGGTGGACGCTCCAGAAAATAACATTGATAAAGCACCAAAGAAAGAGAGACTTAACAGAGCTGGTGAGATCCACGTGAAGACGCTGGAAGAAATTCTTCTTGAAAGAGCCAGTCAGAAACGTGGAGAAAATTGCAAACCACACTAAAAACACAAGAACCTTCCCGGACAGATGAGTCTCCACCAGGAACCAAAAGCTCTTCCTCCGTGCAGATCAAAACCTTCTCTGAGGTCGTGGCTGAAAAGAAACATCGTTGCCCCGTGTCGACAGCAGATACTAGCGTGAAGAAGACAGGGAGTCTGTTATCTGTTGCTGTCGGCAAAGGACAGCCTGAGGAGGCTGGGGGAAGAGCCACCTCGATGCAGGAGGTGCGTATGAAGACGCTAGAAGAAATCCAGGCTTGAATTTTACAGGGTCATAAAGGCAGGTAAGAATTTTCCTCAAGCAGTGAAGCACAGGTAAACTCTAAGAGCAGTGCCAGCTCCTGGCCTCAAGTGGAGGCTATCCCAGGGGCAAAGAGTCTGCTCAGCATCTCCAAAAGAGCAGGCTCAAAAGAAGAGAGAAACAATACTTGAGCTTGAAGACGACAGAGGCTACTGAGGCTTCAGATGAGACCCTAAGTGATAGCACAAAAATTCCAGCCAATCAATGTGACACTGTCAGAGAGAAACAGATTGAGAAAGGACTGGAGACAGGCGCCTCACAGAAGGAGAAGCCAGCCTTGACACTTGTCCTGGAAGACCAAGCCTTGTACTATACCTGAGTGGTGGGGGTGGCCAGTGCTCACGGTTGTGTGGGGATACATTGTGTACCCTAATAAAGCTTGCCTGAGGATTGGGGACTATGGGGGTCCAGCCCCTCGACAGTCCCCTCCCAGGGTCCGGGAAGAATCTACAACCAGCTCATAATTAATCTTTGATGAAAGGAAATGAATCTATGTCCACAAAACTCCTTAGTCCATACACTTTATTATTCTATGACGGTTCTCTCTCTACACAGCTTCTATTCTGCTCTCATGCCTAGCTCCTTTCTTGCCTGATTTCTCCCTACGTTTATCTACTGCTCCCTCTAAGTTCTATCTTAATTCTCTCGTCTTAATTCTGCCTCATCTAGGTCCTTTTCATCTTGTTCTTACCCAGCTAGTACTTCCCCATCTGACTCTTCTTCATCTTCCATCTCGTCCACACCCTCTCTGTGGTCAGAATCCTCTTTATAGCCCTCTCTGTTCTCTGTCTCTGTTCTCCCCAAGTCTCTCCAGAGTCCAGTTATAAACCCAAACAATAGCAATCCCCTGGTCAAGCAAGGTCACCAGGCTTGAATTCTACAGGGTCATAAAGGCAGCTAAGAATTTTCCTCAAGCAGTGACCACCAGGCTTCCAGGGTCAAATGGGGGGTGATAAGAATCACATAGAGGGGCAGTAATTGTTAACTATCATTTGCAACCCAAAAGGGAAGTGACTAATGAATTAACTAAAGGCTAAATTCAGGTAATATCTAAGAAGAGGGATCTTATGTGCTCAACTATAATCTTAAACATGATTGGTAGAAAATGTTAAGAATCTATAAGTTGCTAGGTCAATGGGAAAAAATAAAACTGTCTTTTTTTTTTTCCTGTGACTCCTATCTGTCCAAGCTATCTGCCATTTTTTCTGCAGGGTGGGGGAAAGTGTGCTCAGTTGCTAGGCAACCTGTATACAGCTAGATGCCTCTGATGATAGTTAAAGGGAGATCTGGAACTAGAGGTAAGATTTGGGAAAGGAGGAAGTTAAGCTTAATTGGCACATCTGCCAGGCCTTCTCAAAGAGGTAGCCTGGATGCTTAAGTCTGTTCTTAGAGAGTACAGAGGTATCTCTGATAAGGTACTTTCCTCCATCTGGGGATGGACCTGGCTGGATGCTGCCAATGACGATAATTACAGGGAGGCTTGAACTGGGGTTCTGGCTGAGCATAGCTGTCAGTGCAGGTTATCCAAATATTCCTAGAAGTGGTTAGATAAGGAGTTAGAGGTCTATAAAGTTAGTAAGGTGTAAGAAAGAAGGGTCCGAGCTCAATTGTGTAAAGCTATTACTTAATGTCCACCTGACCTAGGTGGTGTCTCCTTGTGGAATTTATCTCAAATCAGGAGAGTTGCATGTGGACTGTTATCACTGTTAGTCCTTGAAAGTGGCTAAGGGAGATATCTGATTCCAGAGGAAGCCTTTCCTGAGGCTGTTCTCCAAATACCTGGAATGTGTATGTCCAGAGAGTGATCAGTCCACACTGTTAGCCCTTCTAAGGGAAAAATCAATTGGGAAAACTATGAAGGCACACATGAAATTCATAACAGAATACAGCTGATATATAACAAGCCAAGTAACACCAAAAGCAGGCCTCCATGGCAAATTCGGTTCAGTTCTTGCCTGCCATCATGGAAGAAACTCTTTCTCAGAGCAGTTAAAGAACCTGATGCATATTGTAAAAAATCATACTGCTCTAGATGATAGAACAGCTATAGAAGAGAGAACAAAAATCAGGAGAAACTATAAATCAAAATTGATAAAGATTAAATAGGGAACAACCTTCCCAAAGTTAGGGTTGGGGAAGGGTTTTGTTTTTTGTCTTCGGGACAATAAAGGCTGAGGAATTTGAGGAATACTGAACAAATGAGACATCTGAAGAAAAAGGATAAATCATTGAGAAAAAAAAGTCCCAAGAAAAAGAGTAAATTGGCCTATTGGTATATCACATATCTAACAGGATAAAATTTCATAAGTCTCCCTAAATGTTTGTTTCTGCTGTTCTCTATGATAAGTTTTTTATGCCTGATAAGCCTCCGCTGATGCAGCAATCCAAATCAGACCGAATTAGAAAAAGCCCTGGCTTAATGGGTAAAGCATTCCCAGGTGATTCTTCGGCCTCCCAGAGAGAAGACAGGGATGAGAGTCCGGAAAAGCACATGTCTGTTTTCTGGGATGCAGCTTAAATACCCTGTGGGAGTGGCCTTGAGCATCTCTTGGGGAGGAGCTGTGTTTGCTGAGCTTTGAAGGGGCGGGTTTGGGGAAAGAGATGGGGGAGGGGAGTTGAGGTGGATCTTCCATGAGAACGCTCTACAGACACATAATGCAAATGGTCTTTATGTAGTCCCAGCTCAATTAAAAATTAAAGCTGGCCTTGGAGTTGCAGTGTGGCTCTCTCCTCTAAACCCAAGCATGCTTATTAAAAGGAAAATCCAAAATCTCTGTTTCATGTCAGAAAAGCCACCTGATATGGGACTGAAGAAAAAACAAAATTAAGGGACTGTTATATTGCTATTAATCTCATAATTCTTTGGTTTTATTTTGACTCTTTAAAATTTTTCTTTTTTTTTTTTTGTTTTTTTTTTTTTGGTTTTTTTTTGTTGTTGTTGTTTTTTCGAGACAGTGTTTCTCTGTGTAGCTTTGTGCCTTTCCTGGAACTTGCTTTGGAGACCAGGCTGGCCTCGAACTCACAGAGATCTGCCTGGCTCTGCCTCTGGGATTAAAGGCATGCGCCACCACCACCAGTCCAAAGGGGGCTTTTGATTGCTGGACTTCAATACTTTGATAGCTGGACCTTGGTAGTCAGCCTCAGGAGGAGGAAGTGGCCAAATAAGGGAACGGACCTTGGTGTCCAGCTTTAGGAATGTAATCTAGCAGTTTTTAGCAAGACAGAGGGAATGGGGAGAAGGGCAAGGCCTGCCAGAGCCACATGTTCGAGTGGACTAATGTCCCTTCACTGATGATGCTGTTGCTGGAAGAATATGGACTTTGGGACTTTGGACTAGAAAGTGCTTGGACTCTTTAAGTGGGGCTTAACAAGCCATCTCAGCAGACATGGACGGTAGTACAGAGGGAGATGTGAACTGTGGGAGCCCAGTTCAAGACGCTTCACAGGGGAAGAATACTAGTAAGCGGCCTAAAGACTATTCTTAGGGGGCTGGAGAGATGGCTCAGAGGTTAAGAGCACTGACTGTTCTTCCAGAGGTCCTGAGTTCAATTCCCAGCAACCACATGGTGGCTCACAACCATCTGTAATGAGATCTGGTGCCCTCTTCTGGCCTGCAGGCATACATGCAGATAGAACACTGTATACACAATAAAAAAAAAAAAAAAAAAAAAAAAAAAAAAAGACTATTCTTAGGTATTTTTGGAAAAGAATGTGGCTGCTTTTGGCCCTGGTTCTAAAAATCTGCCTGAGGCTAACTTGAGTTTTTGATGGTGTGGACAGAGGAGATTTCATGACAGTCCAGTATTGACTGTGTCCTGTGATTATTAGTGGTCACGCTCATGGAGATAATGAAAAGAAGCAAGCTGGGCAAAAAAAAAAAAATATAAAATGTACAGTAGGAGAAAAGGGACACCAGGAAGTGTAATGGAGTTAAGTCCAATGTTTAAGGAGATTAAAAAAAAAAGAAAAAGAAACCGATGCTAAGTGAAATAAAGGGAGTGAGGACCTCTGACAAGACCCCACCCAGATAAACTTTCAATCTGTGAAAAGGAATTAAAGGAAAGCTTAAGCAGGGCTGGAGAGATGGCTCAGAAGTTAAGAGGTCCTGAGTTCAATTCCCAGCCACCACATGGTGGCTCACAACCATCTGTAATGGGATCTGGCGCCCTCTTCTGGCCTGCAGAGATACATGCAGATAGAACACTATACACAATAAATTAAAAAATCTGTAAAAAAGAAAGAAAAGAAAAACTTAAGCAGGTTCTAGAGAGATGTCTCAGCGGTTAAGAGCACTGGCTGCTTTTCCAGGGGAGGAGAGTTTGGTCCCCAACAACCACATGGTGGCTCACAATCACCTAGCATGAGATCTGATGTCCTTCTCTGACATGTAGATAGAGTACTCATATACATAAAACAAGTAAATGTTTAAAAAAAAAAAAAAAAGAAAAGTGCCAGGCAGTGGTGGTGCACACCTTTAATCCCAGCACTCGGGGGGGCAGAGGCAGGTGGATCTCTGTGAGTTGGAGGCCAGCCTGGTCTACAGAGCGAGATCCAGGACAGGCACCAAAACTACACAGAGAAACCATGTCTCAAAAAACCAAAAAAAAAGGGGCTGGAGAGATGGCTCAGAGGTGAAGAAGACTGACTGCTCTTCCAGAGGTCCTGAGTTCAATTCCCAGCACCCACATGGTGGCTCACAACCATCTGTAATGAGATCTGGCACCCTCTTCTGTATACATAATAAATAGATAAATCTTAAAAAAAAAAAAAAAAGAAAAAGAAAAAGAAAAAGAAAAGGAATGAAAAACTTAAGCAGTGAAGGAAACCACCAACCACAGAAAGGAGGGCCAAGTTCCAGCCTCATCAAGCAGCAGAACTTGGCAGCTTTGGCCACGTGGTTCTGGCTGTAGAGTCAAGGATACAAGACAGGGGTTGTGGAATCTCCCTCTGCAGCTAAGGAAAAGCCACTGAGGACAGGGATGTGTCAGGGGTGTCCCTGCATGGAGGCCCAGGGAAGCCCTCGCATGAAGACGTGAAGGTGAAACCTGGATGGCCTTGGAGAACCCAACATGTTAGAGATGTCAGAGCCTTGGGATACCCGCTGAGGAGAGCTGCTAAGGGAGTGGAACCTGGGAGAAGTGTGTGGCAGTCAGCAAGGCTCAAAGGAGCTGGAGATCTGAAGAGGGCTTTGACATCAGACATGGAGATGCGGAGTTGGGAGTTCGCCCAGCTGGTTTCCAGTCTTGCTTTGGTCAGTATTTCCTCACTGTTCTCCCTTTCCTCCCTTTTGTATGGTAATGTATGTCCTGTGCCATTGTATGTTGGAAGTATGTGATCTGCTTTTTGATTTTGATTTTACAGGGGATTACAGTGAAGAGATTGTCATGAGTCTCAGAAGGGACTTTGAACTTAGGATTTGTTTTGGTATGATTTGGTTTTTCGAGACAGGGTTTCTCTGTGCAGCTTTGGTGCCTGTCCTGGAACTTGCTCTGTAGACCAGGCTGACCTCGAACTCACAGAGATCTGCCTGGCTCTGCTTCCCGAGTGCTGGGATCAAAGGCGTGCGCCACCACTGCCCAGCAAATGCTTTCTTTAATAAGCATTGCCTTGGTGATGGTGTCTCTTCACAACAACAAAACAGACTAAGACGGGGCCACTCCCTGATGACTAGACATCCAAATATGTAAGCCTGTGGGGGCCATTCTTATTCAGGCCACCAGACGAGGTGCTTGTCTTCCAGCGGGTGCTCTACCCATGGAGCTGCACCCTCAGCCTAGTTAACTTATTTTTCCTCCATTTGAGAAAGGATCACTTGTAACTCAGAGTATCCTTGAGCTCATTACGTAGCCAAGGATGACCTTTGAACTCCTGGTCCTCTTGTTCTCCTCCCCACCCTTCCACCTCCCATCCCGTACCGGAATTATTAATGTGTGCCACCAAATGTGGCTTAACACTTTTTCAAAAACTTAAGGTCACATTTGTTTAGAAGCAGACACACGCCACTGTGCTGTAGAGGGCAGAGAACACCATGTGAGTCTACTATGTGGGTCTGGGGGATCGAACTCAGGTCTTCAAGCTCAGTGGTAAAGTCTTTGGCCACTGAACCATTTTGCTGGCCTTAACATTTTAAAAAAGAACCATGTAGCTTGAGCATGGTGGCGTACACATTAAATCCCGGCACTGGAGTTGGGTGGGGAGAGGCAGAGGCAGTTGGATCTCTGTGAGTTCAAGGCTAGCCTGGTCTACAGAGTGAGTTCTAGGACAGCTGGGGCTACACAGAGAAACCCTGTCTCAAAAAAGTCAAAAACAAAAAGCAAATATATATATAGCTAGATATAGTGGTGCACAGCTGTAGTCTAGGAGCTTGAGAGACTGAGGCAGGAGGATCACTGATTAAGGCCAACCTGGGCTATACAGTGAGATCTAGGCTTAAAAAAAATATGGAAGTAAGTTGATAAAAACTCTAGTTGTGGTTTCATGATTCTATGGAACGTGATGAACCTCTGACACTCCATCAGGAAAGTGGGCGGAATTCTCCTTAAAGTAATGTTTCCTTAGCGCCTGCCTTTTGAAAGTTTGTAATCCTTACCGGACCCACCTGTCTGAAACCCCCTTGATCTGTTTTCTACCGGGGAGGGGGAGGGGGGGTCAGGCTGAAGACAAAGTCAGAAGTAAACAGACGGCGGACCCCTGCAGGGCCAGGCTGGGGGGGGGCGGTCGTGCACCCCTACAGTAAACACAAGTCAGTTTCACCTCCGGTAGTTTCCTTTCCTCTCCTTACCACCCAAGACTGGGCTTTTCTAAAGAGGTGCCTGCAAACAGCCAAAAAATAAACCACAACAGAGGCCCGGGAGGAAAGGCAGGCGGAGCTGAGTAACAAGATGAGATGTGAAACTGGGGAAAATAAATTAAGAGTTACTACTGAGTTCTGCAAACCTGCCTTCCTTTCCCAGCTACCAGACCCTCAACTAAAGAGGTCATGGACAAGAATCAGGATCAGGCTCTGCCACGCACAGAACACTCAGCAACTCCCAACAACATATAACCTAAAAATTACCATCATGACTATTTTTCCTTTTCACACACACACACACACACACACACACACACACACACACACACACACACACCCTAATGCTTTGCAGACCAGCCTGAATTCAAACTCAGAGAGCCACCTGCCTCTCCCTCATATATATGCCTCCCCATGGATTAGAACTCATGACCCTCTTGTCTAAGCCTCCCCGACCCTGGAATTAACAGACTTGACCCACCAGGTTTCCACTTCTGATGTGGTATTATACTGAGCCTGTTCTGGGCCCCTCTCATCAGAAGCCTTGCTCTCCCATACAGCAACCGGTGTGTGTCTCTTCTGCCTGGGAGGTGGTCCCTGGTTGAAATATTGGTGGCATTGTTCTGTGTGAAAAGCCAGTGGTTCAGACATCCCCTCAATGCAGGCCCTGTGCCTCAGTTCGCACCTGCATTAGGCACGTCTCACCCAGCTCTCCTGGTTCCCTTTCTTTAAGATGGCCCTTCACTGTGTAGCCAGGCTGGCTTTGAACCCGCGGCAACGCTCCTGCCTTTGCGAGGATTACAGCACCTCCTTGCTCATCTACCTTGACTACCACCATATGCAGGTTCAAAGGACTCAAGATCACTCTGGGTTTGTGTCCCAGCTAGCCACGTAGCTTTGACTCCAGCCTCTCTGGAACCTCTCTCTGCTCATCTGGAAGATGGGACCATGACGGTGTGTGGTGGTAATCTAATTATACTGAAATGTGATTTTGATTGTATGTTAATAAATAAAGTTGCCCGGGGGTCAGAGCTATTAGAGCCATAGCAAGAGTGTGGCGGTGGTGGCACACGCCTTTAATCCTAGCATTCCAGAGATAGAAATCCCTCTGGATCTCTGTGAGTTCAAGGCCACAGCGTGGTGGTGACACACTCCTTTAATCCCAGAAAGCCAGCCTTTAATCCCAGGGAGTGGTGATAGAAAGCAAAAAGATATATAGGGCGTGAGGACCAGAAACTAGAAGCATTTGGCTGGTTAAGCTTTCAGGCTTTGGAGCAACACAGTTCAGCTGAGAGCTATTGGGATGAGGACACAGAAGCTTCCAGTCTGAGGAAACAGGACCAGCTGAGGAACTGGTGAGGTGAGATAGCTGTGGCTTGTTCTGTCTCTTTAAACAGACGAACAGACAGGAAATAGGGCTCTGATTCGGGAGGCTGGGACACCGCAGGCGGAAGGGTGAGATTTTGGCTCTGAGCTCTGACCTCTCGGCTTTCTCTTTTGCATTGTTTCTGTGTTTCTTATTTAATAAGAGTTGGATACATCAATAACGGTGTTTTTGGCTTTCTGTACCAGTCTTCACTGTAGCCCAGGCATCAAACCCAAGAGCCTTGAGAGAACTCAGCTTGTGACCATGTCACCCTGCCTAGCTACAGTGACAGTTCCAAATGTGTTTCAGTGTGTTTATTTAATTCTGTGTAGCTGCACAGGCATGTGTGCTGGAGGTCAGTGGAAAACCGGAAAAGTGGGTGTTGAGGATTGAACTCAGGTCCTCAAGCTTGTTGGCCAGCACCTTTACCTGCTACCTGGCACTACAATGGATTTTGTTGTTGTTTGTCAAGACAGGGTTTCTCTGTGTAGTCCTGGCTGTCCTGGAACTCACTCTGTAGTCCAGGCTGGCCTCGAACTCACAGAGATCCACCTGCCTCTGCCTCCCAAGTGCTGGGATTAAAAGACGGGCACCACTATGCCCCGCTTACAGTTGGTTGCATACCAACCCGGCACAGTGGTACACACCTGTAACCCCGGTACTTGGTAAGTACAGGCAAGAGGATCAGAAGTTCAGGGTCACCCTCAGCTACGCAGAGAGTTCAAGGCCAGCCTGTGCTACGTGAGATCTTACCTCAAAAATAAGCACATTGAGGGTTGGTTTTAGCTCCGTGGTAGAATGCTTGCCTAGCAAGCTCAAGGCCCTGGGTTTGGTCCTTACCTGGGGGTTGGAGGTGGGGGTTGGGGGCGGAAACCAAAAACATCACATACACATAAGGTGTCAGTTCCAACTCGGCCATCTCCCCAGTTTGTGACCTCGGGAGTGCTCCTCCTCGTCTCTGAGCCTCAGACCCTCTGTGACACGGAAGGAACAGAGTCCTCACCGGTGTCCTTGCCTGACAGTGGCCTCCAAAGAATCATGCTTGTAAAGCCCTAGGCACCATCAGCACTTGTTTGGATCCAGTCTGTCCATGCTGTGTGACTCCAGACCGATGAAGTTCCCTCTCTGAACTTCAGTTACTGGTCTGCGATACAGGATCTGAGCTGGGCTCCCCTCGTGGAGCTGTGAGGATTCAGTCAGACCATGTAGGTAACTGTGTGGCAGTGTCTGCCTCACATTCAGGGCTACTGAGATGAGTCAGGCTGAGCAGGCAGAGACTGGCACAGAGGGTAAAGGTCTTGTCTCCAAGCCTGACAGTCTGAGTTCAAGTCTCATGACCCACGGTGGACGGAGAGAATTAGCTTCTGAAAGCTGTCCTCCGACCTCTGAATTTGATCCCTGGAATCCACTTGGGAGAGGGGGCTGCCTCCTGCAAGCTGTCCTCTGAGCTCCACATATCAGCAGCGGCATGCCCCCCACTGTTAAGTAAATAAACGTAATAAAAAATTGAGCTGGTCGTGGTGGTACATGTCTTTAATCCCAGCACCTGGGGAGGTAGATTCTGAGGGTTTGAGGCCAGCCTGGTCTACATAGCAAGTTCCAGGATGTCCGGGGATACATAGTGAGACTCTATCATGAAAAACAAAACAAAGAAGCAAAACAAAACAAAACAAAAAAATTAAGTCAATTCTAAGGTTCTGAGAGAAGGAAGGGGGGATGAGAGAGTGGACAACGAACATAAGCAAAGCCCTGAACTGAACAGGAGGGAAACTGAAGCCCGTGGAAACAGAAGATCCTTTCCAGAAAACACAGAGTGCCTTGGAGGAGGGGCGCCCTGGGAAATAAGCTACTTCCAATCTCCGTGGGAGATTGGAGCCAGACAAGAATCATGGGCTGGAAGTGGGCCCTTTAAATCTAAGCTCCACCTTTGCTTAGAGTTGTCTGTAGGGGAGTATTTATAAGGGGGTGTGCCTCCTCTCTGCTCCACACAGGCCTGATGCTCCTGCCCTCTGACCTCACAGCCCCTGGCCCCGAGTCCCTCCCCAGCACCCACAGCCACCAGCCACATAGAGGGAGCATGGAGCTACCACCCTTTGACATGTGGAAGGACTACTTTAACCTGAGCCAGGTGATACTGACTATAATCCAGGGCCGGAGGCAAAGGCTGGTGGATCAAGGGGCTGAAGTTCCCACCCCCAGCCCCCAGGAGAAGAGTGAACAGGAGCCGGGGGGCTCCGGGAACCTGGCCACCCTGTGCAACTTCTGCAAACACAACGGAGAGTCTCGCCACGTCTACGCCTCACACCAGCTGAAGACATCGGAAGGCGTGGTGGTGTGTCCCATCCTGAGGCATTACGTGTGCCCCCTGTGCGAGGCCACCGGGGACCAGGCTCACACGCTCAAGTACTGTCCGCTCAACAGCAGCCAGCAGTCTCTCTACCGGCGTGGTGGACGAAACTCCGCTGGACGCAAAGTCAAGCGATAAGTAAGACCCACCAGGTGCCCATCACCCACACCCCCAAACCCTTCTTGCTCTGGCCCTGGAACCCTCCCCTCTGCTCACCCAGCCCTATGGGGGTTCCTGGATCCCACTGTTCTCTGTGCCTTCAGGATCCTGAAACATTGGCGGTTGCTGGCAGCCAGGTCCACCTGTCTCAGAGATTCCTGACACTGTGAGAGCTGTTCTCCGTGGACCCTGCAACTTGGTGGCTTCTTTTGGATTGTGACAGCCTGCTGGTGATACTGAGCTAGCCTTGTTGACGTCTCAGATCCCCTGTAAATATCCCTTGGGGGAAACCCTTGGACTCTCCACCATACAGAATCCCAGCGTGCTCTGACGGGCTGGTCGTCAGAATCTGGGGACAGTGCCAGAGATTGGCCGGGACCTGAGAACTTGATGTTGGTACTGACTTGTGAGATCATCCATCTGTCTTCACCTTCTTCAGCATCTGCAGACTCAGGTTTCTCCACGGACTGTTCAAGTTCCTTGAACATTGCCATCCAGCAGGAACTGGAGGAGGGGTCAGGACCCTCTTGGAAGGCTGCAGGGCCTTTGCAGCTTCACAGGCTGCCTCCAGGGAGCTGAAGCCCACAGCTCCTGCTACTGCTTCATTTCTAATCCCATCTCCCTTTCTCCTGCCCCCAACCCCCATCACTGATGGATCCCCCCCCCAGTGAGAGACGTCTCTCTCTTCCACCCCCAATCTTGTTGAGTGTGTTACGTCGATGGAAGTCCCACAGCCAAAGAGTCTGAGACCCGATGTGAACATGGCAACTGCTTAGATTGTAATTTTAGGGTCCAAGAAGAACTCTAGTAGGACTTGTCAGTTATTTAGGAGTTGGGCTTCGAGGTGGGATGAGGATACATGGGTGGGCGGGTGGAGCTCGGGCGAATAAAGAGTTTTAGAGTTAGATTTGTAACCCTGGTGTCTACAGTCTTTCAGCGTGGTTGGCCCCATTAGTGGGCTGCGCCTTTGGGTTCTGGGGGAGAGAGGTGAGGGACGAGACTGGGGGGGCTGCATTTGCCTAAAGCCTGGGGAACTGTCTCAGATGTCCTCCAACACAGGTTGTGTGGCTGGGACAGGTTCACAAATACTCCTTAGCCTCCACCTAGACACTTTTTAAAAAAAAAGACTTTGTGGAGCCAGGCAGTGGTGTGCACGGCCTTTAACCCCAGCGCTGTCAGGAAAGTGCTTGCGTGGCGGCGCACGATGCCTTTAATCCCAGAGCTCAAGAGGCAGAGGCAGGCGGATCTCTGTGAGTTCGAGGCCAGCCTGGACTACAGAGTGAGTCCCAGGACAGAACCCTTATCTCAAAAAAAAAAAAAAAAAAAAAGCAAAACAAAAAAGAAAGTGTGCAGAGGGTGGGGATGGGGCACAGCATCCAGGTGGTAGTTAGGTGATGGTCAGAGGAGTCCACTCTCTCCTACCATGTGGGTCCTGGGGACTGAACTCAGGTCCCAAGCGCAGTGGCAAGCACCTTTCACCCACTGGGCCATCTCCCCTGTCCGCTAAGTCTTTTTCCTTTTTCCCTCTCCTGTTCCGTAGATATTGAACCTAGGAACCTACAGCTCTGTTTACACAGGGGTTCCCCTCCGGCGTTATTAGTCCAGGAAGCAGCACCAGGTCTGACTTTTGATAGATTTTAAACTTTGGGCTCCCGAACCCCATCACAAAACTTTTTTTTTTTTTTTTTAAGTATAAACTAGGCATATGAACACCTTTAATCCTAGCACCCGGGAGGCAGAGGCAGGTGGATCTCATCTGTGAGTTCAAGGCCAGGCTAGTCTACAAAGCAAGTTCGAGGACAGCCAGGGCTGTTACACAGAGAAGCCCTGTCTCCAAATACATGTGTGTGTGTGTGTGTGTGTGTGTGTGTGTGTGTATGCATATTACACACACACATATATACATATATCTCTACTCGCTGCAGCACGGAGTGGTGGCACCCATGCCTTTAACCCCAGCGCTCACGAAGCAGAACCAGTTGGATCCACCTGCAGGGGATCTCACCCTCTCTGATAACCAAGGCACCACCACCCACACGTATATACAAACAAAACTAAAATCCTTCCCCCGCCTCTTTTTGTTCTTTCGAGGACAGGGTTTCTCTGTGTAGTTTTGGTGCCTGTCCTGGATCTCGCTGTATAGCCCAGGCTGGCCTCGAACTCACAGAGATCCGCCCGGCTCTGCCTCCCGAGTGCTGGAATTAAAGGCAGGTGTGCGCCACCACCACTACCCAGCTTTTCTCCCCTTTTTTAATGTATATGGCCGTTTTGCCTGCTTGTATGTCTGTGCACCACATGCATGCCTGGTGCCAGCAAAGGTCAGAAGAGGGCATCAGATCCCTTGGTGCTGGTTATTGGCCCCACTTGCATTTGGAGACCCAAACTCCGATCCTCATGCGAGAGCTCTTAACTGCTGAGCCATCTCTCCAGCCCCTCCCCCGCCTCATTTCTTAATCACGTGTCACCTGTTCCTTAAGTGTGGTGACGGCACATACCTTGTCCTCTGGAGGCTGCAGCGAGATTATTGCTGCAAATTCAGTGCCAGCCTGGGATACCCACAAAACAATTTTTGGAAGTGAGCACAAACAGAGAAGGAAGTTTTGCCTTTTATGTGAATAGCACCTTGAGCGATGTGGGTGCTCATAAATAACTGTCGGGTGAATGGAGCACCGTTTACTCAATGACCTTGCAAATGCTGGCACTGAAAAAAATCTCACAAGGATAAACTCAGTCATCCAGCCATTCAGTTCATCCAACTGGTGCTCTTGATTCATTCCTGCTCGGCGCTTTTGATTAAAATGGGCCATGGCCAGGAGGACCTTCGTCCCCACCCTCCAAGAAACTCCAGCCTTTGAACTCCCTTTCCCAGGAGGTGACGTCAAAACGTGAACAAGGGGGCCTCCCAGGCGTGATTGGGAGGTTGCTGGGTTGCTATGGTTACCGCCTCTGCATGGGCGGGGAATGTCTCCCGGGTGCCCCGCCTAAATCCGTAGGAGGTAGTTCCGGAGAGATCCTGCGCTGGGGCATGATTGGGCGTGGGCAAGGAGGGTGCTTAACGCCCCCATCCCCACCCACGCAGTTGTCATGGAAACTAAGCTCTACTCTCCTCCCCTTCCTCTAACAAAAAAGAAGACTTTTCGCTTAGCCGAGAGAGTAGGCTAGAGGACTACCCAAAAAGAGGGAACTCCGCTCGGTCCTAGCGCTCACTCTAGCATCTCTCCATCCTCTGCAGCGCCCGCACTAGGACTGAGTCCTGGGTACCACCGCCGGCAAGGTGCCAGCAACACGCATGCGCCCTGTAGGTTTGCACATGCGCAATTGGGCACGAGATGCCCAGGGCACCTAGCGCAATGCTAAGTGTGCGGCTGCGCAGCCGTATCCTTCAGGTGAAGCAAGGCGAGGAGCAGTTCTGCGCTTGCGCCATGCAGAGAGGCTAGGCGCAGAGAACGCAGCCCTGGCTATCAGGGTGTCTGGAGACAGCGTTCGCCCAGCGCGCATGCGCCTTGGCTCTCGATGCTACTGGGGGCGGGGCCCAGAGGGGGAGGGAGAGGTGGGGGGGAGGGAAGAGGCTGCAGAAGCCGAAGCCCTGACCCACCGGCAGGCAGGGGCTGCGGCGGCGCGGGTGAGTGACCCACGGCCCAACTGGGTCCCCATCCTCTGCGATCCATCACTCTTCCTTGAGTCCCAAAGAGCTTCGGGAGGTCCCTCCTCTTATCCAGGACCCCCGTTATCTCTAGCGCTCCCCTTCATTCCAGACAATCACAGCACCCCCATAATCCCTGCAGACCCTCAGCCTTAATATTTTATCGTCTTACCCAGAGGCTCCCCTCTCACCATTATTCCTGGACATCCTCTCTCAGGGACCATAGAACAGACACCCCACTGCCCTGGGAGCCCCTTAGCGCTCCCCTCTAATCTGGATGCCCCCGTCTACTGCATTGCCCGGTTGGCATCACTTCAAAGCCTCATGCGTGTTCGACCCCCGGGGTATCCTCGATTCTCTTTCCTTTTCCTGTTCCCCTGCGCCCCCGTTCTCCTCTAACTCCTGCAGCAGCGACACCCTTTCTTCCTTCCACTTTTGCTCATTTCCCTCCATCCTTCCAGACCGTCCCCCAATACCCATCAACTCCTCCGCGAGGCTTTCGGCCGCCGCGTGAAGCACAAGATGGGCACTGGGCGGGCATCACCTACGAGTAAGCACCTTTGATTGCACTCAGCAGCTCGCCGCTCCCACCACCACTTTTGCACAGGGGACCGGAGGAGCCCGTGTCGGGGCGACACGGGGACACCGAGCCCCCGCCAGCGCTGTTCACCCTTTGCCCGCAGAGCCGGCGCCCCCCATGCGCCAGGCAGCCGATCGGTGGCGTCTGGGGGCGCCATGGCCTCGGCGACCGAGGCGGCGGCGGCGGCGCCGGGCGAAGCGGAGGAGACCACTCGGCTCCGCAAACCGCGGTTCTCCTTCGAGGAGAACCAGATCCTGATCCGGGAGGTGCGCGCCCACTACCCTCAGCTCTACGGCGCGCAGAGCCGTCGGGTGAGCGTGGCCGAGCGGCGGCGTGTGTGGGACAGCATAGCCAGCAAGATCAACGGCATCACCAGCTGGAAGCGCACGGGCCAGGAGGTTCAGAAGCGTTGGAACGACTTCAAGCGCCGCACCAAGGAGAAGCTGGCCCGAGTGCCGCACTCCACGCAGGGCGCGGGGCCCGCTGCCGAGGACGCCTTCTCCGCGGAGGAGGAGACGATTTTCGCCATCCTGGGGCCGGGTGTGGCGGGGCCCGGGTCTGGCGCTGGGGCTGAGGAGTCCCCGGCCGCTGCCTCCTCACAGCCGCAGGCTCCGACCGCTGGTACGCAGCGGTATGTGCTGTCGGAGGACCGCAGGCAGGATCGACGGGCAGGTGAGTCCCAAAGTCACCCCTTTAACAACTGCAAACACTTCTAAAGCCTGCTGTACGCAGTTCACGCCCAGATCCTTCGGGTGTGTTCGTCACCTTCTCTTAAAAACGGTGGGAGGTGGGTGCTGTCAACCCCGTTTCAGAGCTAGGGCGTTAAGGTCAGAGAAAAGGATATGATTTAGACGTGGTGGCAATGGGCCTAATTCTAGCACTTGGGAGGTGAAGGCTGAAGAAAAAATTTCAAGGCTAGTCTGTGCTACAGCAGACCTGGTTCAAAAGAAGGGTGAGGAGGGGTCGTCCTGGGGTGCCCAGTTGGTAGAGTGCTTTCCTAGCTTTCAGGGGTTCCTGGGTCGGATCCCCCAGCACTGCAGAGATCCGTGTGGTGGCACATGACTGCAATCCCAATACGCTGAATTTGTTGACAGAAGACCAAGGTTATCTTTGGGTGCGTTGTGAGCTGAAGGCAAATCTGAGCCCCATGAGACCCTCATCTCCCCAAAAATAATGATTTTTAAACGGATGGGCTCTGGTGGTTGGGCAGCCACTTGGTCATTGTCAGAGGTAGGCATGTAAGCAGCCCTCGGAGGCCAGGCTCAAGGGATGTCATCAGCAGCCAGGCAAGATTTCAGTGGGCGGGGCTGGCCTCGCCTCCCAGCTCCGGTGGAGGAAGAGGCAGGAAAAAGATGGGGACCTCATTGCCTGCCGTGGGCTGCAGTGTGAGTTAATTAAGTAGCCGTCTGGGAACGTTCCGGAGACCCTGCCGCAAAACAAGAGCAGAAAGGGCTGGTTACTGCTAGAGTGCCTTGCTAGCATGCACGGGGCTCGAGTTCATTTCTGGCCCGGAAAAGAGAGGAAGAGCGGATAGGAGAGAATTCTGTGCAGGGGAGTGCCTAGAGGCGGAGTCCAGGCTGAGTGTTAACCAACGTGTCACTGGATGGCGTCATCCCAGTGGGTTAGTCCGAGTTCACTTCTGCTCCTGCCAAACACAGATGAAAAAAGTTTCCCCCTCCAAGGGTTTCTGTGAGAACTTAGTAAAGCGTACAGGCCAATTGCTTGCTCCGGTGTCTCTGGAGTGCATGGCTAGCTTGTGATGTAATGGTCAGCCGATTGAGGTCCATACTGCATCTCCACTGTAAATGAAAGACTTGGAGAAGTCTGGTGACTTCCTCAAGGTCGTGCCTGAAGAGCTGCCGTGGAGACGTCTCTCCGCTCAGCCTTCATTCTGGATTTTTTTTTTTCCTTTCAGCAGTCTCTCTTCCTTTCCACAGTGGCATCTTGGGATTGAAGTCAGGTCAGGTTTGCACAGCAGGCATCTTCAGACGCTGAGCCATCTCTCTGGCCCCTTAGCTAGGTATTCATATGATTCAGAGAGGTTCATTTCCCTACCCAAGGTCACACAGCAAGTAAGCAGTGAGATGTTGAACGGTGTCTATGCCCGGCTACTAGTGTAGTCGTTGCCCATTAGCCACTGGGAAATTAACGGGAGGGACAGAAGGCAAGCACATGGGGCTTGTAAGTCGGGGTCAAGAGTTGGAACTCAGGCAGAGGAAATGTGGGAGCCAGGAAACTGCCAAAGACCCAACCTGTGTTCTCAGTTGGAATCAGATTTCTTGCTGTGAAGTGGTCTCGTCAGACCAGGACAGTGATAACAAAGTTTGTCACATGTTTGTGTGTGGTGTGCCTGTGTGTAGGTATGCGTGTTTGCATGCATGCCTGTACATGGAGAAGCCCGAAGTTGATGTCCGGAATTGTCATCTCCTCTCTCACCTTATTCTTTGAGACAGAGTCACTGAATCAAATCCAGAGCTCACTGATGGGGCTGGCCTACCAGCCAGCTTGCTCTGGGGGTTCCTGTCTCCGCTTTCCAAGGCTGCCATGCCAGCCCATCATGTGGACTCCGGGGCTCTAGATTCTGGTCCTGGCATTTCCAATGAATCGTTTCCTGAACTCCAACCTTGCTTTTTTAGAAGTTGTTGGAAGCCACTTTATTCATGAAAAAAAAAACCACTCAGTAAATGTTTATTGGGAGCCTCTTCCTGGGGTAGATGCTGAGATTCGGTGGAGGACAAGACAGATTCCTCTCCCTTAGGGAGCTGGTGTTGTTGGGGAAAACATACCACAAATAGCCACATAATGCCACTAGACAGTAACTATTAACAAGAGAAATGAAGTCTGTTGAGAGGATGTGAAGCCAGGCTCACCTTGAAATCCCAGCACTTGGGAGGTTGAGGAGGGAAGCTCTTGTTTTGAGGCTAGCCTGGGCTGCATAGAGACACCCTGTCTGTACCAAAAAGTTATTCAGAGTTATAGTGTGCTGTATGATGTGGAGAGTCGGGGAGGGCTTTTGGGAGCGGTGAAATCAAGCAGGAACTTGAATTTAGATATATATCCACCAGATGTATTTGTTTTGGCTTTTTGAAACAGGGTTTCTCTGTGTAGCCTTGGCTGTCCTGGGAACTTGCTCTGTAGACCAGGCTGGCCTTGAACTCAACAGCCTTTGCCTCCTGAGTGCTAGGATTATAGGCATATGCCGCAGCGCCCAGTTTAAAACTAGCCTCTTAATGCTGTGTGAATCACCCCAAGCCTGAGGTTGGTTGTTCTACATAGTGAATTCCGGGCCAGCCAGAGCTACAGAGCAACATCCTGTCCCCTGTTTCCCGACACACTCACACACACACACAAAACAAAGAAACACCCCAAAAGCCACCTTTAATCTCAACACTCAGGAGGCAGAGGCAGGCAAATCTCTGAGTTTAAAGCCAGCCTGGTCTACCAAGTGATTTCCAGGACAGCCAGGGCTACACAAAGAAACTCTATTTTGAAAAACAACAAAAAAAGACACCTCCCCACCAATAAATAAATAAATAAATAAATAAATAAAAATGAAAGGAGGACCTGTGAGGTGGCCCAGTGGTTAAAGGTGCTAGTCACCAAGCCTGACAATCTTGAGTTCAATTCCTGGGACTGACATGGTATGCACAACATGGTATGTGTGCCTGAATCCCCACAAATATAAGTAAATGAATAAATATACAATACATCTCTTTAAAAAACTACAAAAAAACAACATGGAAAAGAGGGCTGGGCCAATAGCTCAGTGGTAGAGCCCCTGCCTAGAATCCCTCAGTGAGGACTGGGGTGTGGCTCAGTGATAGAGCTTCTGCCTAGAATCCCCCAGTGAGGGGCTGGGGTGTGGCTCAGTGGTAGAGCCCCTGCCTAGAATCCCCCAGTGAGGGGCTAGGGGGTGGCTCAGTGGTAGAGCCCCTGCCTAGAATCCCCCAGTGAGGGGCTGGGGTGTAGCTCAGTGGTAGAGCCCCTGCCTAGTATGTGTGAGGCCCGGAGTCCCATCCCTGGGCTGGGAAAACGGCAGCTAGCACAAGGAAGCCTTGGCTAGTGGAGCTCACCTGCAATGATTAGATAGACAAAAGACATGGATTCCATGCCCAGGGGTGATGAGTGCTCAGAGAACTCACTTAGGGCTTAAGGCAGAGGAGGAAAGGCCTGGTAGCCACTTTAGATAACAGCGGAGAAATGTCTCTTTGAGATAACACTAGAGCCTGGAGGCCACCACACCGGTTGTCCTAGGATCCTAGGTAGCCACTGGTTTCCTGTCTGCCTCTATAGATAAGCACATTCTAGACATTCCACGTCCTGGAAAGCAGGCAGCATGCAGTTCGTCCTGCCTAGATGCCTTCCTGGAGTCCGGCTGTGTTTTAGTAGTACCCCACAGGGCTGTGATGGTGGAGAAGGGATGGAGGGTGGGCTGGATGAGGGTGGGGAGCTCAGGAGGGAGAAGATAGTGATCAGCCAAGGCCAGGGCTGTGGACTCAGAAGAGTCTGGACGGGGGTTGGATGTAGTCAGGTTTATGTGAAGTGGCATCTGTATGGGGTTAGTCTCTTAAAACAAACAAACAAAAAACCCCAGCCAGGTGTGGAGGTGCAGGCCCGTGGTCTCTGCTACTAAAGGAGACTGAAGTAGATTGGAAGTTCGAGGCCAGTCTGGACCATTAAGCAGAACCCTGTCCCAACATGGGGGGCGGGCGGAGCTGGAGAGATTGATGGCTTAGCAGTTAGGAGAGGGTACTGTTTACAAAGGACACAAGTTCAAGTCCCAGCAGACACTCACAAACACCTGAACTCCAGCCCCGGGGCCTCTGACCTCCAGAGCTTCTGCCCTCACATGCACATACCCACACAGTCACACACGTATACAGAATTAAACTTAAAACCTTAGCTGGGCAGTGGTGGCGCACACCTTTGATCCCAAGGGCTTGGGAGGCAGTGGCAGGTGGATCTCTGAGTTCAAGGCCAGCCTGGTCTACAGAGTTCCAGGATAGCCAGGGCTACACAGAGAAACACTGTCTCAAAAAAAAAAAAAAAAAAAAAAAAAGACTAAATAATAAGTAAAATTACTTTTAAAATCTTAAAAAAAAAAAAAAAAAAAAAAAAAACAGGGCTGGAGAAAAAACTTAGTTGGAAATACTTGCTGCAGAAGTATGAAGTTCTGAGTTCAGTTCCCAGAACCCAGGCTAAAAATGAAATCCTAGCACTGAGGAGGTGGAGACAGGAGGATCCTGGGGCATGTTGGCCAGCCAGCCAAACCAAATCAGCACACTCCTGGTCCGGGAGAGACCCTCCAGTCCACACACACATGCCTGCACACACCCCCTTACACATCCGCGTGCGCACACACAGAATACTACAAATAAAAGGGTGCTGGTGGCATTTAATGGTACAGCACATTGCTAACTTGAATGAAACTCTGGTGCAGCTCTAGGATAGGAAAAGAAGAATGGGGAAGGAAGGCGTTATTTTAGCCCCAGCAGCTGGGGAAAAGGATGGAGGAGGGGATGGATGTGGGAAGAAGTATGGGGGTGGGGGTGTGGCTCAGGAGCTCAGTTCAGTAGTGAGTTTGGGGTGCCATCAGGCAATGCACAGACTGTGAGACCCCCCCACTGGAGACACTCAAGAGCCCAAGGCTCCAGCTCAGTGAACAGGTTCAGGTCACCCGGGACCATAGTCCTCTCGGCAGACTGTTCAAGTCCAGGAGTGTAAATCAAGTCCCAGAAGTCTGACCAGTGTGCCAGCCACTCTGTCTCTCTCCAGGGACTCCAGCTGAGAGGTGCAGGGGTGAGTGTCCAGATGCTTCTGAGCTTTGGAGAGTCCACAGAGCCTCTTGCTATCTAGGGGGACAGCAGGACTTTCAAGGCTTTTGTCCTCTAAACCTGGCCACTAGATTTAATCCATTGATCCCTCTGCATTCAGAGACTGATGTCACCGGCCTCTGTTCTCCGAAATGCTCTAACTTTGGTGCTGTTACTACGGTTTGTTTGTTTTTTGGGTTTTTTGTTTTGTTTTTTTGAGATAGGGTCTCTCTATATGTCCCAAGTTAAGCTCCAACCAATCCTCCGACTTCACACTTCAGAATACAAGTATTCCAAGCAAGAGCCTCTATAGCTGTCCAGATTTTAGCGCGCGCGCGTGTGTATTGGGGTGGGAGAGGTCTTAGGGTGTTCTGTCATTGTTTTGCTGTTAAGGGGGTGGGTATGGTCTAATACAATCCACACTGGCCTTAAACTGTGTGTGTAGTGTTTGCAGGCCTTCAACTTCTCAGTCTCTGTCCTGCTTTGGCTTCCTAAGTGCTGGGGTTAACAGGCCTGTGCCAGCATGTCCAAAAAGCAAAGTCGAGCCCAATGTGGTAGAGCCCACTTGTAATACCTGCGCTTAGAACTGAAGCAAGAGGGTTGGTTAGGAGTTTCAGGCTAGCCTGCATGGGATGGAGAGACCCTGTTTCAACGTTGGAGGATGGACTGAGAGATTGCTCGGGGGCCAGGAAGCCAGAATGGGAAATGAAGCCTCGCAGGCTCATTGTAACTTACCCCAGGTCTCTCTCTCTTTACAGATACCCCAGCCCCCAGCAAAGGGGGCTCCAGCAGCCCAGAGTCCTGGGCCCGACCCTCGTGCAAGTCCCCGGAAGCCAAGGAGCGTGAGTCCCCGTCCCCTGCAGCCATGCAGCCTGTCCAGCTGCCCCGCCTGGCCTTGTCTCCACCGCTCCCTGCCCCTCCACCGCCACCCACGCCGCTGGCCCAAGTGGCATCCTCATCCCCTAGTCCACCTCCTCCTCCTCGGCCCACCTCAGCCCCAGAACAGTCCCTGGACTTCCTGCGGGCTCAGCAGGAGACTGCCAATGCCATCAGGGAGCTGGCTGGCACCCTTCGGCAGGGACTGGCCAAACTGAGTGAGGCCCTCAGCACCCTGTTACCCCTTCTGCCGGGAACCCCAGCTGACCCGCTGCCTCCGCCCCCACCGCCACCTCCGCCCCCACCTCCCAAGCCAGCCCTGCCGCCACCTGCCCCCAAGGTGGATGTTGCCCAAGAGCCTGTGTCCGTGGTAGCTGCTGTCGTGGATGGGGCCGTAGTGGCAGCTAGGGGGGTGATCATGGCCCCTAGGAGCGAGGAAGGGGTGCCCAAACCACCCCCAGCTCCACCGCTTCCCCTCCACGACTCGCCACCACACAAAAGGAAGAAAGGCTTCCCTACACGGAAGAGGCGGGGCCGCTGGAAGTCTCCGTGAAATCTACTCCTGTCCACGCTCCTGCCTGCAACCCTCTCCCTGCTTGGCGCAGTCGAGGAGGAAGATGCTCTTTGCCTATCCCAGCTGTACCCTGGCTTTCTGCTCTAGGGAAGTGAGCACCCCACTTCCTGTGCTAGTTAGTGCCTGATTCTGTGGATGGGACACCCTCAGCTCCCTGTCTCTGGTACAGTGGTGTCTGCCTGACTGCCTCCTGTAACCCCAACTTCTAAGCCATCCATTTTATGTTGTTATATTGCCTCTTGTGGGGTGGGAGAGGACCTCCTGGCTCTGCGACATGCCCCTTTGCCTCATAGTTGCTGTTCTTGAAGAGAAGCCTCGCATGGGGGCCTCCCCACTCCCCCAGCCCAGGCTTGGGAAGGGTGGGGGAGTTTGCTAGACAAATCAGAATGTAGAAAGCGGAGGACTTCAGGGAGGGGGGGCGGGATTCTTGACTGGGGAGGTGTGGGCGGGGGCCTCTGCCTCCCATTGCTGCGTGCGAGCATGTCTGACCTCCAGAGCTCGGCCCCCCTTTTCTCCTCAGTGCTGACAAGATGTCAATAAACTTATTTTCTTACAATTAACTTGAGGCTCCGAGAGGCCTTGGGAGTACAGCGTTTGGGACTGCTTCATCCTCTCCTGGAAGGCCCTACCCTCCCAGAGGCCACACCTCCCGAATTTGCCTCTCTCAAAGCCTTAACTAACCCTGGTGTGGAAGCCCAGAGTGAAGGTTGTGATCCCAGCTACTCAAGGTGGCTGAGGGCAAGAAATCTTGAGTTTGAGGCCAGCCTAGACAACATAACGAAACCCTGTATTAAACACACACACACACACACTAGATTTAGAGTCCATGTGGGCCTGTGTTAAGAGAGCAGTTTGATAAAGGAACTTGGGTGGGTAACTTGGGTAAGGACAGTAAATTGCTTGAGGGTCAGACTCCCAAGAAATATACAGAATAAAATACAGGGTTTTATTAAGCGGTTTTTAAGAATTTTTAGCAGGAGATCCTGGCTCACACATGCAATTCCAGTAACAGGGAGGCTGACACAGGATTGCCCGTGAGTTCAAGGCTGGTCTGTTTGGGTTTGGTTTGGTTTTTGGAGACAAGGTTTCTCTACGTGACCCTGGCTGTGAGCCTTGAACTCCCTCTGTAGACTCTCTCTGTGGCCTCGAACTCACAGAGATCCACCTGCCTCTGCCTCCGGAATACTGCAATTAAATGAGTGCACCACCACCGCCTGGCCTGCAAAGCATGTTTTAAGGGGGGAAAAAAATCCAGCCATGGTTATGTATTTTTGAAATCTCAGCCCTAAGGAGGTTGCGGCAGAAGGACCCAATGCTTCACGCCAGCCTGGGCCACGTAGTAAGACCCAGTCTCAAAACACAAAATACGGGTTGATAGTACATCCTCGCGGCAGAGCACTTAGCATAAGGCCCTGGATTCCATCCCAGCACCAAGAATAAGCAAGCGAAAGTAAATAAACAGTAGTACACGAAACCAATGGTTGTGAACATAGTATCTCCTAGGAAACGACAAAAATAGGCAATTCGTTTAAGGGAGAAAAGTGTTAAAATAGTAGTGCAGGTGGTAGGTAAAATTGTGACGCTGAATTTGCAGAAAGCCAGGGCTGCTGTGACAACCCTGAAGGGGGTGGGGGGTGGGAAAGCAGGCAGCCTCCAGAGTGCAAACCCAGATGAATGCAAACCGACGGGACATTCAGGTATTTGGGGGGAGCATCGGCGGGGACCCAGGCCGAGTGAAGGGAAAAGGCTGATGTGAGCTAAGACCCGACGACATACATCGCTTCTCCCCCATAATCTGGGAGAGAAAACATGGGGTACCCATAGGCAGACTGGGCCCACCAGCTCATTGGGCATTTGAGCGTCTGGCGCTGCCCTCCCGAGCAACCTGCGCCTGGCTCCCTCAATCCAAATCCGAGAGCAAAAGAGCCCCCGCACCCCTACGCAAAGAAAGAAAGAATGAAGGGGGGGAAAAAAAATTCTCTAGCGAAGCAAGGAAGGGGGGGGCAAGAATCTGGAAGGCCTCCCCCAGTCTCGCAGAGGAAGTGCGTCATTTCGTCCGTCTCGCAGAGCATTTTGGGAATTGTAGTGTGATTGGGGGGGCGCTGAGAAGCCGACTGTGTTACCCTTTGGAGACCAAAGCGCGTGCACAGTGGGAGCAGAATGGGCAGGCGCTCGGTGCACCTCCTGTAACAGACGAGGCCCTGGCTCTGCAGCTTTCAGTCCTCTCTGTCCTCATCCTGTTGCCCGTGGGCCTGCCTTGAGGCTAGTACCTAAGGGCTCCGGGGGAGGATGAAGTGCCAAGTAGACACCCCTCTCCAAGACAGTTGCCTGCTTGCCTCCCGTCCCCTTGCAATCATCCAATCAGAACCTCTCCGCCCCATCTCAAAAAGCTGCTGCCTCCCTAACCCGTCATTGGCCCTTCTTGAAGGGGCGGGATTCTCAGAGAGGGCAAGACTGTTCTCTAAAACTGCTCAGCAAATCAGAGCATGTATGCTTTGCCGGATTCTGGGCATGGTGTCTCAGGACTGTAATCCCAGCACTAGGGAGTCTGGAGCAGGAGGATTGCAGCAAGTCTGAAGCCAGCCTAGGCCACAAAGGCTAGCCTTCTAGGCCAGCCTAAGCTAAAGAATACATCCAGGTCTCAAAAAAGAAGGGGCAACAGTGGCATGCCCAGAACTCGTCCGCCCCAAGCGTTTGTGAACCCATGATCCGTTCCCCTGGACCCCGTGGGCGAACCCCGACTGATCACGGCGAGGCCCGGCGAAGACCGAAGCACGCGCAGAGGCCCGCGCGCGCGCCCACTCTTCCCGCCACTGCTTTCTGCCCAGTCAGTCCCCTTTAAGAAGCAGCCCCGGCGGGACTACATTTCCCAGAAGGCTTTGCCCGCGCGTTATGTAACTTTCCCTGCGAAGCGGCCTCTGGGGCAGAAGAAGGAGGTGGAGGCGGCCGTTGCAGCGGCGGCGGCGGCGGCGGCGGCGGCGGCGCGAGCGGCGGGAGCCCGGGGCGGCGGCGGAGGCGGCGGCGGCGCCCGAGGCCCCATCGAAGCGCTGGAGCTGTGCACCGCGGCGCACCGCGCGCACCGGACGGGGGCGCCGACGTGCGTGCTCGTGGCTTGCCTTTTCCACGGGAGGCGGGAGTGAGCAGGAGAGGAAAGGAGAGAAGAAAAAAAAAAAAAAAAAAGGCCGAGGGCCCAGGGGGCGGGGAAGGGGGCCGGGCCTGAATCCGGCGGGGAGGCCGAGCCCGAGGCTGGACTGAGTGGCTCGCCGCGCGCCCGTCCCCGGGCCCGGCGGAGCGAACGTGGGCGGCGGGGGCCACCGCGGGGGGCACCGGGGCGGCGCTCCGGGGGGCGCCATGGCGTCCGTGCAAGCGTCCCGCCGCCAGTGGTGCTACCTGTGCGACCTGCCCAAGATGCCGTGGGCCATGGTGTGGGACTTCAGCGAGGCCGTGTGCCGCGGGTGCGTGAATTTCGAGGGCGCGGACCGCATCGAGCTGCTCATCGACGCCGCCCGCCAGCTCAAGCGCAGCCACGTGCTCCCCGAGGGCCGCTCGCCGGGACCCCCGGCCCTCAAGCACCCGACCTCCAAGGACCTGGCCTCCGCGGGCTCGCAGGGCTCCCAGTTGCCACCCCCGCAGGCCCAGGCGCAGCCATCGGGGACCGGAGGGAGCGTCTCGGGCCCGGACCGCTATGACAGGGCCACTTCATCCACCCGCCTGGCGCTGCCTTCGCCGGCTTTGGAGTACACCCTGGGGTCCCGGCTGGCCAACGGGCTGGGCCGCGAGGAGGCCGTGGCAGAAGGGGCGCGCAGGGCTTTGCTTGGCTCCATCCCCAGCCTGATGCCCCCCGGGCTGCTGGCAGCTGCAGTGTCTGGCCTCGGAGGCCGAGCCCTGACGCTGGCACCTGGCTTAAGCCCCGCTCGTCCCCTGTTCGGCTCCGATTTCGAGAAGGAGAAGCAGCAGAGGAATGCGGACTGCTTGGCAGAACTGAACGAGGCCATGCGGGGCCGGGCGGAGGAGTGGCACGGGCGTCCCAAGGCTGTGCGCGAGCAGCTACTGGCGCTGTCCGCCTGTGCCCCTTTCAATGTCCGCTTCAAGAAGGACCACGGGCTGGTGGGCAGGGTGTTCGCCTTCGATGCCACCGCCCGCCCTCCCGGCTACGAGTTCGAGCTGAAGCTCTTCACCGAATACCCCTGTGGCTCCGGCAATGTGTACGCGGGGGTCCTTGCGGTCGCCCGCCAGATGTTTCATGATGCCCTGCGAGAGCCGGGCAAGGCCCTGGCCTCATCGGGCTTCAAGTACCTCGAGTACGAACGCCGCCACGGCTCAGGGGAATGGCGCCAGTTGGGAGAGCTGCTTACCGACGGGGTCCGCAGCTTCCGAGAGCCTGCCCCTGCGGAGGCCCTGCCCCAGCAGTACCCAGAACCGGTCCAAGCCGCTCTGTGTGGCCCACCACCGCGAGCCCCGTCCCGGAACCTGGCGCCCACGCCACGCCGGCGCAAGGCATCCCCTGAGCCCGAGGGCGAGTCGGGTGGGAAGATGACTACGGAGGAGCAGCAGCAGCGGCACTGGGTGGCACCGGGTGGCCCGTACTCGACAGACACACCCGGTGTGCCCTCGCCCATCGCTGCCCTCAAGAATGTGGCCGAGGCCCTGGGCCACTCACCCAAGGACCCTGGTGGGGGTGGCGGCCCCGTGCGCACCGGGGGCGCCAGCCCAGCGGCCTCCTCCACCACCCAACCACCAACCCAGCATCGCTTGGTGGCGCGCAATGGAGAGGCAGAAGTCAGCCCCACGGCCGGTGCTGAAGCTGTCAGCGGGGGTGGTAGCGGCACAGGGGCGACCCCTGGAGCCCCCTTGTGCTGTACCCTGTGCAGAGAGAGGCTGGAAGACACCCACTTCGTGCAGTGTCCCTCGGTACCCGGACACAAGTTCTGCTTTCCTTGCTCCCGAGAGTTCATCAAGGCGCAGGGCCCCGCTGGAGAGGTGTACTGCCCCAGTGGAGACAAGTGTCCGCTGGTGGGTTCCTCGGTCCCCTGGGCCTTCATGCAGGGCGAGATCGCTACCATCCTTGCTGGAGACATCAAGGTCAAGAAAGAAAGGGACCCCTAGACCGCCAGTGCCACCAGGCTCCTCCCCCCTCCCCCTTGACCACCCACCGCAGCTGCGGATAAATTATTCCCTACCCCACCCGACCCAGTACCACCCTAACCTGTGTATATATCCTTTTCCCCGTCCGGATGGATCCCCTGGGGTAGATACATTGTGGGTGGGGGGAGAGCTTGTGGCCCCTGTCAGAGCTGGTGTTTGGAGTTCCTGGGCCCCTCCGATTTCCTTCTCCTTTCTTGGCTTGGCTTTTCTGCTGTTGGTAGTTGGGGGAGAGGTACCCCACTTGTCCTTGAGAAGGGACCTCCTGAGGACTCGCTCTTTATAAACGAAGCAAAAGCATTTTATTGTCCCCTCTCCCACCCTCTTCCTCCAATAAACCTAAAGATGGGTTGGTTTTTTTTTTCCCCCCCTCCCCTTGGTCCCTTTAGTTGTGTGAGATGTCGCGCCCCCTTCAGGACTGGACGTGTCCTGCGCGAGAGAGGACTTCTACGATGTGACCACTAGGTGGCGCCCTTTGTCCAGCGTGCGGCTGTTTGTAGTGTACGTTTGCTGTGCTCTTATTAAAAGGTGTAGTCGAGGTCGGTTTTGCAGACGATGGAACTGTGGTTGACATGGTTTGACTCCTGCTTGGGGACCACAGACAAGCCGGGGAACAGGGACGCGCTATAGCTGGCCGATACGCTAAACGTGGAGACCATCAGAGGGAGAGGGAGCGGGGAGGCTTCCTAGGGCAGTTTATTTGAAGGTATATTTCTAAGGGAACTGCCCACGGAAAAAGTAAGTCTTACCTTCCCGGTAAACAGAATACGTGGAAGGGTATGATTTCTTGCTTCAGATGGTGCCCGAGGGATGGACACACCTGAGAAACCTGAACTGGGCGTACGTCCTTCATAAGGGAACAGTGGCGGCCACCTCAGAACACCCCAGGAGCTAAGTGAAAGGCTTCCACCCGCCGCGGCTGCTTCTGATGTGTGCGCGGCCTTGTCCCGCACCTGTCCTGGGTGACTGATCATTAACCAGGATTTCCTGCTCACTGGCGTCACGGGGCGGGGTCTAGGGCCTAGGTAGATTGTGGCAAAACAGGGGTTAAAAAGAGGGGGCGGCACCAGGAGTCCTGCCGGGTTCCTACTGCGACCCTGACTTGGAGTTTACAGGAAGGGTTGGAGTGCTGAACCAAAGGGACAGTGGATGGGATGCGCAGTGAGTCAGGGCAGGGCTGTGTCCTGCTGCTGCACACTGCTCATCTCTGAGACCCAAGGGTGCTCCCGATCTCCCTCGCTGGTGCTCCCTAACCTGAAGAATCGTCAGATGCCCTTCTGTGTACTGCCTGGGTGCCCCACATTCACCCGGAGACAAACCGCCCCGGGTATCTGCATATCCTGAGTCTTGGACTCGGGTTCCGTCCTCCCCACATCAGGGGGGAGCATCAAGGGCTCAGGGTTCCGTCCTCCCCACATCAGGGGGGAGCATCAAGTGCTCAGGCAACCCCGGCACTACCAGCCTGGGGCTCAGGGCAGGGCTGGGAAAACCACCCCTGATTAAATACACCAGGTGATAAGCAGGGGTGGTGCCGGTCGGAGCGCCTCCTTCAGAAGCCTCCCTGATTGATCCAGGGCTGCAGCCCCAAGTAGTGGGGCTTTCACCCTCCCCCTGAGTCCTCAGGGACAGAGGCCTCCCCACACCTGGCCACTCTGCTCCAGGAAGGGCTCACAGCTGTGGAAGACACCTGGTCCTTTAAGAGCAGCTGGTAGGTGGGTGGGGGGCAGGGAGTCACCCCCAGCCTGGCTGCTGTGTATTTTAGATAGAGGTTGAGTTAACTATTAACAGAACAGACAGCCTGACCTGTGTGGGTGTGGGGGCTGGGTCAGTTCCCCTTCCCCCAGTGCCCAGGTGGGGTAAGGGTGGAGGGATTTGGGATTTGTTTGGGGACCAGGGAGAAGACAGAATGAGGAAAATGCTGCAGAAAGATCTAGAAAACTTGTGGGAAACAAGAGGTGAGGAAGACAGGAGCAAGGGGCCTGTTGGTAAGGGCTGGTGGTGTGGCTCAGTGGTGGAGCCCCTGCCTAGAATCCCCCAGTGAGGGGCTGGGGGTGTGGCTCAGTGGTAGAGCCCCTGCCTAGAATCCCCCAGTGAGGGGCTGGGGGTGTGGCTCAGTGGTAGAGCCCCTGCCTAGAATCCCCCAGTGAGGGGCTGGGGGTGTGGCTCAGTGGTAGAGCCCCTGTCTAGAATCCCCCAGTGAGGGGCTGGGGTGTGGCTCAGTGGTAGAGCCCCTGCCTAGAATCCCCCAGTGAGGGGCTGGGGTGTGGCTCAGTGGTAGAGGGATTGCCTAGAATCCCCCAGTGAGGGACTGGGGGTGTGGCTCAGTGGTAGAGCCCCTGCCTAGAATCCCCCAGTGAGGGGCTGGGGTGTGGCTCAGTGGTAGAGGGATTGCCTAAGATCCACCAGTGATGAGTTGGGGGCGTGGCTCGGTGGCACCTGCCTAGAATCCTCCAGCGAGGGGCTGGGAAGCTTTTGCTCAGTGGCAGAGTCTCTGCCTAAGCATCTGGGAGACCATGGGTTCCATCCCAACACCACATTTTTTTTTTTTAATTCATTGAGCCAGAGACATGAGTGGGGAAGAGAACCTCAAACATAAGGTAAAAACGGATTAAAAGAGTGGCGGGGGTGGGGGGTGGCACACACCTTTAATCCCAGCACTTGGGAGACAGAGGCAAGCAGATCTCTGAGTTCAAGGCCAGCCTGGACTTCAGAACTAGTTCCAGGACAGCCAGGGCTACACAGAAACCCTGTCTCAAGAAACCAAAAAGAAAAAGAAAAAAAGGAAACAAGCAAACAAAATGAGGAAAACAGAGAAATGAGTTTAATGGAGAGTTGTCCAGAAAGGCTGAGAAAGGCGGACGCACAGAGATGCCCATAACAGCCTTGGAAGCTGTGAGGATGGGATGGGATGCAGGATGCTACCCATAATCCCAGCACTCGGGATCCTGAGGCACAAATACCAACACAAGTTCTAGGCCAGCCTGGGCTGCATGAGAAGAGTCCCATCTCAGAACGCCAGCAAAGGAGAAGAGAACAAAAAGCAGGTAGCAACACTAAGACCTCAGACTTGCTCAAAATAGGAAGTTTCCAGAAAAAGCCGAAGACCTCTGGATGAAGGACAAGGCCAGGCCTGTCCTGGATCCTTGATTGCCTCCCGACATGGTGAAAACAGTCTGGCTAGTTCTTCCTTAACCGTCCAGCTCAGCTCACTTGTCACCATCCGGGAAGCCTCCCTGTCTCCCAGGCTGCATGAAAGGTCATTTCTGGGTTCCCACAGTCCCCTGGACTCCTTCACCCCAGCCTTGTCCATTTTCACCACCGGACTGTGAGCCCCGAGGGGAAGGCCAGGGCTGCCTTGGTTACCGATACGCCCACAGCATCACCCAGCCCAGGGCACAAATAAACGGGATCCTTACCCTCAGTAAAAAAACATCTCAGCCACCATTGTGTGACAAGTCCTGGGTCAGGCATTGCAGTTTGGAATGAAACAGGACCGTGAATGCAGCTTCTGTCCCCAGAAACTACCATTCAAATGAGAGACACAGACCCTTAAAACATCAGCCCTGGGAGCTTAAGTCACCGGAAAAGACGGGTCAGGCAAAGGGATCGAAGGTTGATATTTTTAGAACAGGTTCATTGAGAAATAAAGGAAAAGAAGGAGCAAGCCTAGAGAAGTCCGTGCGGCTGACATGTGCAAAGGCCCTGAGGTAGTAAGCTGCTTGGTTCCTCACAGAAGCACCCATGAGCCAGAGCAAGTGGACGGACAGGCCGACTCAGAGACCCCCACAAAGGGGGAGGCCACCTAAGGACCGAGGGACAACCAGGGACAATGGATGCAGACAGCAGACAGCAATGTGGTGAAGTCCTATTCTTTCCAGAACCTTCCCCACAAGCCTCCCAGGCCCTGGAAAAAAATAATTCTGGGTCCCCCGTCTGCCTCCCTGTGCCCTGCCCACTCACACCTCGGGCAGAGGAAGCTGGCAAGCCCCACAGGAACCTTTGTGTGTGTGGGGGGGAGGGCGGCAGTGAGTGGGGCGGGTGGCAGGGACGAAGGGAGAGGAGCGCCTGCCGAGCAGGCGGGCGGCGGGCAGTCGCTACACAAAGGCCCCAGTGTCTGCCCCTCCTGCCCCCATGCAGATATAAATAAGATGTGCATATACCTTTTTATATATACCAGCGGGCTGGGGCAGAGGCCGGGGGCCGCTCTGTCCCCACAGGGCCAGGGCACCGCAGAGCCCGCCGCTGTGGCCAAGACTTGAACTAAGGACGGAGAAGCTTCCACGGGGAAGAGCAGCTTGAGAGCCCAGACTCGGAAAGTGACAGAGTAGCCGATTCTGAAGTTGGAGACTAATCCGAGAAACAAACTGGGCCGGCAAGAAGAAAAAGGATGGAGAAGAGGGTTTTGGCAGGGAAAGTCGGAGCCGCGGGGACTCAGGCGAAAGGACGTAGGTACAGAAAGAAAGTAAGAGATTAAAATACTGGGAGCCACGGGTGTGGTGACCTGTAACCCCAGCACCTGGGTAGTGAAGTCAGAAGGAGTGAGTTCCCGGTCCTCCTGGGCTGCAAACGGAGTCTGAGACCAGCCTGGGCTACATATCTCAAACAAACAAAACATCCCCAATCCATTAAAAAAAAAAAAAAAAAAGATAAAGAAAAGTAAAAACCAGGCTAGGCATGCAGTTCCCTTGGCAGAGTGTTCGACTAGTGTGTAAGAAGCTCCGGGTTCAATACCCAACACCTCCTAAGCTGGGCACGGTGGCCCGCGCCCGCAACGCTCCAGCATTATGGCCGTAGAAGGAAGAGGAAGGAGTCCAAGGTTATCCCGGCTACACAGTGAACTAACTCCAGGCCAGCCTAAGCTACATGAGACCCTAGAGGGGTAGTTCTCAACCTGTGAGTCATGACCCCTTTGGGATGGAACCTTTTCACAGGGATCACCTAAAAACATACGCATACCAGATACTTACATTACAATTCATACAATTATGTTACGTTCATTTTTCTTAAGAGACATAGACTCACATGTAGCAAAATTACAGTTCTGAAGTAGCAGCGAAAATAACTTTATGGTTGGCGGTCACCACCACATGAGGAACCGTATTAAAGAGTCTCAGCTTCAGGAAGGTTGAGGACATCTGCTCTAGAGAGAGAAAGACAGACAGACAGAGAGGCAGAGACCAGGCTAAGGCCAAAGCTGGGGGCTGTGGGTGCGGGGAAGCTGGGGGCATGTCAGCGGGCTGTGGTCCAGCTGGGCCGGGTGCAGCTTGAAGGAGCAGAGGTGAGGGAGGGCCCCGGGCCTCCGGATCCTCGTGTTTACCTGAGGCAGGCATGGCAAACAGGCGTCCAGCCTGGACCACAGCAGCCAGGGTAGGCAGGGCCGAGCCGCAGTCCTGGCACCAGCGGACCCGACACGCCCACCTGTGGCCTGAGTGGTGAGTAACACACACACTGGCACCAGGGTAGATGGTGACACATTCGTGGACAGACACAGTGACGCACAGTGACCGATATAGGCAGGTCGGCCGTGACAGGTCTGAAGGACCGGGACCCAGGGGAAGAGAGTGGCAGGTAAAGGCGTTTTTATGGGTAGGCCCTGTGACAGGCACCCAAGAGACAGGCAGAAGCACACACACCAGCATGCTAAAAGACTCGTCACAGAACAACGGAGAAGCCACGTCAAAATGGTACCAAGAAATACAAAGAGCTGTACGACAAACAGGATCTGAACACACACACACACACACACACACACACACACACACACACACACACACGCTCACACACCCAAGAACAACCCACAGCTGGCCTCTGTCTGTGAGGCTTCTGCCATACCCAGTTGAGGCAGGACGTGGAGGGTGTCCTCTAGAACAGTGGAGGTCCAGGGCACTGAGTCTAGGCCAGATGGCCTGCCTAGGACCCCAATCATTAGCTGTCGGACCTTGATCAAGTCAAGACACCTTTCTACCTCAGCTTTTGCCCATAATAAAGTGAGGGGCCCTAGAAAAAAAGGATTATTCAAATGACTCATTACTTGTCAAGTTGTTGTTTTTTTTCTTAAGAGACATAGACTCATATGTAGCCTAGGTTAGCCCCAAACGAGTAACCCTCCTGCCTCTCTACCTCTTTTGAGTGCTGAGAACCACAGGTGTGGGCCACTTCCATGGCCATTATCGCAAAGTGTCCCGTGTTTATAGAGCCCTGCACCCAAGCAGGGACCCCCCACACACCCCCTCCCGCCCCCTAGCCTCAGTTTCCCAGCCCCAGGGCTTTTCCTTAGACTATGTCCCTCCAGCCCCACTACCCAGCCCTCCCCAAGTCCGCATGCCCTCCTGTCCCCATTCCCGACCCATCCCTCATCTCTGGCGTCCCACGTCTGCCGGTGGTACTTTTCCACGTTGGACACCAGCCGGCTGTCCCTGGGGTGGGGGGTCACACCTGCCCACGCCAGGCGAGGCCAGGCGAGCTGGTGGCCACCAGACACCCCGACGGATGGCCCCACCCTCCCCTATGGACCCTACAACAACAGCCCCCTCTCAGGCCACCTGAGGTCCCCAATGGGGCAGCCTGAGGCCCGAGCCTGGGGACAGGAAGCCCCAGGCCTGGCTGCCTTGAAAGCCTCTTTCAACCCGGGCCTCCTCCCGCCGCCACCGACTCCTCCTGCGGAATAATATTTGGGCTGTTGGCCGGGGGGCGGGGGCCAGATCCGGAGGCCGCCGGGGAGAAGCCAGAAACCGCAGGGCTTCCTGCCTCGGGCCGGCGACCCCCAGCCCCCGGGGGGGGGGGGGCCGGGGCCCGGGGAGACTGAGGGCCTTTCTCTCGGCCCCAGTTGTTTTTTCCAGGAACCGGGAGGAATTCCCCAGGACAGCCAGGCTGGTGGGACCGCTGTCAACTGGGAGCCAGCAAGGCAGGGGGCGGGGGGGTGACATGCAGCCCGGGCGGGCGAGGCGGGACTGCGACAGAAATAGAGGGACCCGCCTGCCTGCCAGGCGGCAGGTAGAGGCGGAAACTCTGAACCGGGAGAGGGAGGGAGGCCAGAGAAGGAGAGAGCCAAGGGGTGGCCAGCCAGAGTGCGGGCGACCGAGAATGACGGTGTGGACCTAGCTCAGTAGGTGAGTGCCTGCCCGGCTTGTTCCAGGCGCTGGGTCCCATGCCCAGCACCGCCGAATACACCAGAATAAATCAGTGTTAACCAGGTGTGCACGCCTGGGATCCTGGCCCGTGGAGGGCAGAGTTTCAGCACCCCGGACTAGAGTATGAGACCCTTTTTCAGAAATAGGGAAAAATAAGGAGCCTCAGGGCTTCAGGTGTGTGTGTGTGTGTGTGTGTGTGTGTGTGTGTGTGTGTGTGTGTACGTGTGTCTGCGAAGTGGGGGTGGGGTGATGGCCTTGGTCACTTGCAAGCCACCTCCCCTCTGGCTCCACTTCTGCGGGGGCTGCTATCTATGAACAAACTGTCCTTGGGGTCAGGGACAGTAAAGAGACAAAGGTCACATGGCTGCTTTCCCCCAGCCCTTCCCCCCACAGAGGCCACCAGCTCTCCGGCCAGGGAAGATCACAGGGGAACACAAATTGAGGTGTCTGAGCCCCACAGGGTCCACCGAGGAAAAGAGACACTCAGAGACCGAGAAGGTGCCTTTTTAATGGTCAGACGCAGCCAGTATCCCAAGTCCCAGGCAAGAACTTGACCTCTGTAAAGAGTTCCCCACACCCATACCAGACCTTTCTCGCGGCCAGGGTGGGGGCGAGCCTCAGAGAAAAATCACAGGGTCTCCTCACCTCCACCCCTCACCCAACCCCCACCAAGGAGATGGTGATGGCAGGCCTGTGGTGACCATCACGGTGCGTCACCTTGCCAGTGGGGTGGCCCCTCCGTGCATCCAGTGTGTCAAAAAAGACATCGTGTGATCGATATGGTGGCCAACCTGGCATCTCTTGTACCCAGAAGTCTGCCCCCCCCCCCAAAAAAAAGTGATCCCAGGGGACAGTGGGCCGAAAGATCAATCAAGATGTCCATCGCAGCCTCCAAAGGTCCAAACAAGATGTCACCCAGCATGGCCATGCCTCCGCGGGCCAGCCAGTGGCCTCACTCCATCTGGAGCTTTCACCATACACCCAGCACAGAGACCTTCACGCCACCACCCCCCGCGGCCCACCAGGGGGTCCGTGGCAGTTACCACAGCAGCCGATGGGTCATCACAGTTCTAGACCAAATAAGATGTTAATCAGCGGGACAAGCAGAGTGTGACCGGGGCCCAGAACCTGGTGTCCGTCCCAGCTGACCCCATCACCGTGCTCCCAGTGACCGCGCTAGGACGCATTAAGCAGGGAGCGGGAGTAGAGGCTCTGGTAGTAGACCCCTGGGTCCCCGCTCTCGGCCCCGTAGCCCCCAAACCCCATGTCCAGTTTGGAAGGGGCTGGTGTCTGTTCTGACATCAGGTTGTTGATAGAGAAAGGGTGGTTGAAGTTGTAGGGGGCGTCCAACTTCAGTTCCCCGGGGAGCTCCAGGCCAGTGAAATAGGGCGTGGAGGAAGAAGGGGAGGCGCAGTCCAGACCCCCCACATCCTCCCCGCTCTGGGCCTCGGGCTCAGGGGGCGCAGGCTGGGGCTGAGCCTGGGATGTGACCGCTGTGGCCGCGGCTGCAGTCGCGGCGGAGGTGGCCGGCCCCACCGCTCCACTCCTGGGGGTAGATGCAGCTCCGTTTCCTTTCTTGACCTTCTCCTCCAGCTTGAAGCGTTTCTGACGACGAAGGTAGCAGCCGTTCTCAAACATGTTCCCGGAGCTGGGGTGTAGGGCCCAGTAGGAGCCCTTGCCCGGCTTGTCTGGGGAGCGCGCCACCTTGACAAAGCAGTCATTGAAGGACAGCGAGTGCCGGATGGAGTTCTGCCAGCGCTGCTGGTTCTCCCGGTAGTATGGGAAGAGGTCCATGATCCACTGGTAGATCTCGCTCAGGGTCAGCATCTTGCCTGGCGCCTGCTGGATGGCCATGGTGATGAGAGAGATGTAGGAATATGGTGGCTTGGCGTGGGCCAGCGGCCGCCGGTACCCCTTTGCCATCTCCTTTCCGTGGGCCAGCCCGGGCCCTGGGGCGCCATACCCGGAAGTACTGCTTCCACCACCGTTGCCGCCCGCACCCAGGCCCGGGAAGGTGGGCCCCAGGGGCGCTGTGGGGGCTGGGGGTGCCAGGGGTCCTGTAGGCAGTGGGGAGGCCTGAAGCCCTCCTGGAGGGTAGGGAGAGCTGAGAGGGTTCAAGGTCATGTAGGAGTTGAGAGGGGCCATGGTGGGCACGGGAGTCACCGGAGAGTACACCTGCGGAGAAAGGAACAGAGATCCATCAGTGGATTTTCACCCTCCTGCTCGGCCCAGGGGCTCTGGAATACGGATCCACTCACGGGTGTTTGAAGACAGATTCACACAGCCCTAACCAGCCTCACTCTGCAACCAAGGATGACTTTGAATTCCTGATCCTCCCGACTCCGCCTCCCGATTGCTGGGAATGCAGGTGTGGGCCATCATGCCCAGCTCACTGCCCGGTCTTGCCTTGTCTGTGAGTCCCTTCCATCATTGCCTCTCTCTGGAGGCAGCTGCCTCCCCAGATCACGTCCCCCCGTTTTCACTCCAGGGTTGTACCCCCTAAGCCATACATTCAAGGTCAAGTTTGAACGCGGGTTTTTGAAGTGTAGGTGGTCTGAAATATCCTGGGGGAGTCTCTCAAACTGTTTTCAGGAATCCACCAGGTCAAGGCCATTTTCCTGTTTTATGTTTGTGGCTTAGAGACACGGTCTCACTGTGTAGAATGGGCTGGCTTCGAACTTAAAGAGATCCATCTGCCTCTGCCTCCTGAGTGCTGAGTGCGCCACCACACCTGGCTAAGCCCGCTCAAGTCCATTTTCAAAATCACAGTGAAGTATCAGTTCTACCAGGCATGGCGGTACAGGCCTGTCATCCCAGCTACTTGGGAGGCTAATGATCCCAAATTTAGGACCAGCCTGGGCTTCAGAGAGACTTCCAGAACAGCCTGGACAACTTACTGGCTGATACTGGCTTGATATTGCCTCAAAATAAACAATAAAAAGAAGGGCTGGGGGTGTGGCTCAGTGGTAGAGCCCCTGCCCAGAATCCCCCCAGTGAGGGGCTGGGGGTGTGGCTCAGTGGTAGAGCCCCTGCCTAGAATCCCCCAGTGAGGGGCTGGGGGTGTGGCTCAGTGGTAGAGCACCTGCCTAGAATCCCCCAGTGAGGGGCTGGGGTGTGGCTCAGTGGTAGAGCCCCTGCCTAGAATCCCCCAGTGAGGGGCTGGGGGTGTGGCTCAGTGGTAGAGCCCCTGCCTAGAATCCCCCAGTGAGGGGCTGGGGGTGTGGCTCAATGGTAGACTACTTACCTAGCATACAGGGGGTCCTGGATTCACTCTCTAGTAAGTCAAAAAAGAAAAGTTTCGTCCACCTTTTGTACCCTCTTTCATATGAGTGTATAATGAGCTTTTCATTGATCTGTGACATCTGCTCTTGCAATAGACCAAAGGTCTAGAATGTACTCTCACATCTTGCCAGCTGTGTGGAAGAAGAAGATAGTGTCTCTCTTCTCACTAAATTTTATTTATTTATTTATTTATTTATTTATTTATTTATTTATTTATTTATCTTTGAGACAGAACCTCACTGTGTAGCTAACCCTGTTCTAAAGCTTACTATTCTTTTTAAACAGTATCTGAAACCCCTTAGTTATACTAACACACGACCGTTATTTTAAACTAAATTAGGGCTGGGTAGTGGTGTGGGTGGCACACACATTTAATCCCAGCACTCAAGAGGCAGAGTGGATCTCTGTGAGTTCAAGGCCAGCCTCCTCTACAGAGTGGGTTCCAAAATAGCCAGGGCTACACAGAGAAACCCTGTCTCAAAAAAATAAAATAATAAAATAAATACACCCCCCCCAAAAAATAAAACTAAATTAAATTAGGGGCCAGCAAATGGCTCAGTGAGTAAAGGCGCTTGCCCCCAAGCCTAACAGCACGAGTTCAATCCTCAGGACCTACATGGTGGAATGAGAGAGTCAATTCCTGAAAGTTGTCCTCAGACCTCCACATATGTACCATGACCACGACATTTGTGTGGTCACACACACACACACACACACACACACACACACACACACACACACACTAATAATAAATAAGTGTAAATAAATACAGTTTTACATTCATGCCTATTTTTAAATTTTAATCTTTTTTAAAGTCTCACTTTTGAATACAATTATCAGTGGACATACCCCAGATCTATGGAACTGGAGCAGGCCTGGTAGCACAGGCCTGCGATCCTAGCAAGTGGGGAAGAGGGGCAGGAGGCCATCTAGCAAAAGACTCTAAAAAACAAAACCAGGAAATTGTTTGGGGTCTTCAGTATCTATCTATCTATCCATCTATCTATCTATCTATCCTTTTATTTTATTTACTTTTTTCCCCCAGTTTTTCGAGACAAAGTTTTGGGGGCTGTCCTGGAACTCACTCAGTAACCCAGGCTGGCCTCGAACTCACAGAGATCCTCCTGGCTCTGCCTCCTGAGTGCTGGGATTAAAGGCATGCACCTCGCTTCAACAGTTTTTTAATAGCGTAGAGAAGTTTGAGGGCTGGAGAGAGGGCTCAGTGGTTAAGAGCAAATCCTGCCCTTCCCGAGGTCAGGAGTTCAGTTCCCAGTACCCACATTGGGTGCCCCATAACTGCCTATAATTCTAGCCCTAGAGGGTCTGACACCTCTGGCCTTGAGCACTTGCTCTCAAGGGCACATAACCACACACATATACATACTAAAAATTATCTTTCAAACATAAAAATAGGTTTTAAATGTCTCCTTGTTGGGCACAGTGGTACCTGCCACTCAGGAGGCAGACACAGGCAATCAAGGCCAGCCTGGTCTACACAGCAACTATCAGATTAGCCAGGGTTTCATACTGAGAGACCACCCTAAAAAAGAAAAAAGAAAAGAGGTCCTGAGCACAGTAAAATTGAGAAATCAATCAAAATTAGCCAAGTCAGCTGAAAATTGATTTATGTAACAAATAAGCGGTTTTCCATTTTTTCTTGTTCCTTTTTTAAAATTTATTTTACGGATATGATTGCTTTGCTTGCTTGGATGGATGGATGTATATCACATGAGTGCCTGGTGGTCAAGGAGGCCAGAGAGGGTGTCAGATCTCCATTTCCTGAAAGTAGTTTTCTCTCCAATGGTGTGTGTGTGTGTGTGTGTGTGTGTGTGTGTGTGTGTGTGTGTGTGCAGGACACACACACATACAGAAACATATTCATGCATGCGCAAACACACACAGAAACACACACACATGCATATTCACACACATGCATGCACAAACACACACAGAAACACACACATGCATATTCACACACATGCATGCACAAACACATACAGAAACACACACACACGCATATTCACACACACGCACGCACAAACACACGCGCTCTTGCACACTCATGCAGAAACACACTCATGCATGTCCAAACACACACACTTCTACTTATATAAATAAATGAATTTGAAAAAAATTTACAAGTGCACCCCATTTTCAAAAAACGTTCACATGTGCCCTTAGCTCAGCGAGATACGGCACACACTGGTGTGTTTTCCAGAATCACAGGCAGTCTCACGCTGGTGGCTCACACCAGTGATGCTGGCACTCGGGGCCAAGGCAGGAAGATCAATGTGCACTGAAGAAAAGCCTGGGTTCTATATTGAAATGCTTTTTCTGATAACAAATCAGCATCTTTTTTGTTGTTCAGCCAGTCTAGAGGTTTCTGTTTGATTCCTCTTTTTTTTTTTTTTTTTTTTTTTTTTTTCCGAGACAGGGTTTCTCTGTGTAGCTTTGCGCCTTTCCTGGAACTCACTTCGTAACCCAGGCTGGCCTTGAACTCACAGAGATCTGCCTGGCTCTGCCTCCCGAGGGCTGGGGTTAAAGGTGTGCACCACCACCGCCCGGCTGATTCCTCTTTTTTAAGGCAGAGTCTTGCTCTGCAGCCGCTGCTGCCCTCTAACTCCCTCCGCAGCAGCCTCAGCCTCCCTGGTGCTGGGATTACAGGTAGGTACCACCATACCCAGCTTTAACAGGTATTTGTTCACCATCTACACTGTGCCAGGAACTGACCTAAGCATTTCACAGGTGTTGTCTCTAATCCTTACCAACATATGTGTATGTGTGCTATTATTACTGTGATATCATCATGTTCTATGGTTGGTGCAGAGACTTGAATCCCAGAATCACACATACTAGGCAGAGACCCTACCACTGAGCCACACCCCAGCCCCTCACTGGAGGAGTCTAGGCAGGGGCTCCACCACTGAGCCACACCCCAGCCCCTCACTGGGGGATTCTAGGCAGGGGCTCCACCACTGAGCCACACCCCCAGCCCCTCACTGGGGGATTCTAGGCAGGGGCTCTACCACTGAGCCACACCCCAGCCCCTCACTGGGGGATTCTAGGCAGGGGCTCTACCACTGAGCCACACCCCAGCCCCTCACTGGGGGATTCTAGGCAGGGGCTCTACCACTGAGCCACACTCCTTGCTTAAGAGTTGTTTTGATGCCCATTTTACAGCTGAGTCAGCTATAGCCCAGAGAAGTTGTCAGTGGGTGAGGGCCACACCGAAAGGAAGAGGAAGAAACTGGGTAGTCTAGAACCTGGGCCTGACTGGTGTCCTGGACCAGCCAGGACAGTCAGAAATGCCCACCCTGTGGAGCCAACAGTCTAGCAGAAAGTCAGTGATCCCGAAGAGCAGGGAAAACGCTAAGCATGTTGGATGGTCCTTCTCTTTCTAGATATACCATCCTGCCTACCCTCTGTCCTCCGTCCTCTCTCCTCCAGTCTTCCATATGCCTGACCACCCTCTCCTCTCCCGGCTGGGATCTCATGGCCATGGAAGGGACCTTAGACTCGGTGTTGATTGAGTGGAAACCACCGGGTTTCTGGTTCTCTGACACCATGAGCGTTAGCTGGACTCGAGGTCCAGAGAACAAAGAGACCTGTCAGAACAGCTTAGGGAGTCAGGGACAGGTGACAAGTCCCTGTGCCTCCCTCCTCCCGCCTCTCCAGGTAGCTCTTTTCTCCCTCCCTCCTCCCTTCCTCACTTTGACAAGTGTCACGTAGCCCAGGCTAGCCTTGAACTAACCTAGAGTAACCTCGAACTCCTGATTTCTCCTCTGCCTCTACCTCCCAAGAGCTGAGACTACAAGCATGGGCAGCCACCTGGTTGATATGCCGGGCATCAAAGCCAGGGCTGTCTGTGCACCAGGCTAACATTTGAGCGACCGATACAGCCCCGGGCAGCTTTTTTTCTTTTCTCTTCTTCTTCTTCTTTTTTTTTTTTTTTTTTTTTTTTTTTTTTTGGTTTTTCGAGACAGGGTTTCTCTGTGTAGCTTTGCACCTTTTCCTGGAACTCACTTGGTAGCCCAGGCTGGCCTTGAACTCACAGAGATCCACCTGGCTCTGCCTCCCGAGTGCTGGGATTAAAGGTGTGTGCCACCACCGCCCGGCTTCTTTTCTCTTCTTTCTTTCTTTTTCATTCTGTGTAGGTGTCTGTGTGTGGGTATGTGCAAGTGAGTGTGGGTGCTGGGGGAGGCCAGACAAGGCTGTCAGATCCCTTGGATCGGGAGTCACAGGCAGTTGTCCGCTGCCTAAGGAGGATGCTGGGAATCGAACTCAGGTCCTCTGCGAGAGCGGTATGGCACTCTTAACTGTTGAGCCATCTCCCTCTCTTTTCAGCCCCCACAGGAAGCTCTTGCTAGATGGACAAGGATAGCCTTGAATGCCTGAGCCTCGGGCACACAGGGCTCTGCGGGCAGCTCCTACAGCTTTCACGCCTCTCCTTCCTCCCCTCTCCCTCCCTCTTTCTGACACAGGATCTTGCTGTACGGCCCTGGCTGCCCTCAGGTGTGTGGCAATTCTCCTGCCTCCCCCTCCCTCGCGCAGGGATTAAAGGTGTTTACCACCACCCCTGGCCCCTGCACAGGCCAGTTCCCATCCGCAGTGAGTGTCCCTCCAGCTCCACCCCAGAAGCTCCGCACCCCATCCAGCGTCCATCTCCCCATCCTTCTCTTCCCTCTCCCACCCAGCGCCTGTCACTCACCACCTCATCTCTTGCCTCAGTCTCCCCTCCTTGCCCCCTTCCTCCCCCTCCTCCCTCCGTGTGCAGTATACATAGCTTGGTAACGCTCCTCTGCATCACCCTCTCTCTCCAGGAGCCTGTTTCCTACCCTCCTCCACACTCTGGTCCTCCCACCCTGGTTGGCTGCTTCTGCCCCTCCCCTCCGAAGGGAAAAGTGATGGCCTCAGGGGGATCCAGAGTCTCTTCATCCCTTCACACCTCACTCTCCTTCTCCAACCCTGGGACAGCAGGGCCTTCCTTTTCTGGCTCCCCACCCACCCGGAAGTCCTTCTTGAGGTCTGACCTCAAGCACTCCAGCTGCTCTAATCCACCCTGGGCTTTCCCACGCCCCATAGCTGGGATGAACCCCTGAGGTCCGGGTCTGAACCGGATCTCCCCCACTCAGGGTGCGGCTGAGAGTGGGGGGAAGCCCTCAGGGGACCTGCATCCCCACCTGGGAGGCTTCAATTTCTTCCTTTTCATTTCCTTATTGTTTCTGAAGAAGGGTGTGCTAGGCAGCCGAAAGGAAGCCTGGTGACGCTTCCAGTTCCAGACCCACCTGAGGACCCCAGCACCCTGCACGGTGCCCTACAGTTCATCTCTAAAATGGGGGCAGGGGGAGCTGTCGGGACAGCTGACGCCTAAGGTGCCATGGGTGTACCCCAGGATGCCACCGAGTAGGACAGGAGATATCAACTTCATCACCCACCCCCCCAGAGGCCATTAGTTGGGGGGCGGGGTCTTGCCTGTCCTTAGTCCCACTGGAATGCAGCCCACCATTGTTCTCAAGAGCTTGGAGAGAGGTGGGCTTTCCTGCTGAGTGCTGCACTCTGGTATCGGTACCGAGTGAGTGGTGCCTGGCTGCGGGGGGGGGGGGGTACCTTCACCTGCAGCTCCAAACCATCCAGTCTCTCCTTACTTTAACTCTTCCAAAATTACATCTAGGCTGGCCCTCGCCTGACTCCCCTTCCCCTAAGGTCTCATTCTGTAGGTCAAGCTGGCCTGGAACCCGCTGTGTAGCTGACCTCAAACTTGTCATCCTCCTGCCTCGGCTTCCCAAGTGCTAGGTTTACACACACGTGCAGAACCACAGCTGGTCTGTCAGTCTCTGTCAGTCTCCACATTCACTGCCTCCTCAACTGGGGGGGGGCATTCACACACTACCCCCAAACTTCAGCCTCTCCTCCCTAGGACCCCCCCCCAAACGAACTTCTTTGGCTGTATCCCCAGGACCAATTTGGAATTGACTCTTAAACCCAGTGATCCAACTCCCAACTACCTGAGAGCCTCCACGTAACACCTTGGCCTCTGCCTTCCCCGTAATATCACCAACACCTCCGGCCCCCTCCCTTCCCACCTCCCCACACTCCCAATACCTTCCCTGTCAGCTCTGCCTCTCCCCTACACCTCCCCAGACCTAGGACAGGCCCCTCCCGGGCGCCTGGCCAAGTCCGAGCCCCATAACCCCTAGGGATCCAGGAGTCCAACCCCACAACTTGGAAATACTGAGCCTAGCCACCTCCCTCAATTACTAAATCAACTGGTGGTGAGCCCGGCCACTCCAATCTCACACGTGTCCACCTTCATTCAGTCTCCTGGGTCAGGAACCTATGGGCCCAGAACCTCACAATACGGACTACAGGGCCGGTGAACAAAGCACGGGTCCCTTGCAACAGGACAAACAGGAGTTAGACGTGAAGAGGGACTTTCTGTTTGTCAGGCTGAAGGAACAGAGGTAAATCTAGCAATGACTAGATCGTGCACTGTCTGAAGGGAGGTCCTGCTGAGGGCCGGGGTAAGGATGTGGGGTGAAGACCGACTTCTACACATAGGTGTGGAGGCCCATATGTCTTTTGATCTCCCAAGGCTGACGTCATCTGAGGGCTAGTCCACCTAAGCCACCTGTTACGGTGGGTTCCTCAAAAGGATCCCGCTTACCCGTCTCGGCCCCTACCTCAGCTCCCCAGCTGATCCTTATCCCCGAACCCCGATTCTGATCCCAACTGCCCAAAGCCCCCCCCACCCCGTCCTTGTCCTTCCACCACAGACTTCCCATAGTGGGAGCTCCCAACCCGTCCTCTCTACTTTGAACCTCGTCTCTTGAGGTCCTCCAGTTCGAACCCCCTATCCCAGAGCTCCGGTTTTCCATCTCCGATTTGTTCACTTGAATGAAGCAGGGTCCCAACACCTTTCAAGTGCGGCCTCCTCGAGGTTTTCTTGCTAACATTTTCCTCGCTTGGAAGCAAAGCATCGCCTGGACCGTGCTGGTCTGAATCGCTCTCCCAAGTCTCGTGCCCCTGTCCCCGACTGACTCCCACACCTGGTGTTTGTGTCCCCAAGCCTTTGGCTCCCACCTGGGCCCGCACCACCGCCGCCCCCGTTTGCATCTCAGCCCGCAGCTCCACACCTGCCCCCCGTTTCCCGCTCCGCCATCCCCGAGGACACACCTCGCCCGCCTCCGGGTAGTAGCTCCACTCGGCCAGGTCGTGGGCCTCCATCTTCACCGAGCCCAGCATCCCCCGGGCCTGCGCCCCGACACGCCCAGGCTGCGGCCCCCCGGGGGAACCGAGCGCTCCTCCGGCCACTCGGCAGGCACTGAGGCTCGCAGCCCGGGAGTCCCGCTGGCCCAGGCGCCTCGGGAGGCACTCACTTTTTATAGCCGGGACACCCCCGCCCTGGCCCGCCCCGGGCTCCCCTCCCACCTCCCCCAGGGCGGTGCGCTCGGATCGGGGCGCCCCCTGCGGGATCGCAAGGAGACAAACCTTAGGCACCCGCAGCCTCGGTCCTGGCACCTGGGAGCGAGCGATGGTTGAAGCGAGGGGGGAGCTACCGGGAGTGGAGTGCAGGACCACACACTGCTGATCCCAAGGGCCCTAGAGCCACAACGGGGGCGAGGGCTGGGGAACCTTTCCGCCTCGAGGTGTTTCATCATCTCCACCAAAGAGAGGGAAACGCCAGAGCCCCTCGTGCCCTCCACGAAGGAGAGGAGGCTGACAGCGTTCAGGACTCCATCAGTCCATGTATGACACCGTAAATATCCCGCAGCGATGCTTGAAACCACATTCCCATTGGACAGACGGGAAGACTGAGGCTTTCGACGACTGCAAATGCCGCAAAGCTGCGTACGGGGTCAGGGCCAGCGGTGGAAAGGCTCAGGCCTTCTGCTCAGACCCCATTAAGGCACCAGATCTCCTCCAAGACCCAGGAGCTCCGCTCACAGCGCTCCCCGGTCTAACGTCAGCTTGCCGTCTAGGGAAGTGGGGGGGGGGGCCTCCGGGAACTCCATTTCCCAGAAGCCTCCGTTCTCATTTCCGTCCGGCGCCCGCGCGCCACGGACTACATTTCCCAAGAGGCATGGCGCTCGAGGGCCGGAAATGGCGGCCGCCCCGGTGGACACCCGGGGAGGGCGGGCGGCTGCCGACGCGGCACGCCGTAGGGGCGGGGACGGGCCGCGGTGCGGGACTCCATTTCCCGGCGGCCCTGCTAGTGCAGCGCCTGCGCTGTGTTACGGCGGCGGGCGGAAGATGGCGGCGGCGGCAGCGTCTGCGGAGCGGCGCTGCTGAGGGGGCGCGAGGGGGACGGAGGCCGGAGCCGCGGTGAGCGGGCGGCGGGCGGCGTGAGGGCCTGGGGCGCGGGGAGGAGGGGCGCTGCCGCCGGGGCGCTGCCGGGGCGCGAGCGGCGGGCCGGGCCGGGAGCAGCGGGGGCGCGGGCCCTCTCGTTCTCCCCCCACCCCTGCTGGGGACCCTTCCTTAGCCACCAAGTTCCCCGCGGCCAAAGTTCCAACGTGGCCCCCGCGGACGCCTGGCCCGCGGGCCTCCGCCGCCGCCACCGCCGCCGCGGGTCTGCGCCTTGGCTCCCCCTCCGCTCCGCACGCAGCTGCAACCGACCCTTGACTTCCCCAGAATGGCCATGTGCCTTCCTCCTCGGGGCCTTTGCACGGGCTCCCCCCCGCCATCCCCCCGGAACGTGCAGTGAGCCATCCTCGGCCTGCCTAACTCCCTTTCATCCTTGGGGTCGGGGGGCTCGGCACCCCCACGTCACCTCCCCCACGGACCCCCTGTTTCCCGCCCTCCTCCCCGCCCCAGGTCCTCCTGCTGAAGGCTCCCCCGGGTCCCGGCGCTTTTCCCTCTCTGCACCACGCGTGGTCGGGTTTGTTATTTGGGTTTTATTTGTGCGCTGTCTGAGGATGTCGCTGACCCTGAACTCTTGTGTGGGTGTGTCTCCGTCAGTGCCTGCTTCCAGCACAGCTCCCATCCCATCACACACGGGAGTTGCTCAGTTGACGGTCGTTGAATGAATGGGGAGGGGGAAAACAAACCACTCGGAGGAGATCCACTCGTTAGGGTAACAGAGGAGTTCTTGTACTTCTGGTGGGAGGAGCAGCTCACTGCTGAGCGCGCAGCGAGCGAGGGGGAGTCAGATAATTTGTTAATGGTTCAGATAGCCAGCCAGACTGCAAGCACCCCAACTATTCTAAAGTCGGAAGCCTGGCTGAAATCAGTAATTACATTTACATAAGGAAATGATTTGCAGCTGTAGGAAAAAAGAAAGGAAGGAGAAAAATAGACAGACCCCCCCCCCCAGCATTTATTAAGAGAAAAACAGAAAAATAGAAAATAGTTTATGGCCGGGTGGCGGTGGCCCACGCTTTTCATCTCAGCACTCGGGAGGCAGAGGCAGGCGGATCTCTGTGAGTTCCAGGACAGCCAGGGATATACAGAGAAACCCTGTCTTCAAAAACAAAAACAAACAAAAAAGAAAATAGTTTGTTGTTGACAGTCAGCCCTTTGTATCCAGAAGGTCACGTGTGGATTCCCTGACCATATGTAGACTTTTTTTTAAAACATTAGCCCCTAAACGATACAATGTAACAACCTTTACATAGTATTTATATTGCCTTAGGTATTTTAAGTCTTCTGGAGATGATTTAAACCAGGCTTGATGGCACAGACCTGTAATTTCAGCTACTGAAGAGACTGAGGCAGGAGGATCTCAAAGTTCTAGTCCTTGCCAGGACTGCAGAATGAGTTTACTGGCAGCCTGGGCAACTTGGTGAGAGCCTCTCTCAAAGTCTTAACAGCAAAAAGGACTGGGATGTAGCTCAGTGGTAGAGCACTTGCCTGGCATACAGGGGGGCCTGGGTTCCATCTCCAGCCAGCCAGGAAAGGAGAGTTTCTAAAAAATGTGCCAGAGGGTGTGTGGTTTCATATGAACACTGCTCTGTTGTTTGTGGCAAGGTCTCCTGGCCCAGGCTGACTTCCCAACTCACTATGTATGGAGGATGACCTTGAATTTTATACCACTGGTTTATGTGATCCTGGGGATGGAGCTGGGGCTTTGTGAATATTAAAGGACTGAGTGCCAACTGAGCTCTGTCCCCAGCCCTACAGTACTGTTTTGTTGTTGTTGTTGTTTGTTTTGAGTGGGATTAAAATGCTGTGCAACGAGGTCTGGCCAAACAGTGCTGTTTTAAATAAGGGACTGAATTTTGTTTCTTTGATTTTTTTTTCCGAGACGGTTTCTCTGTGTAACAGTCCTGGGTGTCCTGGAACTCACTCTGTAGACCAGGCTGGCTGGGAACTCACAGAGGTCCATCTGCCTCTATCTCCCAAGTGCTGGGATTAAGGGCGTGTGCCACCAACCGGCCAGAGACTGAATTTTGATATGAAGGGGGCCCTGGGGCCAATCTCTGATACTGATGGTCAGCTGAACATCATTTTTACTAATTTAAAAATAGTAGAAAAGAGAAATAGGAATATATACTCAAGACAAAACAAAACCCAGAAAATTAAAGAGTAAACCAAAGAGGAAGGAAAGTTTTGATGGTTCTTGATGTATCATCCAGAAAAAGAGTGGAAAGTGTCTTCCTTTCTGGTCCAAGGAGCATGGAGGTGGTCATGTCTGGTGGCCATGCCCCTTGGCTTGATGAACAGACACGGGGCATGGAGGTGGTCAGTAGCGTAGCTGAAAGGAACACGTTGGAGGTGCACAGGGTGTGTGTGTGTAAATTTGGAGTGGGGAAGGCCTCACTATGGAGGAAAGCACTAGATCTCTACGGGCAAGAGAAGAAACAGACTTTGAGAAAGGGGTGTGCAGGGTGGGGTCAGCTGACTGTAAAGCAGCCAGAGAGAGACAAGGTTAGCCCCTAGAAGGCTTCTTAGGCCTTTAGGGTAGAGATGTGGCTATGGCCCTGACTCTAAGCAGTGTGTGAGAGTGACAGACATACTTTCACACGTGGCTCAGAATGTTAGCACACCTTTAGCTGGGAGGCAGAAGCAGGTAGAGCTCTGTGAGTTCGAGGCCAGCCTGGGCTACCGAGTGAGTTCCAGGAAAGGCGCAAAGCTACACAGAGAAACCCTGTCTCGAAAAACCAAACAAAACAAAACAAAACAAAAAAGCTTTTGGTTTGTCCTTTTTCCTGTCTTCACGTGGGCATCCAGCTCGATGTGGTCCTCCTGCCTTAGCGTCCTGCCAGGATTATATCACCCTGGCCTTGGTTTTCTTCATTTAACAGATCTCTCTCCCTCACCCCACCCCACCCCCACCCCTGCCGCCACCTCCGTCCCACCCTGGTAAAAAGGGAGCTGTGGGAATCCCTCTGGTCCACTCTGTTGGTGCTCCCAGATTCACTGCATTCTGTCAGCGTGTAGAGATTCTCCATATCCCTTCCCCCCACCCCCAATAGAGAGTCTTGCTTAGCTGCCCAGCTGGGCTGGATTCACAGTCCTCCCGCCTCAGACTCCAGGAGTGTAAGACTAGAGGTGTGTGGGCCTGCCTGGCTCCCCGTCCGTTTCTCTTTACAGCCTGCCGTCTGCTGGCCTCCTTTACCCAGTGTCCAGCCCGTGCCACTCAGGGCCTTGCACACTCTGCAAGCACTGTCCCCTGGCCTGCAGGGCCCTGCGGCGTGCAGGTGTGTCTTTGCAACCTGTCTCCCTATTAAGGACACTTGGATGGGTTAAAGTAATGTTGTGAGTCATTTCATGATTTTGTCAGTGTGACTTTGTGATAATTGTGTAGAAGTTCCTCTCCCTCACTTTCACAGAAGGAGCTTAAGGATGCTGTATCACAATGAGTCTTTTCTCTGTTTCAACTTTTTTTCCTTTTTTTTTCTTTTTTTGGAGACAGAATGAAGTAGCCCTGGCTGGTTTTGAACTCGCTATGTAACTGAGGCTGGCTCTAAAATCTTGATGTTTCCACCTACCTGCATCTTGAAAATGCTGAGATATGACAGATATGAACTGCCACACCTGGTCATGTAGATGTCCCTCCCTCCCTCCCTCCTTCCCTTCCTCCCTTCTTCTTTTCTTTTTTTGAGATGTGTCTCACTGTGCAGCCCTGGCTGGCCTGGAGACGTGTGGCTGTGCACACCTGTAATCCCAGCTCTTGGGAGGCACAGACAGGAGTAGGAGGTGATGGCCATCTTTGGCTCCCCATTCCGTCTGAGACCAGCCCAACGACACGACACCCTGTGTTTAAAAAAAATAACGAAAATTATTGGCGATGACGCATTGTGCCTCTGACTGGGACATCATTGTCCCTGGGATTAGACCCCCTGCACATGAACATAAATCCTGTACCCACCCTAGAGGAGGAAGGAGGACTGGACAGGGAAACTTACTGGTTTCTTTTCCAGGGAGAACCCGACAGTAGTCATGGCAAGCGGCAGTGGGGACAGCGTCACCCGCCGGAGCGTGGCATCACAGTTTTTCACACAAGAGGAAGGGCCAGGCATTGATGGCATGACCACTTCTGAGAGGGTAAGTGTAGCTGAGGGGCGGGAGCGGAGTGTGACTCTCGCCTTCGCACGATGCTGCCCAAGACAGCAGAGCTCAGGAGGACTGTAGGGATCGGCCCGAGCCAGCAAGGCAGGCCGTGACACCTGGCTCACCCCTCCCTCCAGGTGGTAGATCTTCTGAACCAGGCAGCGTTGATCACCAATGACTCCAAGATCACAGTGCTCAAACAGGTGAGTTGGGAGTAAGGGAGAGGGAGGCAGGACGGGCAGGGAATAGTCCCCGAGAAAGTCTCATGGCTAACCCTGCGGTCATACATGCCTGCATTCATACATGCCTATACACACATTCACACACCTGTGATGCACTCGTTCATGCCTTCACACGCACACATGTGCACTTATGCCTGTACTGTATTCATGCGTGCGCACACACCCCCGTGTTACACTCATACATGACTGCACATGCACACTTGTGTATCCTGTACCCGAGTGCAGTGCTCATCCAGTGCTTCCCAAACTCTGAGCCTAAGGTCACTCGACGAGCAGCTGGTCAACCAGCCCTTGGATTGCGGGGCCCACCTACGGGTCCTGTGCCTTTTCTCTCTCACATGGTCCAGCACAGTGAACAAACAGTGAGGACCATAGAGGACAGGGCTGACCAGCAGAATCAAGAGGAAACTCCTGACCTGTCCAGGATAGGGGGTCAGGGTAGGTTTTCTAAAAGGGGATGTCTGAACCAATTGCTGGAGGAAGAGAAGATGTAAATCATAGCCAAACACAGAGCACCAAAGCATGAGCTGAGATAGAAAAAGATAGGGGGCCTTCAAAATAAGAAGCCAAGATGACGTTCAGAGATCATTGGATAGGGTAAAGGCACAGATTGGTGGTAGAGCCCCTGCCTAGAATCCCCCAGTGAGGGGCTGGGGTGTGGCTCAGTGGTAGAGCCCTTGCCTAGAATCCCCACCCAGTGAGGGGCTGGGGGTGTGGCTCAATGGTAGAGCCCCTGCCTAGAATCCCCCAGTGAGGGGCTGGGGGCGTGGCTCAGTAGACATTCTTTACTTAATAAGTACAAAGCCTTGGGATCTTTCTCCGAAGCACCATGAATTAAAAATACACAACATTAGAGACTGGGATCACATTGCCTAGGTCAGGACCCTAGATCTACTTAGCATGTTGTCAAAGGTGCCAGCCCCTCCTGTGCAGTAGAATGGGTGTTGGTGTGGTTATGGGGGCGATTTACGAGCAGTAGTTGTAATTGTATCATTGAGGTTTTGGACCAGCTTTGAGTTTGCAGGAGGAGGTCTGGGAGAAGGTGTTATTTCCAAGAGCAGGAGCTGGGCCGGTAGTTCACTGTGAAAGCGGAAGAATTTGGGTTCAGACCCCCAGCACCCATATCAAAGTTGGGCATGGCTGTGCATGTCTATGAGCTCAGCTCTGGGGGTGGCAAAGGTGAATCCTGGGAGCTTGCTAGCTATGCAGCTGAGCTAAAACTTCCAGCTTTGAGATAGTTGAGAGACCCTGTCTCAAAAAAAAAAGCCTGACATGTGGGAGGTCCCAGGAAAGGGGCTCTCAGGGTTGGGATGCTTGCTGGATGCTGACATTGTAAGGATGGAGAACTGGCAGACAAGCAAGAGGAGGCTGAGCCTCAGGAAGGCAGGAGCCCCAGGGCTTTCCCCTCTTTGCTCTTCCGTAGCCTTGGCTTGCCGGGCAAGCACGCTACTGCTGAGCTACAGTCTCAGCCCTTTTACTATTCCAACGCATTCATTCTTTATTTGGTTTTTCGAAACAGGATCTTTTTCTGTGTAGTCCTGGCTGGCCTGGAGCTCAGTGTGTAGACCAGGCTCCCTCAAAATCACAGCGATCCACCTGCCTCTGCCTCTCAAGTGCTGGGATTAAAGGTGTGTGCCATCATGACTGGCTGACTTTTAGTTTGAGAAGTGTTCACACTGTGTTGTTCAAACCGGCCTGAACTCACTCTGCAGCCTAGGCAGGTGTTGAACTCATAGTCTTCCTGTCTCCTCAAGTAGCTTGCATCATAGGCCTATGCCACTAGGGTCAGCTTTCTTTTGTTTAGTACTCTTGGATGTCATGTCCCCACTGCTGACCAGGACCTGCCTCCTTTCTGCAGGCCCAGGGAAGCTTCCCAGTGGCCTATGAGAACCTTCACCTGTGAGGGTCTCATTAGACAGCATAGCATTTGAGGATCGGCATCGGGATCGTCAGAACCACCAGTGACATTCCTCCCTATTCCTGTCTGCATGGGCTAGATCTGGGTTTATCTGACGTTGGTTTGTTCATTTTATGTGTTTGGCCTACGTGTGTGTGTGTGTGTGTGTGTGCGCGCGCGCGCGCGCGCGCGCGCGCGCAATGCTGACAAAGGCCAGCAGAGGTTATCAGTCAGGTCCCCTTGGAGCTGGAGTTACAGATGGTTGTGACTGCGTGCTGGGAATCAAACCTGGTCGGTCCTCTGGAAGAGCACCCAGTGCTCTTAATTGCTGAGCCACCTCTCCAGCCCCTGTATTTAAATTAAGCATCTATTTTTTATTTTCCCTGTATGTCTGGTATGCATGTGTGCTTGTCGACATGGATGTAGAAGCTTGGTAGCCTGGTATGAGATGCATGTATGCATACATGTAGAGGCCAGAAGTTGACTGTGTTTCTCAATCACTCTCTGCTTTATTGAGGCAGGGTCTCTCAGTAGAGCCCAGAGCTTGCTGATCGATAGTCTAGCTAGTCAGGTTGCTCCGGGAGCCTGTCTCTGCCTCAAAGTGCAGGGACTGCAGCTGTGGTGCTCTGGAGACCCGACCTCTGTCCTCATCTTGTGGAGGAGGGTTTCACCCACCGAGCCCTCTCCCCGTCCTCATTTTTATTTTCCTTATTTCGAGTATGCCTGCACAAGTGTATGGATGTCAGAGGACAACTTGCTGGAGTTGGCTCCTTTTTTCTACCAAGTGGCTCCCAGAGATGCTGTTTAGATCTTCAGGCATGGGTGGCTAGCACCTTACTCACGACGCTATCTTGCTGCCCTTATTTTTAGGTTTTTAGAGTCCATAGTCCAGACTGCCTTGATAGCATAACAGTCTTGCCTTAGCCTCCCAAGTACTGGAATTATGAGTGAGAGCCACTATGCCTGGCTTTTATGTTTTATGTCTACTCCTCCTCCTCCAATCTCCTAGGTCCAGGAGCTGATCATCAACAAAGACCCCACCCTGCTTGACAACTTCCTGGATGTGAGTGGCCAGCCTGGGGGATGGGATAAAGGTGAGGTGATGCTCCTCAGTGTGGCCTGATCCATCTCCCCTCTGACGTTACAGGAGATCATCGCTTTCCAAGCAGACAAGTCCATTGAAGTGCGCAAGTTTGTCATTGGCTTCATCGAGGAGGCATGGTACGGGTCTCCTTGAGAGCGCCTGGCTGTCCTGGCTTGTGTCCCTGTACTTCGACCAACACTTCCTGGTTGCTTTGTTAGTCCAAGCGGCAGTCCTTTTAGAATACAGGCACCAGGCTGACGTGACACAGTGCTGGGAAGTGAACTCAGGTCCTCTTGAGAGCAGTGTGCGCTCTTAGCTGCTGAGCCGTCTCTCCAGCCCACTCCACCTCTCACCCACATACTATTTTAAAACAATCATCAGTGGAGATTACTACAGTCACTCAGGAGTTCTTGTTTTGCTTTAGACAAGGTCTAATGTAGCTTAGGCTGGCCCACTTTGTAGCAGAGGATAACCTTGACTTTTTGGTCCTCCTGTCTCTGGAGCAGGAGGTTTGCCCCCAATCCCTGGCTTCAAAGTCTGGTTCTGAAGCATCTGCCAGAGGGGAGTCATCCCCCCCCTGCCTCCCTTACTCTGCACATAGCCCGGTGAGCTGCTGAGGACATGGAGTCTCACCGTGCCTGTCTCACAGTCCTGCCTGCCCACACCCATGCTCTCATCTGACCCATCTCCCCTCTGGCCCTGTCTCTTCTCTGCCCCTCACAAAACACCAGTGTCCTTCGTAGCTGTCTGCTTAGGTGGCCACTCCCTCCCCTGGCCAGGGCCCCTCAGAAGCCCTTCCTGAGCATTCCCTCTGGCGCCTGCGCAGTGGCGCTTCTCTTCACTGGCGCTGTTCTCTGTGATGCTCCACACTGCTGGAAATCGCCTGGGCCACTCACCACAAAAAAAGTGTCAGCTTCACAGCAGGGCTGCCTGTCTTGCTGGCCTCCACGTCCTGGCGTCTGCCTCAGACAGGGTTGGTTCTCAGGAGACAGTGGAGGTGTTGAACAAGCAAGGACACCTGTCTCACAGTGGCTCGGGGTCCCGCTCCTCAGAAGGGGGCGTAGCTCGTTCCTCTCTTTTCTCAGTCCTGGCTCTGTAACAGGGAGGAGATAAAATAGCTCTTTTTGTTGCCCTCCTAGCCTGCCAGGAGCTGTGGAGTCTTGACCTACTTGTTCAACCTCCCGCGTGAGGCCTTGAGGCGTTTTTGGTCTGTTTAATTGAGAAAGTAGGCTTGGAGGGTCAGATGGGTTTTCCCAGGTTCACTTGGTGGGACTCGGCAGACCTAGGCTATGTCATCCTGTATCTCTGACCCCAGTGCCCTACATGTCACACTCGCCTCTTTCCTGGGAAAATGGGTGGTGGTTTTCGTTCGTCTGCTGGAGACAGGTTCTCACTGTGGCCTTGAACTTCTTGAACCGCCTCAGCTTCCTCAGTGCCGAGATTGTAGCCTGTGCCACCACACCCAGCTTTACAAAATTTTCGGGGTTCACAAAACATTGTGTGTAGCAGATGTGTCCCGTGTGCCGAAGGACGCAGCAGGGAGCAAAGCTGTGTGCTGCCCTGCCTTCTGGCATCTGACAGTTTTTTATCTGAGTCTCACGGAGCCAGACCTGCAACCAGTGCTCCTAAACACTGAGCCATCTCTCCAGCCTATTTTTTGGTCTTTTTCATTTGTTTCTTTGTTTGTTTGATGCCTCATATTTTTTGAATGGTGCGACTGATGCTTAGAATCAGATGGAACTTATTTGTGAAAAAGCACATTAATGTACTGAGCTCTGGGGCTGGCTGACCTTCTCAGATTTCTTTGTTCCTTGATGAGACGTTCCTGGAGGCCTTTGGTTCTTTCTGGCAACCGAAGTGACCCTGCCAGTTCTTAGTCCTGCCGAAGGGTCCCTAATGTAGGAGCCTTCAGGCCTGAGTAAACAAAACGAGGTGTTTCTATCAAGCCCTTTCATTAGGTACTTGGTAGTTTTGTGGCTGTTTCCACCACCTGCGCAGTAGATGTTCTTCAGATAGGACCAAGGCTGGGGATGTGGTGCAGTCAGAGTGCTTGCCTAGCTTGTACAAGGCCTGGGCTTCCATCCCCAGCACCTTATAAACCTGTGTGGAGGCACACACTTACAAATTCTAGCACACAGGATGTGGAGGCAGATCTGGAGCTCAAGGTCATCCTCAGCTGTCGTCAGAGGCCAGGCCGGGGCTGAGGCTCTCAGAGGAGAAGATGATGCACTGGCCAGACGTGGGACAGTTGTTTGGCCCATGACAGACGTACAGTGGAGGGAGGGGTCAGCATCCTCCTCCACCCCTGATGTGCTAGCAACAAAGATTCTGATCCGTCCACCTCAGTGTCTTGATCTGTGGGCCTGAGTCCCTGTCCTCTACCCCAAGGTCAGCATGACCAGGTCCCTTTTCTTCCTCCCCAGCAAGAGAGACATTGAGCTGCTGCTAAAGCTCATCGCCAACCTCAACATGCTCCTGCGGGATGAGAATGTGAACGTGGTGAAGAAGGCCATTCTCACCATGACCCAGCTCTACAAGGTGGCCCTGCAGGTGAGGAGCACGGGCCTTCCAGATGAAGGATGGCCTGCCTTACAGTCGAAGCCACGTCAGTGTGGATTGGTTTGGTAGTGGGTGTTGAACTCAAGGCTGAGTTGCCCGGGGAAACCTTGATTTCCCTCTCCCTTCCTGTGCCTCCTCTGGCTGCCTTATGGCCTGTACTGTCAGTCCTGGCGAGCATGAGCTTGGCATGATCGAGTGTGCTGCTGTTGTGAGAACAGACTACAAGGCATCTAAGGTTGTCTTCTGGGTCCACTCATTTATGCATTCAACAGACATTGCCCAAGAATCTCCACTTTCCAACCCTCTGGCAGGTGGTGCAGGGGACAGTCAGGATCAGGACTCTAGGTGCAGCCTTCTCAGAGCTACCCCAATGAGCAACACAGACCAAAGAATCAGCAGCCGGGCTTTGCTTGCTCGCCTGTCAACCCAGCATGTGGGAGGCTGAAGCAGAAGAGTCAAGGCCACCTTGGACTACAAAAATAATAGCATTTTTTAAAAAAAGGATCATGAGTATGCAGAGATGGCCAAGCTGTCGGGAATACTTGCTCTTCCAGAGGACCCAGGTTCACTTCCCACATGGTGTCTCATAACCATCTGTAACTCCAATTTCAGGTCACTCGACACCCTCTATGACCCCTACGGGTACTACATATATGTGGTACACAGATAACATGTAGACAAAACACCGTACACATAAACATAAATCTTGAAAAGAAGAGGGGGAATCACGAGAGTTCTCAACTCTTACTTGATGACACCAGGAGTGAGTTCATTGGTTCGGCCATTCATTTTCATTGGCAGCAAAATGAAGCTGGTTAGTTACTGCTGCCTTTTTTTTTTTTTTTTTTTTTTTTTTTTGTATATGGGTGTTTTGCCTGCATGTATGTCTATGCACTGTGTGTACAGTGCCTGTGGAGGGCATCAGATCTTCTGGAACTGCAGTTACAGACAGTTGAAAGCTGCTGTGTGGGTACGGGAATCTAACCTGGCCCTCTGGAAGAGCAGCCTCTGAGGTGACTGCTCCTGTATCTTGAGATGGGGTACTTCATCACTGGGCTAGCTGTGTCTCGGTCGCCCCCATCCCAGCCTCGCCCAGCACTGAGCAGAGCTGCTGGTTTAGCTGAGTGAGTGTGCTCACACTCATTCAGTCTGGGGTCGGGGCAGAACCTGCTGACGATGATGTGTTGTCTTGGCTCTCTCTCTCTCTTCTATTCCTCCTGGTCCCTTGGCAGTGGATGGTGAAGTCTCGGGTCATCAACGATCTCCAGGAGGCCTGCTGGGACATGGTGTCCTCCATGGCTGGGGAAATCATCCTGCTGTTGGATTCTGACAATGATGGCATCCGTACACATGCCATCAAGTTTGTGGAGGGCCTCATTGTCACCCTGTCACCCCGCATGGCTGATTCAGAAGTCCCCCGACGCCAGGAGCATGACATCAGTCTGGACCGGATTCCTCGAGATCACCCCTACATCCAGTACAGTGAGTGCTGCCCTGCCCTAGAGCCCTGTGTGTGCTCACCACGCATCTCACAGTCTCCTTCTTCTTCCCACATGCCCTTTCTGTTGTTTTGTTCCTGACAAGGTGTCATGTATCCCAGGTTAGCCTTGTGTAGCTGAGGGTAACCTTGAACTTCGATCCTCTTAACTGAACCTTTTGAGTGTGGTGAGATTAGAGGCCTGAGCTGCAGATGCATTGGTAGAGTGCTTGCCTGCCACAGAGCCCTGAAGTTTCCCCAGCCCTGCATACACTGGGCATGAGATGCCTGAAAACACCAGCACTTGGGAGGTGGAGGCAGGAGGATCATGAGTTTGAGTCCAGTCCAGACTACATAATAAGACCCTGTCTTAAACAAGACAAAAGAACTTGCTATGCAGTGGCCCAGAGTGCTGCTACAGTGAGCTCTGTAGGTATGCAGTGGCCCACAGTGCTGCTACAGTGAGCTCTGTAGGTACATGTGGAATTTGCTTTAGTCATTTTCCTGTAATAGGAGCTCAGCGTATTTACACTAAAATATTAAGCGTTGGCTCTGGAGGACTAGACTGAGAGCCACGATGTTCCAGGGCCATTTAGGCTGTGTGGGCGAATCTTCATGGAGTCAGGTTGACAGTGGGGCTGGCCACTGACTGATCCTCTCTTCTTCCCCATTAGATGTCCTGTGGGAAGAAGGCAAGGCGGCCTTGGAGCAGCTGCTGAAGTTCATGGTACACCCCGCCATCTCCTCCATCAACCTGACCACAGCCCTGGGCTCCCTTGCCAACATCGCCCGCCAGAGACCCATGTTCATGTCCGAGGTGATCCAGGCCTATGAGACCCTGCATGGTAGGTTGAAGGCCCCCCTCGTGCCCTCTCCTGGCGGGGTGCTGGTTCTGAGGAGGTGCTGGTGAGCTCTGCATTCCCCTGTGTACTAGTCAGCACTGCAGCTCACCACAAGCTCCAGGTTAGGTAGAAACTGCTTCAGCGCAGGCTTGGCATGCTCGGCCCACCAGAACAGGAGGCTGGTGACGTTTTCCCATGTTTGTGCCTGGGTGAGACTCCAGAAGTCTAGGCTTGGGGCATGAATGAATGCTAGTCCTGGCTCTAGTGTGTCCAGCTCTGAGCTCTTGTGTTGGCTTTGTTTTCTGGCTGTTTCCTGAAGCAGCAAAGATGGCCTCAGAGCTCCAGGGGGCTATCTACTTAGCAACAGAGAGAGAGAGCAACTCTTTCCCCATCATTCCAGCAAAAGTCAAGGGTTGACGCTCATTGTTTATGATTGGCCGAGCAGAGATTGCGAGTCTACCAGTGAGCCAATCACAGTGGCCAGGGGAACGCCGAGTTCTCATTGGCCCCAGTCTCCTGCACACTTGGACAGAGGATGGAGACAGGGTGGTTCTCTCAAAAGGGAATGAGAGTGGCGCTGGCTGAGGAACTGATGGTGGATACTGCACAGGCCGAGTTAGAGGCCTCTTTCTCTGTGGAGCAAGGGAAGCTTGCTTACCAAGGTGACTGAGACTCTGGCTGGTCATGCCAGTGGCAGGAGGCCTGGCCTGAGCTGTGGCAGCTGTTCAGGCAGCAGCTTTGGAGACGGTGGCAGTTACAGCTCTCCCCAGGGTAGCGCTGGACTGCAGATCGAGGCGGGGACCTGAGGCTCGAGTGCAGAGAAATAACCTTTAGGTTTCCTCACCTTAAAGGACTAATATTGTAGAGGTCTCTTAGGTTTTCAGTCTCAGCTTGAAAGAGGGAAGGCCACCAGCGCTGTGAGCCTAGGAACTTCCCAAGGAATGGCAGCAAGAGCCCCACCCACGTTTGGGGCTAAGCCTTGAGCCTGGCAGGCCACACAGTGGTCTGTCCCAGCACCGAGCTCCCACCTCTGTCCTCACAGCCAACCTGCCCCCAACCCTGGCCAAGTCCCAGGTGAGCAGCGTGCGTAAGAACCTCAAGCTGCACTTGCTGAGCGTGCTCAAGCACCCTGCCTCCTTGGAGTTCCAGGCCCAGATCACCACCCTGCTGGTGGACCTGGGCACCCCCCAGGCAGAGATCGCCCGCAACATGCCCAGCAGCAAGGATTCCCGCAAACGGCCCCGGGATGATGCCGACTCCACGCTGAAGAAGATGAAGCTGGGTGAGCTGGGTAGTAGGGCCTGGGGCTGGCTGAGGTGGCTGTGGGGCACGGTGTGAAGTTGCAGTAATGCGCAGGCATTCCGTAAAACACCCAAGTGAAATAACTGGGGTGTCTAGTACATTGAGTAAGTGCGAGCGTGTGTTTCCGAGTAGGGACTTCTAGTCTAGGAAAGGATGACCGTGGTCTTTCTGTCTCCTTTCTGGACTGCTGGGATGACGGGTCTGTGGTCAATTCGGATTCCTTTAGATGTTACAGAGAGGAATGAAGTGAGTGGCGAGTGTGTCTTAGTCTGAATGTTTTCTTTCCTGTTTATACATGTGGAGAAGGCTCTTTTCCTTTACACGATAGATAGAATTCGATTTTTCTGTTTTTGGTTTTTGGATTTCTCTGTGTAACCATCCTGACTGTCCTGGATCTCACTCTGTAGCCCAGGCTGGCCTCAAACCCACAGAGATCCGCCTGCCTCTGCCTCCTGAGTGCCGAGATGAAAAGTGTGTGCCACCACTGTCCAGCTTGGATTTTTCTTTTTTAATTTTGAAATTTTTAACATTTTTGGTTTTTGTTGAGACACAGTCTTACCTTTTCTGCCTCCAAGTGTAGGGATTGCAGGCATGGGTTACTCAACGATAGTGTTGACCATAACAAACTCTCTGTACCAACATTTTAAAAATGTCACTTGTGTTTGTTTATAGAACATTTCTGATATTATTTGGGGGTTTTGTTTTGTTTTTGTCAGGATCTCACTCTGTAGTCCTGGCTGGCCTTCAGACTCATAGAGATCCACCTGCCTCTGCTTCTGAAGTGCTGGGCTTGCAGATGTGTGCCAATGCACTGAGCTATGAAGTTCTTTTTCATGCTCAAATGGAATGAATTCATTTCATAAGGGCCTCCGTGGGAATCTAGCTACATTTCTCCATCGCTCAGTGAGTGAGAGCAATGTTGTGCTTCCGTTAGGTTTCTAGGAGTATTTGTGTGTGCACATTGAAATCTACTGCATGTTTGACCTTTATTGTGCTGGGCTGCATATGTGGCGTGGCGCGTGTGTGGAGGCCAGGCACAACTCTGGTGTCTGGCCTCTCCTTCCCCCTGACGTGAGTTCTGCGGATTGAACTCCGATCTTCAGGTTTGTTCAGGAAGCACCTTTCCCCACTGAGCCCATCTTTTTACTATATTTTAACTTTTTCCTTAGATTCATTTTATTTTATGTGTGAGCATTCTGCTTGCACACATTTATGTTTACCACATTTATGCTTGGTGTCTTTGGAAGACAGAAGAGGGTATCAAATCCCCTAAAACTGGCATTGCAGTTAGTTGTGAACCACTGTTTGGGTGTCCTTAAGTCTAAGCTACCTCTATCTCTGCCCTGCATCTTTTCAATGATGGCCAGGTGCTTTGTAATGTGCATGGGACGTTAACAGTTCGATTTGTGGACATCTCATCTCTGTTCCTGCTGTAGGACTGTTCTACATCTAATCCTGGAACACTCCCGAAGGAAGGCTCTTAAGGGCTTATGCATTTACACTTTGTCTAAAGTCAATCTCTCTCTCTCTCTCTCTCTCTCTCTCTCTCTCTTTATGATTGATTGATTAAGACAGGGTTTTTCTGTGTAGCTCTTTAACTGTCCTGGAACTCACTATGTAGACCAGGCTGGCCTCAAACTCACAGAGATCTGCCTTCCTCTGCTTCCTGAGTGCTGGGATGAAAGGTGTGCGGCACCACTGCCCACCCGGCTAAGATACATTTTTATTTTTAATCATGTATGTGCATGTATGTCTGTGGGTGTGTATGAGCATGAGTGCAGTTGCCCACAAAGGTCGGCAGAGGACATTGGACCCTTTGGTACTGGAGTTTCAAGCATTTATTTGTGATCTGTGTGACATGAGTGATGGACGCCAAATTTGGGTCCTTTGGAAAAACAGCAAATGCTCTCACGGGTTGACCCATTTGTCCAGCTCCATATTTCTTAAAACTTACTGTTTTAAAGTGATTGTGGATGGCCAGACAGGTTGCAGAAGTGGTACTGGAGGCTTCTGTGTGTGGATATGGATCACACAGTGCATTGGGTCCATATGTCTCTCACTTGCTCACTCAGCTCACGTCCTGTCCATATCCACTAAGTCCCCTACTGTGGAATGCCAACCTTCTAGCAAGGCATGGTGGTCCACGCCTCTGATCCCAGCACTTGGGGGTCTGAAGCAGGAGAGTCATGAGTTCCAAACTAGTCTGAGCTATATAGTAAGTTTAGACCAGCCTGAGGAACATAAGAAAGTGTCTCGGGCTGCAGAGATGGCTCAGCGGTTTAGAGCACCGGCTGCTCTTCCAGAGGACCCGGGTTCAATTCCCAGTACTGACATGACAGCTCATAACAATCTGTTAGTCCAGTTCTAGGGGATCCATCACCCTCTTCTGACCTCCACATGCACATATATGATGCACAGATATACACACATGCAGGCAAGTACCCTGACATATAAACTAAATAAACAACCCTTTTAAAAGGTGAAGGAGGAGGATGGCAGTGACGGGGACAGTAACAGCAACATTGTCTCCTGCTGGGGACACCTGCCTAGTGAGTGCGGGTCCTGCATCCCATCCTCAGTGTGGAGTATATTGATGTGTTCATCACCTTGGAGCTGGTCAACTAGAGGTTTTTGGTTTTTTGCCGTGTCCCAGACGAGACCCGAGACCCAGGAAGAGATGGATCCTGGGCCTGTGGTGCTTTCATGGCCATGGCAAATGCAGCATGCCTGCTGTGTGGCTGCTCCCTGCAGTGACCTGCTAGAGGCGGGGCCACCTGGCTCCCTGAGCACAGGTCCTGCTGTAGCCTAGAAAGCCAGCCTCTTGTCCCTTCCCCTTCTCAGAGCCCAACTTGGGAGAAGACGATGAGGACAAAGACTTGGAGCCTGGGCCATCCGGGACTTCGAAGGCCTCAGCCCAGACCTCAGGCCAGTCAGACACGGATATCACCGCTGAGTTCTTGCAGCCTCTGCTGACACCCGACAATGTGGCCAATCTGGTGAGGAGGGACAGGGGTCTGCATCCCAGTCTTTCTCTGGCCACCTCCTGGTAGCATCAGCCAGAGGGTCCTTCCACCCTTGGATGGGCCTCTTCTCTCATCCTTCCTCCTTCCTGAGGCCATTGGTCCTCAGGGTCCCACTCCCCATCTACTCTCTCTGTTCTGGGGCGGGGTCTCTCCCAAGTGGACAGCCTGGTGGTCATGGGCTCCGCAGAAAGCTGAGACAAGGAGAGCAGGCCCAGCCCGACCAGTTCCTGCTGCTGCTTCTCCCATGCTGCCCTAGGCTGAGCTGGCTAAGGATCCCCTCCCTGGGCATCCCGCAGGTCCTCATCAGCATGGTGTACCTGCCTGAGACCATGCCTGCCTCCTTCCAAGCCATCTACACCCCGGTGGAGTCAGCAGGCACTGAAGCCCAGATCAAGCACCTGGCTCGGCTCATGGCCACGCAGATGACAGCCGCGGGGCTGGGTCCTGGTGAGTCTCGTGCCGACCCAGGCCAGGCCTTGGCACTGGACTCTCCTCCTGGGAAAGCTGTGGGGGTGAAGGTCATGTGCCACCCTTCACGGGTCCATCCTTGCGCAGAACGCTCAGTGTCTCAGGCCCTGGGCTTTGAGATCCAGCAGACTTCACCTTGAGGTGCAGACTGAACCTGACTGACTGTGCAGGTCGCTGAGACTCTGAGCCTTGGAGTCTTCCCCTTTTTTCGTCAGTATGTTTTTGGTTTTTTGTGTGTGCCCTCAGAGGCCAAGAAGAGGGTGTCAGGTCTTGTGGAGATGGAAGAATCACAGGAGGTGGTGTTGGGAGCGGGAGCGAAACTTGGGTCCTCGGCAAGAGCTGCAAATGCTCTTCACACTGAGCCGCCCTCCAGCCCAGGCTCTTGTCGTCTTGTTGAGGAACCCATGTTGGCCTCTCAACTTGCACCCGTCTTCCTGCCTAGTCCTGAGTGTGGGGTGACAGGTGTGAGCCACGCTCGGCACCAGCCTCTTCTCTGGGGTGTAAATTGTAACAAGCGCAACTCCAGTGTCAGCGCGGCTGTGAGCCTCACAGGCACGCTTTCTTTCCACCCTTACGTGGGCTCCAGAGACTGGACTCAGTCCCCTTACCCTCTGAGCCACGCACCAGTTCTTGTTTCAGACCCTGCTGTCGTGAGCAGAGCTGCTGTGAACAGCAGCCTACGAGTCTTTGGTGCGTTCAGGTTTTCCCAAGTGTGCTCCAAGGGATGGAGTTGTCAAGTCACATGGCCTCTGCTCTTAAAGACTGCTTATCATGAGGATGCCTGAGTGGCACTCACCTGACATCCTGGGGAGTGGAGGCAGGAGGATTAGAGGTCATCCTTGCATGCATAGTGAGTTTGAGGACAGCCTGGAGTGCCTGAGACCCTAACTCACCAACCCCAAATGGGCTGGCACGTCAGTCATCTCCGTGGCTACAAGTATTTGCTGTCAAGCTCAGCACTTGAGTTTGATCCCTGGAACCTGCGTGGTGGAAGGAGAGAAGCCCACACTACACATGCACCCTGGCATATGCATGTGTATCCCCGTACAAATAAATAAGATGCCATAAGCCTTTTAGAATAGAAGCTGGGGAGATGGCTTCGTGGGCGTGTGCTTACTGTGTAAGTTGGCATGAGGACTTGTGTTTGATCCCTAACATCCACAGAGAAGCCAAGGTGGTGTGCTGGTTACCCAGCGCTGGATGAGGGCAGAGACAGGTGGGTCCTGGATCTTCCTGTCCAACCAGTGTTTTTTTTTTTTTTTTTTTTTTTTTTTGGATTTTCGAGACAGGGTTTCTCTGTGTAGCTTTGGTGCCTTTCCTGGAACTCACTCTGTAGTCCAGGCTGGCCTTGAACTCACAGAGATCCACCTGCCTCTGCCTCCCAGTGCTGGGATTAAAGGTGTGTGCCACCACACCCAGCCTGCCAGCCGTCTTCATGAAACAGCTAGCTCTGCGTTCCCTGGGTGACCCTGTCTTAAAAGACAAAGTGTGGCTGGTTAAATGGCTCGGTTGGCAAAGGTGCCTGCTGCCCATCTGATGACCTGAGTTTAATCCTTGGGGCTCATTGAGAGAACCAACTCCACAGATTGTCCTCTCACCTACGTATGTACACATGCTCGATACATAAATACAGTGTAATGATTTAAAAAAAAAAAGTCAGGGCAGCATACCCTTTTAACCTTAGCACTCAGGAGGTGGAGGCAGGCAGATCTGAATTTGAGGCCAGCGGTTTACAGAATGAGTCCAGGCTAGCTAGGGCTGCACAGTGAGACCCTGTCTCAATTTTAAAAAACGTAGAGCCGGGCAGTGGTGTCACATGCTCTTAATCCCAGCACTCGGGAGGCAGAGGCAGGCAGATCTCTGTGAGTTCGAGGCCAGCCTGGTCTACAGAGTGAGTTCCAGAACAGCCAGAGCTCTTACACAAAGAAACCCTGTCTCAAAAAAACAAAAAGACCCACACAGAGTAGAGATAAAAGAAGTTAAGAATCCATCTCTCACTTTGATGTGTGAGCACAGTCTAGCACACTAACACACAAGTCACACACGCATACATATGCTGCACAGACATAAACCGAAGAGAGCTTGCTTGTGACGTATCTCGGTTGGCTGTGACCTGGGCTGTGCCTCCAGGAGTGAAGCCTTCTGGCTGGGTCCTGTTGGTAGGCGGGCTACAGGCTGGGTACAGTGTGTGCACGGCAGAGCCTGGGCCGCAGGCGGTGATGGAGCTGAGGGTGCTGTGGCTGCCTCCCTCAGGTGTGGAGCAGACGAAACAGTGCAAGGAGGAGCCCAAGGAGGAGAAGGTGGTGAAGCCGGAGAGCGTCCTCATCAAGCGGCGCCTGTCTGTGCAGGGCCAGGCCATCTCCGTGGTGGGCTCTCTGAGCACCATGTCCCCCTTGGAGGAGGAGGTACCCCAGGCCAAGAGGAGGCCGGAACCTATCATCCCTGTCACACAGCCACGGTGAGTCCCCTTCTAAATGGACAATAGGCCCCATCCTGTGAGCGTGCTCTGTTTGCGGGTGTGAGTGTAAGGCAGGCAGAGGGCTGGGTCAGGTTCCCCCTGACTTCAGAGTCAGTGGGTCTCCGCAGCCACACCTCCTTTTTCTGTCTTGGCAGAATGGTGGTGCCTCTCGGAGATGGAGTCACTAGGTTAGAGAACTCGGGGTCACAAGTCATGTGACAGTGAGGCAGTCAGTAATGGTCCTAATGTTCAACAAGGGCTTTTGCTCATCATCGCCACCCTCATTCTCCCCATCACTTTTACCCCAAATCAATCTCGAGCCCCCCTGAGGGTCCAGTGTTACCGGCTCCCTTGCAGCCTCTGGCTCCCTCCCCATTCCTCTTCCCCCACCACAGCAAGCCCCGGCCAGGGTCTTGTACCTACCCTTCTCTGTCTGAGACCCTTCTGGTCCTGCCTGTTCTCATAGGGAGGCACCCTCCTTGGCAAAACAGTCACAATTTCCTTCTCACTCAGTCTTCCTGGTGTGCTGACCTCACTCAGTTAGGCAATTCATAGCTGAGGAGGGGCTGTGTGTCTTTGTGTGGCCCAGTCCCAGAGCTGGGGCCACCAGACAGACTGGGATGCAGAACGCATGCCAAGTCGCTGTCCTTGCCCCTGTCCTCATGTAGGCTGGCAGGCGCTGGTGGGCGCAAGAAGATCTTCCGTCTGAGTGATGTGCTGAAGCCCCTGACAGATGCCCAGGTGGAAGCCATGAAGCTGGGAGCTGTGAAGCGGATCCTGAGGGCTGAGAAGGCTGTAGCCTGCAGTGGGGCGGCCCAGGTGTGCGCTGCAGTTTAGTGAAAAGTCTGTGTGACTCTCCAGTCCCTCCCTGGCTCCTCCAGGCTTGACTCCACCTCCTGCAAAATCAGAGCAGCAGCCTTCTAGACAGTGGAGGCTTGTGAGGTGGGGGGCAGCTCTCCATGGGGCTGGTCCTGCAGGCCTGGTTCTTAGTGCCACTTTCCTTAGCAGTGTTACATCTCAGACAGACCTGGCTTCAAGTATTTTGCTTCTTTTTTAAAATTTGTTTGTTTGTTTAATTATAGTATATGTGTGTTTGTCTGCATGAGTTGATGTGCACTGTGTGTGTGCAGGAGCCCACAGAGGCTAGGAGAGGGCACCGGGTTCTCTGGAGCTGGAGTTACAGGGAGTTGTGAGCCACCGTGTGGGTGCTGGGAACCTAACCCAAGTCCTCTGCAAGAGCAGCCAGTGTTCTTAAGCATGAAGCCATCTCTCCATCCTTTATTTTCTGGTTTGTTTGTTTTTTTTTTGTTTGTTTGTTTGTTTGTTTGTTTTATTGTTTTTGGTTTTTCTTTTTCTTTCTTTCCTTTTTTAAAACATTTATTTATCATATATACAGTATTCTGCTTGTATGTATGCCTACAGGCCAGAAGAGGGCACCAGATCTCATCACAGATGGTTGTAAGCCACCCTGTGGTTGCTGGGAATTGAACTCAAAACCTTTGGAAGAGCAGCTGCTGCTCTTAACCGCTGAGCCATCTCTCCAGCCCTGGTTTTTCTTTTGTTGTTGTTTCTTTTTGTTGTTGTTTTTAGGTTTTCAAGACAGGGTTTCTCTGTGTAGCCCTGACTGTCCTGGAACTCACTCTGTAGACCAAGATGCCCTTGAACTCACAGAGATCCACCTGCCTCTGCCTTCCGAGTGCTGGGATTAAAGGCATGCACCACCACTGCCCAGCTTGTTTTTAGTTTTTCGAGACAGGATTTCTCTCTATAACCTTGGCTGTCCTGGAACTCTCTCTGGAGACTCACAGAGATATGCCTGCCTCTGCCTCCCAAATGCTGGGATTAAAGGCATGGACCATCATGTCTTGCTTTTTCTTTCATTTTAAGCATTTATCTGTGCGTATGTGTTTTCTCTTTGATTTGGATACTTTTGCCTCTGCACCTAGCATGTGCAAAGGCTGAGGCTTTCATCCCCAGTTCCATGAAAGATTGGTGGACAATACAGACACCATGTCGTCTTTATTGGTTGTCGCCCACATCCTGTCCATGCCTAGCAAGGACAAAAAGAGAATCTTCAGGACCTTTTCCTGTACCCTGAAGGACCTGCTCACCACCCCGTTACTCCGGGGCCTGGGGTGGTTTGGTGGCAGATGATGGTTTGTTTCTTCCCTGTCCGCTGCCACTCGGTGTGGTGCTGCCGTGTCTGCGCTTCATGCCGCCTGCTTGGTTGAAGGGTTGGTGGAGTGATTGGATTTCTAGATAAGGTCTCTCTCACTTTGACCTTGCTGGCCTTGAACTTGAGCGGTCTGGGTGCTGACGTCGTAGATGTTAGCCGCTGTTCCCACGGTACACGGTGTCTGTACTGGGGGCTTCTGAGCCTGACTGAGGTGCTCCGGCGGCCACACTGACGCGTGCTCACCTCCCCAGGTGCGCATCAAGATCCTGGCCAGCCTGGTGACACAGTTTGACTCTGGACTCAAGGCAGAGGTGCTGTCCTTCATCCTGGAAGATGTCCGGGGCCGCCTGGACCTGGCTTTCGCCTGGCTCTACCAGGAGTACAACGCCTACCTAGCCGCAGGTGCCTCGGGCACCCTGGACAAGTACGAGGACTGCCTCATCCGCCTGCTCTCTGGCCTGCAGGAGAAACCAGACCAGAAGGACGGGTGAGGGCTGGCCGCAAGCCCCACCTCCCTCCTGCGTCCCACTTCCCCTTCGTCCCGGTGCCACCCAGACCTGCCCTCCCTGTGTCCCCCTCCCTCTCCCGTTTCCTACAGGGCTTGCGGTGATGTTCATCAGCGTCACTCCCAACTCTGCCCCTTGGTCTGAGTGGCCTGTCACCCTCTGGGCTTCTGTTTCCCATCTGCACTGACAGTTCCCCGGGGTGGGGCCCTGGCTAGGTGGTGGGGTCCCTCCCTAGCACACAAGAAGCCCTGGGCTCCATCCCTAGTCGTGGCAAACGGAAGAGAGCGTCAGGAGGGAGGAGCATGTCTGCCTCTGTGCCAGTCTGGAGCTCCGGACCCAGGGCTGAGGAGGCTGGGGTGCAGGTGGGCCACAGGGATATAGGCTGCCTCGCTGCCCTTCTCCAGCAGGACCCGCCTCTTTTCTGGGCAGGGTCTTCACCAAGGTGGTTTTGGAGGCCCCGCTGATCACCGAGAGTGCCTTGGAGGTGATACGGAAGTATTGTGAGGATGAGGTGAGCAGGCTGCAGTTGAGGCAGGACGGGTCTGAAGATCTGGTTTAGACTGGAGGCGGGGGTGACGTGAGGCCCAGTCCTGGGGACTTGGTTTGAGAGAAGGAGGGAGGCACAGCAGGCTGAGCATTGCCCCCATCTGCAGAGTCGCGCCTACCTGGGCATGTCGACACTTGGAGACCTGATCTTCAAGCGCCCTTCTCGACAGTTCCAGTACCTGCACGTCCTCCTTGACCTCAGCTCGCATGAGAAGGACAGGGTGAGCTTGTGCCCATCGCCAGCCAGCCTGGCTTTCCTGGCCTCAGGACTCTTGCTTTCCCGTCACCATGGAGTCAGGTGCTAGCTAGCCTGACCCTGAGTGTGCCCGTGACCTCCTCCCTCTCCTCTCGCTCCCGTTGGTGAACTGGAGCTGAGGCAGCAGCCAGCAGAGGAGCCCATGTGACCACAGGCAGCATGCCATCACAGTAGACGGTGCCTAGGCACCCACCTGTGTAGACCTGAGATAACTGTAACACGGAGTGGCTGTGCTCCAGATGAGGCTGTGCTCCAGTGAAGAGGTCCCTGGACCCAGCTCCCCCTTCCCCCCCGGCAGTGCGTGACCAGACATTTCGTCAGCACAGCACCCCAGCTCTGGGCTGTCCTTTGCCACACACTCATGCTGAAGACCAGACCTGATCTCGTGGCTCTCAGCAGATTGTGTCTGAATGAAATGAAGCTTGGCTAGTGACGTGTATTCTGGGCAGTGGGCTGCCTGTCCTGCCAAGTTCAAAGCCAAGTCCACTTGCCAGGGAGAGTCGCTGTTGAGGAATGAGGAGAGCGAGAAGGCAGGGAATAGCAGGATAGATGGGCCAGGGTGAGATGCTGCAGCCCGAGATGCTGGGCACTGCTGTCTTGGGCCCCGGCCTGGGCTTGTTTCACAGCACTGCCGCTCCATTCTGTGCCTTCCGCCCCTCCATCTCGCCCGTTTCCCCTCAGGTGCGCTCCCAGGCCCTGCTCTTCATTAAGCGCATGTATGAGAAGGAGCAGCTTCGAGAGTATGTGGAGAAATTCGCCCTCAACTACCTGCAGCTCCTGGTCCACCCCAACCCGCCCTCAGTGCTCTTCGGAGCTGACAAGGACACAGGTTGGATGCAGCTTCGTCTGATTTGTGTTGGGCTCCACCCAGCCTGTCAGAATGGCTGCTGGATAGTAGCAAGCAGGGCCAAGACAGACAGACAGACAGACAGACAGGAGTCCCTTAGCACAGACCCACATCCTGCCAGGTTGCAGACAGAAGGTCCTGCAGGGATGTGGAAAGCCCTCCCAGGAGAGGGTGTGAGGCCCAGGGAGGACATGTGAGCGGAAGTGGTTGTTCCCCAAAAAGGAGGCGGGAGCACGAAGGGTTAGCAGCAGCAGGGTCTTTGTGCCAGCGGTAAGTAGGACCAGTGTGGACGGCAGCAGGACTGCTGGGAGGCTGCCCGCGGGGTCCCCGGCAGCCAGATACAGGGTTCAGTTCGCGTCGTAGAATGACCTTCTAGCTGCCTTGGAGCTGGGTGGTTGCAGGTGTTGTGGGGAGTCTGCTCCTTCTCTACCTCTTCCCTCTTCCCTCTGACTTCACTGAGAAGGCACAGACAGGGGACAGGGCTTTGGGAAGGAAATCTAGGCCTCTACTGATGCATGGCCCTGTCCCGTCAGAGGTGGCTGCGCCCTGGACCGAGGAGACAGTGAAGCAGTGTCTTTACCTCTATCTGGCTCTCCTGCCTCAGAACCACAAGCTGATCCATGAGCTGGCAGCCGTGTACACTGAGGCCATCGCCGACATCAAGCGGACAGTGCTGAGGGTCATTGAGCAGCCGGTGAGGCTCCCGAGCCCACCTGGGCAGGGCTGAGTCCCCAACTCCAGCTGCTCCTTGGGGGTCCATCTCAGTAGCACAAAGGGAAAGAGCTGTCATTGGGATGATGGCTTTGGCTTGTGGGTGCCACTTACATCATTCTTCAGCTCTTAAGAAGGCAGAGTGGCTCAGAGGTACAGAGCCTGGAGGGGGCACACCCGGAGGGGGCACACCTGGCCTCACGTCCTGCCTCTGTGCTTCTCAGTCTGCCCTGCCATGAGGGTGCGGGCCAGTCCCCAAGCAATGACCACATTAGCATCTAAGCTCTTTAGTGTTTCCACTGGTCCCCATGCCGTTACCGAAGCCCTGAGCCACAGGGCCACCTCATGAAAAGCAGTTCAGATGGTTGCCCTGTTTGCTGCTGGATTCAGAACCCTTGGTTTTGTGTGACAGCTCCACCCCAGCTCCACTTTATTATTGAAGCAAGTCTCATTTTCTAGAGATCCTCCTGCCTCAGCTTCCCGAGTGCTGGGGTAACAGGCATGCACAATCCTGCCCTCACGGTGTTTTTATTATGGAAAACCCTAGGTAGAAATGGAGGGAGAAGGGCAGGGTGGGGCCTTTACCTAAGGTGCGGTAGCCGAGCGCCGAGAAAGAGAAGCGCTAGGCAGGCTCTGGGGCTGAGTGCCTCAGTGTCCCTCACACTGCAGGGGAGGATGCCAAGGGCAGCCAGAGAGCTCCCTGCTCCATACTCAGGGCAGCAGCTGCTGAGTCTAGCCCGTACCTCAGACTGGGATGGCAGTGGTTGCAGGAGGGTGGACAGCGACCAGGAAAGCCTCCCCAGGCATTGCCACACAGATTGGGCATGGAAGGCTGGAGACAGCTGGGTCACTGACCTGCCCGAGAGGAGGGTACCTCCCAGATGAAGGCTCTGACCTGACACTAAGGAGACCTGGAACCCAGTGACTTGAACCCCGCCCCCCAGCTTCTGCAGCCTCCACGAAGGCTCACTGTAACCTGGTCTTGCTGACCTCTGATCTAGATCCGAGGGATGGGCATGAACTCCCCAGAGCTGCTGCTGCTAGTGGAAAACTGCCCAAAGGGGGCGGAGACGCTGGTCACCCGCTGCCTGCACAGCCTCACGGACAAAGGTGCCTGGGCCCTGCCTCCTGCCCTCCCTCCTGCCTGTTCTTTCCCTGCAAGAGCCCCTGTGGATTTCTCCCGTCCCCATCCTCACTGTAGAGAAAAGCCATGGGAGCCGCATTAGGGAAGGCGGGGCTGGGGATCCTGCTCTGGAGTTGCACTGCCCCTTCCCCATGCCCGCAAAGCCTCCTCCCATATGCTTCCTCCTCTGTGCCCTCCCAGTCACCCCAACTGCTCTTCTCTGTCTCCTGAAGTGCCGCCGTCCCCAGAGCTGGTGAAGCGGGTCCGAGACCTGTACCACAAGCGGCTGCCCGACGTGCGCTTCCTCATCCCTGTGCTCAACGGGCTGGAGAAGGTAGGGCAGGAGGTGGCCGGCCACCCCGCGGTGTGTGGCCAGAGGCCGGGGTGGCAGGGACGCACGCCGCCGTGCCCTGCGGGCAGCAGTTGTACCCCATGCTCAGGAGCAGGTCTCCAGGCCCATCTCAGCCTTGGGCACTGCTCCGGTGTGCGGTGGCATCCTCCTGCTGTGAGCCTGAGTGCACACACCATTGTCCCTGGCCTATGGGACACCCGCCAGCAATAGCCGGGTCTCAGTAAGACTGTGTGTCTAGTGACTTGGGGGCCAAGGATACCTTACCCCTGATGGACGGGAACGAGGGTGACACTGTCCACCATAGGTAGGCAGCAGCTTTGGGGGCGGGAACGTGTCATGAGGCTTAGAAGCCCCACCGGGAAGTAGGTGGCCAGTGGGCCCTCCAGCTCGTCATCCCCTCCTCTCTCCACCCTCCCCTTAGAAAGAGGTGATCCAGGCCCTGCCCAAGCTCATCAAACTCAACCCCATCGTGGTGAAGGAGGTCTTCAACCGCCTGCTGGGCACCCAGCACGGTAGGTGCCCTCCCTTCTCGCCAGCCCTCAGCTTACCCTCACTGCACAGGGGTCATGTGGGAAGGGCCCAGGAAGGCTACGTGTCCTTAGAGGCCAAGGTCCCTGCTGTCCCTGCCCTCCTAGCCCCAAGGAGGGGTTTCTAAGGCTGAGAGCCAGGGAGCTTGTCTACTGTGGTGAGAAACAAAAGGAAAATGTTTGAGGAGGGAAAATAGCCAGTGATGTGAACAAGTTCCTCATCCTGGTCCCTGTGGCCACAGTTGGGGACACGGTGGAGGGCACGTGACTGCACAGCACACTGCTCTCCATCCCAGGGCAGGAGGCCACCTCTCCAAACGGCCTTTTTCCACTCTGCCCCAGCACAGCAGAGGGTTCAAGCCACTTAGCGTTTAGTGAGACCTGGCGTGGGCCTGCCGCTGCCCCTGCCCCTGCCCCTGCCCCTGCCCCTGCCCCTGCCCCTGCCCTGCCCCTGCCCCTGCCCCTGCCCCTGCCCCTGCCCTGCCCCTGCCGAGTCAGTCCCCGCTCAGCCCTCGGTGCACACCCCAGTGGGAACAGTGGGCCGCAGCAAGGCAGCTCTAACAAGGTGGGAGGGGAGAGTGGTGAGGACTTGAGGCCACTTCACCCAGTCTCACCCCCTGTCCCCCAGTCCCCGAAGCAGGGTGCCTTACCGGTATGGACTGTTCCTCAAGTCTGGCCTGAGGGCCACCTCTTTGCTGAGGCCTCTGTACCATCTCCTCCCCGTTGCCACCACTGCAGGTGAAGGGAACTCAGCCCTGTCGCCCCTGAATCCGGGAGAGCTGCTGATTGCCTTGCACAACATTGACTCCGTGAAGTGTGACATGAAATCCATCATCAAAGGTGAGGCACCCTCTTCCCACATGGCCCAGCTCCCGTGGACTTGGGGCAGGGCCTCTGTCACCCGCATGGCCCCACTGGCTTGAAGACCGTCGCCCGCTGCTGTCCCTGCCCCGTCTCGACCTCTGTGAGGCACTGCAGACTGTGCCTTGGCATCAGGGGGTTCTTGGGAATGAGGGCCGTCCTTCCCACCCTCTTCTGAGGAATGGAGCAATTCAGAGGCACAAGGGTCTCTGCTGGCATGATCATGCCAGGCCTGAGTTGAGGCAGCAGAGGACGTCCATAGCAGGGGCTGGTGACAGTCTGGCAGGCTTCCTCTGCCCTGGCCGCCCGAGCACTCCCTCTGAGCCAGGCTCTCCCTCCATGTCACAAACCCACTCCTATCACCCACGTGGCTCTTGGTAAGTATGGTGTAGTCAGGGCACAGTTCACAGAAGTCAGCCATGTAACACATGTGAGCCACACTGGACCCAAGCCAAGAAGGCCTCTGCCCATGAGCCTCCCTGGGAACACACCGTTTTCCCTTCTTCCTTCCCTTCCGCGGAGACTTGTGGGCCAGAACAACTCTGTTCCAGCAGGGGGCCCTGCCCGTCACCCTGTCCTCCAGCCTCTCTGCTCACTTTGGCGTGGGCGTCCTCTCTGTCCCCCCTTTCCTCTCTGGCCTGCAGTAGCTTCTTCAGAGACTGCTTTCCTGGCCTTCCTCAGCAGTCCTAGTGGGCGGGGCTTGTGAAGACAGGGCAGAGGAGCTGCAGGCCCAGGGGGGGATCGGGGACAGGTCTCAAAGGTTGTGGTCCAGGGTTGTGGGCTTTAGACACACACCACACACATCCACATTTTCTTGTAATGTTTACCATGCTGGGAATGAACCTAGAGCCTCAAATGTGCCAGGCAAGTGTTCTGCCACACCCTCACTTCTTCAGGTGCAGTGGGACAATCCTGTCCCATAGATTGTGCATAATCTGGAACACACACACACACACACACACACACACACGCATACGCATACGCATGCACACACACACACCTCGGATCCAGTGCAGTCCAGTCTTGAAGAAGGAAGAAACGGTCCTGCCAAAGGCTGCCCAGGCACCAGTAGACGGTCCTACCTTGTGCACTGCGGTCTGCTTGGGAATGCTTGTCCGTCCACAGCCTCCAGGCTCGCTGGGCCCCAGCACCCCGCAGCTCCCCCTGCATCTCATCTGTGCTTATGTGAACCCTGCCGTCCCTGGGTGCTGTGGAACCCCAGCACGGTGCTGGCTACAGGCTGGGACGCCGACAACCCTGATAACTAGCTCGGCTGGGAAGTGGGGAGGGCTTTCTGAAGTGGGGCCACCTTCAGCCAGCAGGACCGATAGGGATGAGGTGACAGTGAGCTGAACAGAGGTTCCAGGTGAGGGAAGAGATGGACCCTGGCCTCACGCAGCCCTCTGGGGTGGAGGACAGTCAGGGCTGCTGAGGGGAGGCTTAGAGGCTGAGTGAGAAGCGCAAGAAGAGGCTGGGTGGGCTCGGGGCCCACCTGAGCAGCAGGGGAGCGTGTCTCCACAAGGACCAGCACCTCCTCAAGTCCTGGCAGCCTCTCTCCTCTGCCCTTCAGCCTGTGCATCTGCTGCAGTGTCCCTCCTCTCTCTGGGCCTCCTCCTTACAGGCCCACCCTCCCCTCCATTGGCCTCTCAGAGGTTGGCGGGGTGGGGTGGGGACCTTTCTTCTGGCTCAATAAAGACTTCCTGGTTGACACACTCACATGGCCAGTGGTGTTTGGGGAAGGACTTGAGAGGCAGCTCCTGCGATTGCCCCGCCCCCCAGCACAGTTGGCCCTGACACTGCCACCCACTCCCAGGAGCTCGACCCCAAGCGAGGCCTGCTCCGTGCTCTTCAGTTGACCCCTTTCCACATCCTGTGGGCACTGGCTGCTGGGCTGGGTCCGCATCCCGGGTCTGGCCTCACCACTGCCTCTTACCCCTCCTTCCCTGTTACTCTCCTCAATGTCCTTTGTCGGGTCCTCACTGCTCCATCAGACCCTGCTGCCTTTTGGTCAGCCTCTGGCAGAGACCAGGCTTTCTGGGGATGCTAGGGTGTCAGCAGCTCCTGCCTTTCCCCAGGGTTACAGCAACTCCCCAGGACTGCCCTCAGGGAAGAGGCTGAGTCTCCCAGTTGGCACGCCACAGGGTATCCAGGGGTTTGGACACACCTGTCCCCATCTTCCTGGGGGCAGGACCGTTGAACATCCTCATGAAGGGCCTTTTGTGGTAGGGGTGGAGAAGCTTGGGTGGGCTTCCCACTTGATGGGGACATCCAGGCAGAGAGGACAGGCCCACTCTCCGCCTCCTCACAGCCACCAACCTGTGTTTTGCGGAGCGAAATGTGTACACATCGGAGGTGCTAGCTGTGGTGATGCAGCAGCTGATGGAGCAAAGTCCCCTGCCCATGCTGCTCATGCGGACCGTCATCCAGTCCCTGACCATGTACCCCCGCCTGGGGGGCTTCGTCATGAACATCCTGGCCCGCCTCATCATGAAGCAGGTAACTGCCCCGGCCCCAGGCAGTCGGCACAGTGGGGCCAGTCTCCGCTGCCTGGGGAGCAGGATCCTATTCTGGACGCCTACCAACCCTGCCTTCTGCTGTGCTCCCTCCAGTGTCCTCCAGCTGGCTGCAGGGTGACCAGTGAGAGCAGTTAGGGGTAGGAGAGGTGTGAGAACCTCCCTTTACCCCACCCCTAGGCCCTGCAGGGCACATAGCTCAGCTGGAAGCATCCGGTCTTCGTAGAGACCGGGAGTTAGGGTGGGGGTTTCGCTATACAGCCCAGAATAACCAAGAACTCAAATTTGTGGTGATGCTCTTGCATCAGGTCTTCCAAGGGCTGGGATTTTGAGCTTGCAGCACCAACTTTTAGAACTCTTTTGTGGAAATGATAATCAGGTTCTATCCTCCATCTGAGAACTGGGTTCTGAGCCAAGGCTGTCCCTGTGCAGCATCTGGCTAGGGTCCCTGCATCTGCAGCCTACTAAATATGGCTAGAGAGAACTGTGAGAACAACATGTGGGGGTGCTGACCTAGGGATTGGGGGCGGGGTCCCCCCCTTCCCGGGTCATGTCCTAGTATACAGTTTCCTAGGTGAGAAAAGGCAAATTCCTGGGCAGGTGGGTGTATGAAGCCAAGAATATGCGGTCAAGCGGTGGCACCTGGGCTCCTAGCCATGGCAGTGCCGGGGGAAGGTGGTGGCCGCTCGGGCCTTCCCCTGATGGCCCCTCCTGCCCCACAGGTGTGGAAGTACCCCAAGGTGTGGGAGGGCTTCATCAAGTGCTGCCAGCGCACCAAGCCGCAGAGCTTCCAGGTCATCCTGCAGCTCCCTCCGCAGCAGCTCGGTGCGGTCTTCGACAAGTGCCCTGAGCTCCGGGAGCCTCTGCTGGCCCACGTGCGCTCCTTCACCCCCCACCAGCAAGCACACATTCCCAACTCCATCATGACTATCCTGGAGGCCAGCGGCAAGCAGGAACCCGAAGTCAAGGACACGCCTGCAGGGCCCCTGGAAGAGGTGAGGGTAATGTGATCCACCTGCCTGTGGCTCTCACCCCAAGAGGCCCGGTTGTTAAACCCAGTCTCCCAAGATTGCGTTCCTGATAAAGGAGACCGCCCACCCCTCACCCCTACCCCCATCCCCCACTCCCGTGTCCAGATGGAGAAACTGCAGTGTGCCCTCCATGCTTTCTGCAGCTCGGTGACCTCTGTCTCCTCCATGCTGGGGGTTGGGAACCGCCCTTTCTGAGCTGAGTGCCCCTCTCACTCTAGGATGACCTGGAACCCTTGGCACTGGCTCTGGCCCCGGCCCCGGCCCCTGCTCCACGGCCCCCTCAGGACCTCATCGGCCTGCGATTGGCTCAGGAGAAGGCCCTGAAGCGGCAGCTGGAGGAGGAACAGAAGCTGAAGCCCACAGGCGTGGGAGTGCCTGCCGCCTCGGCATCCTCCTCCATGGCGGCGGTGGTGCCAGCGGCCCGAGCCGGTCCCAGCCCGGCTGAGGAGGCCATGGAATACCGGGAGGAGGGTCCCGAATGTGAGACCCCGGCCATCTTCATCAGCATGGATGACGACTCAGGGCTGGCTGAAAGCACACTCCTGGACTCTAGTCTTGAGGGTCCCCTGCCTAAGGTAGGGCGGCAGCTAGAACTGCGAGGGAGGCTGGAGCAGAGCCCCGGCCATGGGGCTGAGGGTGCAACCTGCTCCTGACCCGCTGTCCCTTGCCTTCTCCCGCCACCAGGAGGCAGCAGCAGTCGGACCGAGCTCCAAGGATGAGCGGAGCCCTCAGAGCCTCAACCACGCAGTGGAGGAAACCTTGACAACCTCCAGCCCGGAGACCAGGGAGCCTGAGAGCAAGGGGAACAGCTGACAGCTGCTGCGGGAGTTTGGGGGGAGGAGCGGGGTGGGCCACCTAGAGCATTGCCTTAACACAAATAAAGGAGGTGGCGCTCAGGGCGTGGTGGCTGCAGTGTCTCTCTGCAGCGGACTAGAGACCGAAGTCGGAGCAGTACTACACTGCGCCTGCGCACACCCGGCTCCCACCCTGCAGGCGCCCCGCGCTAGTAAAGTAACGGCAGGCAGGGTACAGGTTGCAGGCGCGGCCCCCACTGGTTAGCCTTCCTCCTACAGATCCACACACTTTCGAAACATGGGGGAGCCACCACCCAACGCCGACCCCTCATCCCAAAGCCGGAAGACTTCTCAGAGCTCAGAGAGGGGACGCAGTCGAGAGTCCTCGCAGCCTCTCTTGCCCGTCTCAGAGGACGGGGTTCGCCGAACTCTGGACGATGTGCTGCGCAAACCTGCGCAGCGGGGCAGTCGGGGCAGTCGGAGCAGTCAGGGCAGTCAGGACCTGCAGGCGAACACCCTGCCTCACTGGCCGCAGAGGACCAGCATGACCTCAGATACCCAAGGCGAGGAAGACATGGAGTATAACCGGTCCATGAGCTTAGGCTTTCCAATGGAGTTCTCGCCACAGTCCTACCTGGATGAGAACAGAATGATGCAGCAGTTCCCTCAGGGACAGGGCCTCTTAGAACAACTGGAGACCTACCCGGATCCGGGCGCCAGCATCCTGGGCCAGTTCAACATGTACCCGCGAGAGGACCAGTTGATGGGCCAGGCCGTGCAGCACGGGCCATACCTGAGGGACGACCCCACTCTCCACTCAGGACCCTCTGACCTGGGCTTCATGCCCTTCGTCGGAGAGGTGCCCGACCCTGAGCCCCGCGAGCTGGCAGTGCAGAACGCCAAGGCCTACCTGCTGCAGACCAGCGTGAACTGCAGCCTCAGCCTGTGAGAGGAGGTTGGGGGTGGAGAAGGTGGGCCGCAGGCTGGGAAGGGCCCTTAGCCAAGGCTGCCTTGGGTGTGGGGTCTCTGTGGACATCATCTAACCTGGCAGAGAACTGAGGGCCAGCACACCCCACCCTAACATCTAGTCCCAAGGGTTCACAGAGCCACTAAGCCTGTTTCTGCAGGAGACTGAACCAGAGAGGTTGGGTTGCTTATCTAAAATCACACAGCACAGGAAGTGGTAGAGCCAGCATCGTAGAACAAGGCTTCTGGCTCCCAGGGCCCTGTTCTTGTCTACTAGCTTCCCTGTCTGAGGAGGGTGGTTGTCAGTCACTGAGCTGCGGTCATGGTCCCCTCCCTCTCCCATTAGGTGTGCTATAGAGAATGAAGTACGAATGTTGAACGTGGCAGAGTCAATGGGAAGGGCTTAGGAGGTGACGTGGGGAGGGACCTGGGGGTAGCACCTTGCATATAACAAGAGGAAGAGTGGCCCAGAGATAGGGCGCAGCCAGGCCTTGGAAGGGCGCTCACGGTGGGGGAGGGGGAGTAAGAGGATGAGACAGGGCTGCCTAAAGCATGTGGCCGATTCCACTCCCCCCACACCCCCACACCCCCACCCCGTGCTGAGAACCCGCTGTGGCTCCCTGCTGACTGGAAGAGGACATTCAGGAGGTGTGGCTCCCCACCCTGCCCACAGTGGATACGCAATTTCCACTCACCACTTACTCTCTACCTCAGGCTCCAGATCCGCTCAAAACTAACTTGCATGTGTTTCCTCAACACGTTTCCAGTCTCGAGAGCTTCAAGGTTTCTTCCTGAAATGCCCTGGCCAGTCTCACTTCTTCTTTTTCTAAGGTTTCATATCTCTCTCTCTCTTTCTCTCTCTCTCTGTGTGTGTGTGTGTGTGTGTGTGTGTGTGTGTGTGTGTGTGTGTGTTTGCACATGTGAACACATTGCCTGTGAAGGACAGAAGAGGGCATTGCATCCTCTGGCACTGGAATTAGGCAGTTGTGGACTTCCTGACGTAGGTGTTGGCAACCAAACTCTTGGTTCTCTGCAAGAGCAGTGTGTACTCTTAACCACAGAGCTGTCTTTCCAGCCGTTTCAAGATGTTTAAAATATTAATTTAGGTAGCTGGGCGGTGGTGGCGCACGCCTTTAATCCCAGCACTCAGGAGGCAGAGGCAGGTGGATCTTTGTGAGTTCGAGGCCAGCCTGGACTACACAGTGAGTTCCAGGAAAGGTGCAAAGCTACACAGAGAAACCCTGTCTTGAAAAACATGTATATATATATATATATATATATATATATATATAATTTAGGGGCCTGGAGAGATGGCTCAGAGGTTGAGAACACTGGCTCCTCTTCCAGAGGTCCTGAGTTCAATTCCCAGCAACCACATGGTGGCTCACGACCATCTGTAATGAGATCTGGCGCCCTCTTCTGGCCCGTAGACATACATGCAGGCAGAACACTATACACAATAAATAAATAAATCTTGAACATTTGTTACTTTTGCAGAGGATTCAGGTTCAGTTTCCAGCACCCAGAAACCCCAGCACATTCTGACCCCTGTAAGCATCAGGCACGCATATGGTATAAATACAGACAGGCAAAAACAGTTGTACACATAAAAATACAATAAAATCTAAATTAAAAAATTACTGTGTATGTGTGCGTGAGTGAGTGAGAGAGAGAGAGGGAGGGAGAGGGAGAGAGAGAGATGGTTGTTGCAAGTATTCAATAATGCTCCCAAATGCTCAGCGTGGTGCTTGGACTGAGTGGGTGGAAACCATCATGGGACTATTATTACTCTGGCTTCTCCATTCTTAATCTTCCCTTACCCTGTTCTGGCTACACTAAAACTCCATCTTTTTCCAGTATACCAGGCACACCCCCACCCCAGGATCTTCCTGCAACCCCAGGCATTGTCTGTGAACCTAAACAATTTTGCTTATTCTATTTGAATCCCTTTCCTTTTCATGCCTTATTGCATTGGCTATGAGCACTTAAACAATATTAAATAGAAGTCATGAAGCCAGACTTCTTGTTTAGGGCCAGCTTGGGCTACATAGTGAGACCCTGCTACAGAGAAGGATGGAAGGGAGGTCTTAGCACCCCATCTTGGCTATATGTAGTCATTTGTGTCTATCATCAGAATGTCAAGTCCACCTGGGCAGGGACATTTTCTGTTCCCTCCTGTGTCCCTAGCAGTAGACAAAGGGACAGGCCCCAAATAGGCTCAGTGCACTGAGCGAGCGATATCCCCCACCTCCCCCTCCTCCTGGGAGGCAGGTATGAGCACCTGGTGAACCTGCTGACCAAGATCCTGAACCAGCGGCCCGAGGACCCCTTGTCCATCCTGGAGACTCTGAACCGCAACACGCAGTGGGAATGGTTCCACCCCAAGCTGGACACGCTGCGGGACGATCCTGAGATGCAGCCCACCTACGAGATGGCCGAGAAGCAAAAGGCGCTGTTCGGCAGGGGTGGAGGAGAAGGCGAACAGGAAATGGAAGAGGAGGTGGTGAGTGAGCTGGTGTGGAGAGGTGGGGGGCGGGCGAGGGGGGGGGGGACGGGGGACGAGGGACGGACTGGCCTATGCCACAGTCGGCTGAGGGTGCAAACAGAAGTGACTGGCAATACAGTGTCTACCGTGCCTGGGGAGGGGTCCACCCGAAGCAGTATCTGGGACACCACACAAGGTTTAGGAGCAAGGCACAGGCACTGGCTCTGCCTTCTCGAGGCCGCCCCCGGCTGTCACGTGAGGGAGCCCGGTCTCCCATCTCAAGAGAATGATTCACCATCGCCCCCTCCACAAACATTTCCTACCGTCTCTGAGTCTCTCAACTCAGAATCCATTCCTTCCTCTCCCCCTGCCTCAGTTGCCTACTTATAAGTTAAGGCCTGCTAAGAACTTTTCCCCCTATGACCCAAGAATATTCTACCCTCCTCAGAGTATTTAAGGCCACAGTCCTTTGTTCCAGAACTGAGCGATGCAGTCTGGGGGAGGGACTGGGAACATGGCTCAGTGTTTGCCCAACAGGTACAAAGCCCTGCCCCTCCCCCCCCAGTGCTGCATAAACTGGGTTTGGTAGCACACGCCTGTAACACTACCTCTTGGGAGGTGGAACAGAAATTCAGGGTCATCCTTAGCCACATGGTGAGTTCCAGGTCAACCAGCCCAGGATACATGAGACCCTGTTTTTTTTTGTTGTTGTTGTTTTTTTGTTTTTTTTAAAGATTTATTTATTTATCATGTATACAGTGTTCTGCCTACATGTGTCCTGCAGGCCAGAAGAGGGCGCCAGATCTCATTACAGGTGGTTGTGAGCCACCATGTGGTTGCTGGGAATTGAACTCAGGACCTCTGGAAGAGCAGTTGGTGCTCTTAACCACTGAGCCATCTCTCCAGCCCGAGCCCCTGTTTTCTTGTTTTGTTTGTTTGTTTAAAAAAGGTAGAAATGCCCAGGAGAGCTGAGGTAAGAGGGTTATGAGTTGAAGCTAATGTGGCCAACCCAGAGGGGTTTCTGGCCTTCCAGGACTCAGAGTGAGCTAGTATCCTAATTATAATGATTTTTAAAAAATGGGTGAGGTGGGTTGGTGAGATGAGTCAGTGGGTAAAGGTGTTTGTCACCAAGCGTGACAACCTGTATGTCCCCCAGGACCCACCCATGTGCTGGCAGAAGAGAGCATATTTCCACAAGTTGTCCTCTGATTTGCACACAAACAAGAAACTATATTTTTAAAGGTATAACCAGGGGCTGGAGAGCTGGCTTAGCAGTTAAGAGCATTGGCTGCTCTTCCAAAAGGACCTGTATTTGTTTTCCATCTCTACATGGCAGCTCACAGTCATCTGGTCAACCAGTCTAGGCTACATGAGACCGTGTTTTTAAGAAAAAAAATAGATGGAAAAGTTCCAGGGGATCTGGTGCCCTCTTCTGACCTCCTAGAGCATCAGGCACACACATGGTATACAGATATACATGTAGGCAAAACACTCATACACATAAAAAAAATTTAAATCTTATAAATAAAAAGATTATTTTTGAGGGCTATCCCTTCGCTGTCCTTCCCCACTTCGCTCCAGATCCCAGGAGGCCCTGCCTCGATAGAACATTCCTGGGGGCCGGGCGGTGGTGGCGCACACCTTTAGTCCCAGCACTCCGGAGGCAGAGGCAGGCAGGTCTCTGTGAGTTCAAGGCCAGCCTGGGCTACAGAGTGAGATCCAGGAAAGGCTCCAAAACAACACAGAGAAGCCCTGTCTCCAAAAATCAAAGACCAAAAACCATCCCTGGGGGAGGTTCTACATACACCTTGGTTCACTGTTCCCTCCGAGTCCCACCCTGTGTGAGTTTCATGCCTTGATGGGCTCTGGAAGGCTGAGACCCAGCTCCTTAGAACTGGGGACAGTTGTTTTCTTTATTTCTTTTTTTATTTTTGCAGGGTTTGGAGGTCAGGTTTTGACAAAGGGTCTGATATATCCCTGGCTTTGAACTTGCTAGGTAGTTAAGGATGACACTGGATATCTGATCCTCCTGCCTCTACCTCCTGAGGGCTGGGATGATAGTCATGAGCTTCCAGGGTTTATTGGGTCCTTCTCATGCATGGTAGGCTGTTGTGGAATGTCCCTTTTCACTGTGTGAAGATATGTCACTGTGACTGGTTTCATAAAAAGCTAAATGGCCAATAACCAGGCAGGATTTTCGGGGCAGAGATGGGCTCTGGAAGGCTGACATGTAGGAGATGAGGTAACAAGCCACGTGGGAGCACATAAATTAATAGAGATGGGTTAATTTAAGTTCTAAGAGCTAGTTAGGAACAGGCCTAAGCTATCAGCTGAGCTTTCATAATTAATAAGAAGTCTCCGTGTCATGATAGCTATGTCCCCAGTCCCAGAGTTCCTTTTTTTTTTTTTTTTTTTTTTTTTTGGTTTTTTGAGACAGAGTTTCTCTGTGTAGCTTTGGAGTCTGTCCTGGATCTCACTCTGTAGACCAGGCTGGCCTTGAACTCAGAGATCCTCCTGCCTCTGCCTCCCCAGTGCTAGGATTAAAGGAGTGCATTACCACTGACCAGCTACGAGATCTCATCTTAAATCCTCCCCTCTAAAATCCAATCTGAGGGTATAACTGGGTGGTGGAGCCCCTGCCTAGAATCCCCCAGTGAGGGGCTGGGGGTGTGGCTCAGTGGTAGAGCCCCTGCCTAGAGTCCCCCAGTGAGGGGCTGGGGTGTGGCTCAGTGGTAGAGCCCCTGCCTAGAATCCCCCAGTGAGGGGCTGAAGGTGTGGCTCAGTGGTAGAGCCCCTGCCTAGAATCCCCCAGTGAGGGGCTGGGGGTGTGGCTCAGTGGTGGAGCCCCTGCCTAGAGTCCCCCAGTGAGGGGCTGGGGTGTGGCTCAGTGGTAGAACCCCTGCCTAGAATCCCCCAATGAGGGGCTGGGGTGTGGCTCAGTGGTAGAAAGATCGCTCACTATTCAAAAGGCTCTGGGTTTGATGTCTAGCACTGAAAAAAAAAAATAGGGACATAGCACAGTGGTAGAGTGCTTATCGAGGATGCATGCAGGCCTGGGTTCAACGCCCAGCACCACATTGACTGGTTGTGGTAGGACACGCCTGTAATCCAAGCATTTAGGACGTGGAGCCAGTAAGTTAGAAGTTCAAGCCCACTCTTGGCTACATGGGTGAGTTAGGTAAGAGAGACCTTGTCTCACAACAAAACGGCATGGTCACAAATGGCAGCTGGGATTTTCCTCACAGTAGAAACAGGATGAGAGAAAGAAGAATCAAGATTTTGGTTTTTCCAGCAAGTCAAGGCTCATCACAGAGTAAGACATGTCCAGGTGGCCTCTGAGTGTCCGACCAACCAGTACCGAAACCCAGACACACCAGCAAATGATCTCTGGGGACCATGTCGCTGGTTTTTCTCTCCATCCAACCACACCCAGCAGAGTAGGGCCAATCTAATGTGGTGGGACATGCTTTTGATGGAAGCACTCATGAGGCAGAAACAGGTGGATCTCTGAGTTCAAGACTAGCCTGGTGTACATAGGCAATTGAAGGCCAGCAAGACATGTTCACCCTGTCTCAAAAAACAAAAAACAGAAAAAAAAAAAAAAAAAAGGAGTTGACTCTGTCATTTGCAGTACTTGTCCACACTCGATTCCACAACAGTGGCCAGAAGGGCTGGCCATACCGACCTCCTTTGGCTGTAGTGTGGCACGTCACCATTTGCACGTGGATCCAGGGTTCTAAAAAATGCCATGTGCATCCGGGTGGTGGTGGCGCACGCCTTTAATCCCCCCACTCAGGAGGTAGATGCAGGTGGACCTCTGAGTTCAAGGCCAGCCTGGGCTACAAAGAAAATTCCTGGACAGCCAGGGCTTCAGAGAAACCCTGTGCCAAAAAAAAAAAAAAAAAAAAAAAAAAAAAAAAAAAAAAAAAAAAGTAGGGGCTGGAGAGATGGCTCAGTGGTTAAGAGCACCGGCTGCTCTTCCAGTAAACCTGTGTTCGATTCCCAGCACCCACATGGCAGATCATAGTCATCTGTAACTCCAGTTCTGGGGGACTGATGCCCTCTTCTGGCCTCCTAGGGTACCAAGCACATACATAGCGCACAGACATGCATGGCATGAAAGGCCCATTCACATAAAATGTATTTTAAAAAGATGATGTGCTCACTGGAACACATCCAAACACCCTTGCCAGCTCGACTAGGAGAGCTGACTAATGAATCCAGGAATCCACCTGTCTCTGCCTCCCCAGTGGGACTGCAAGCCTGTGCCGCCACACCTGACTGTTTACAGGGTTCTAAGGATCGAACTGGGTCCTCAAGCTTGCAAAGCAAACGCTTTACAGCCTGAGCCATCTCGTGAGGCTACTGTCAGTGACATCGAGGCAAACACACTGTAACATCATGGACTGAGGGAGGTTTCCACACAGTGGTGCACGCCTGTAATCCCAGGACTCAGGAGGCCGAGGCAGGATGTAGAGTTGAGTTTGAGGCTACATGGACATCACATGGAGATCCTGGCATATTAATAACTGTGGTTTTCAGCAGGACAGACAGGGCTACACAGGGAAACCCTGTCTTGAAAACAAACCTGGCTTGCATTTTTTTCAAAGATGTTTTTTCTTTTTGTTTATGCATCTGTGCCTGTGTGTAACACGCCCACATGTGTGCAGGTGACCTTGGAGGCCAGAAGGGATCTGATCCCATGGACATGGAGTTACAGGCGTTTGTGAGCAGCCCAATGTGAGTGCTGGGAATCAAACTCCAGTGTCTGGAAAAGCAGCAAGTGCTCTTAACTGCTGAGCCATCTCTCCAGCCCCACCAACAAATGCTCCACTCTCAAATTTAGCTAAGTCTTCCAAATTAAAATAAAAGGAATTCAATTTCAGACTAAAATATTCTATGGATGATCTGGCCTTAACAGATATATACGGAATATGGAACCTTCTCCAAAGTCAGTCACATCAAAGGACACAAGTCGTTTCAATACACACACACACACACACACACACACACAGAGAGAGAGAGAGAGAGAGAGAGAGAGAGAGAGAGAGAGAGAGAGAGAGAGAGAGAGAATTCCTAGAATATCATAATGCTATAAAATCAACAAGAGAAACTACAAAAATATCTGGAGTCTTAACACACGTTTGGATGAACAGTGGGTCATCCAAGAAGTCAGAAAGGAAATGAAAAAAAAAAAAAATCCCCAGAGGCAAATGAAAATGCAGTCACATCCTGTCTGAACCCCTGGGGTGCAGCCAAGGCTCTAAAGAGGAGAGCTAATATCGATAAGTGAAAGAAAGTGTGAAAGAAGCCGAGGGACATCGAATAAACGACCTAATGATGTGCACAAGGATCTCGAAACGCACGTGGCCGATCCCAAACACAGCGACGGCGCTGTCGGAGACGAGGGAAGAAATGAATGAAATTGAGAATGAAAGAACACCACACAAAACCAGCCAAACAAAGACTCGGTCATTTGAAAAGCGAGATACACAAGCCCTTAGCTAATCTGACAAAATAAAGAGGGAGAAGACAAAAATTAATAAAAAATTAGAGATCAAAAGGGTGTCCTTGCAACTGACCCCAGTGAAATACAGAACATGGCTGGAAATTTCCATGAAGACTTAACTCTGAAAAGCTAGGTAAGCCAGAAGAAATGGAAATTTTTTTTTTATGTGCATTGGTGTTTGGCCTGCATGTATGTCTGTGTGAGGGCATCAGACCCCCTAGAACTGGAGTTACAGACGGTTGTGAGCTGCCATGTGGATGCTGTGACTTGAACCTGGGACCTCTGGAAGAGCAGCCAGTGCTCCTAACTGCTGAGCCATCTCTGCAGCCCCAGGAAGGATTTCTAAATGCATATCATCTACTAAAATGAAGTCCTGAAGATGCTTGCATGTGTGCATGTGAGTGTGTCTCTGTGTGTAATCTTAAGCAGACTTGTCACAAGCAATGAGACCGAAGCTGTTAGTAAGACAAGAAAAACTCAGGGCCAGGTGGGTTCACTGCTGACTTCTACCAAACCTCCAAGGAAAACCTCACACCAATTCTTCTTAACCTGTTTCATAAAACAGAAAGTGAAATAACACTCTACGAGAGAGTGAGAGAGAGAGAGAGAGAGAGAGAGAGAGAGAGAGAGAGAGAGAGAGAGAGAGAATTACAGACCTATTTCTCTGATAAACATAGAATATTCTTTTTTATTTTAATTTTTTTTTTTTTTTTTTTTTGGCTTTTCGAGACAGGCTGGCCTTGAACTCAGAGATCACCTGCCTCTGCCTCCCAAGTGCTGGAATTAAAGGCGTACGCCGCCGCTGCCACCTCCTGGCAATGTGAATCTTCTTAATAAAATGTTTGCAAACCAAATTCAGGAACACATGAAGATCATACATTATGTCTAAGTGGGCTTCATCCCAGAGAGACAAGGTCAGTCTGACTCGACACACATCCATCAATGAATGTGATTCCCTCATAAACACTCTAGGGCAGAAACCACACACGGCTATTTCAGTCGGCTCTGAAAAGGCATTTGACAAAGTTCAACATGCTTTTGTGATAAAAGTTCTGGAGATGTTAGGAACAGATGGAATAGACCTCAGAATAACAAAGGGCTTTACACATCAACCCTACAGCCAACATTACATCAGATGGAGACAAACCGAGAGCATTTCCTCTAAAATCAGGATCGATACCAGGATGGCCACTGTCCCTCTCATTCGGTGTGTTGCTTGCAGTCATGGCTGTAGCAATTAGCCAAGAGAAGGACATAAGGGGCATAAAAATAGGAAGGGACAAGGCCAAACTCTCTTTTTGCAGATGACATGATTCTTTAGAGGAGTCCCTATTGAGTTGACTAGAAAATTCTTGGACCTAATAAACACAGTAAAGTTTCAGGATACAAAAATCAATAATTAAAAAAAAAAAAAAAAAAGCCAGGGGCTGGAGAGATGGCTCAGTGGTTAAGAGCATTGGCTGCTCTTCCAGAGGTCCTGAGTTCAAATCCCAGCAACCACATGGTGGCTCACAACCATCTGCAATGAGATCTGGTGCCCTCTTCTGGCCTGCAGTCACATGCTGTATACTAAATAAATAAATAAATAAATAAATAAATAAATAAATAAATAAATAAACTTAAAAAAATATTCCATTCAAAATGACCCTCCCAATTAAGTATTTAGAAATACATTTAAATAAAGACATGAAAGATCTCTACAACCAAGATAACAAGATATTTGAAAGAGGGAATCACAAAAAATACTAGATGACAGAACATTCCATGTTCCTGGATAGGCATTATTAATATTGTGAAAATGTCTGTGCTACTAAAATTATTATACAAAATTAATACAATCCCTATCACAATCCCATGTAAAACTTCACAGATTTAGAAAACAAAACAAAACAAAAAAAAAAAAAAACGTAATTCTTGTGACGTTGGGTATGGTGGCTCATGCCTTTAATCCCAGCACTCAGGAAGCAGAAACAAGTGAATCCCTGAGTTTGAGGCCAGCCTGACCTACAGAGCAAGTTCCAGGACAGCTAGTGAAACCCTGTCTCAAAAATAAATAAATAAAAATAATGTGGAAGCACAAAATACCAAGGAGTGAGAATCCTGCCAGAGATGTTACAATACCAAACCTGAGAGAGAGAGAGAGAGAGAGAGAGAGACAGAGAGACAGAGAGAGAGAGAGAGAGAGAGAGAGAGAGAGAGAGAGAGAGAGAATGCATGAAGTGGGGTGGGTAGGGAGGTGAATCTGGGAAGAGCTAGAGTGGGGAGAAGAGAATATAACCAAAACATATTGTCTCAAAAATTATTAAGGACCAGCTTTAATAATCTTCTTCCCAGAGGCTCAGAAGAGAAGCTATGAACGGCTTTTTTTTTTTTTTTTTTTTTTTTTTTTTATTTTCAGGAAAGGAATCTAAGACACTGAGCTCTTCTGTTCATCTACTACTACATTCCTCTGGGATAAAATTCTGTCTACACAGCTTCAGTTCTGTTCTCATGCCTAGCTCCTTTCTTGCCTGATTTCTCTCTACATTTATCTGCTGTCCCCTGTAAGTTCTATCTTAATTCTCTCATCTTAGTGCCGCCCCATCTAGGTTCTCATCCATCTGGTTCTTTCCCATCTTAGCACCTCTCCCATCTCCTTCTTTCTCATCTTGTTCTTCCCCTTCTGGCTCTTCCTCATCTTCCATCTCGTTCCTCTAGTCCTCTCTTCTAGCCCTTCAATCTAGTTCTTCCCCATCTCAATCCATTCCTCTCCAGTTCTTATCCATCTAGCTTTTCCATTCTCTCTTCTCTTCTCCATCCAGTCCTTCTCTAAAAATAAAACTGCCTTTTTATCCCTTCGACCCTTATCTCTCCAAGCTATCTCTGCTCCTGCTGTTTCTGGCGAGTGTGCTCTGTCGCTAGGCAACTTGGCTAGGCAACTTCCATCACAGCTAGATGTACCTGTAAGGAGGAACCCTTTAGTTCTGAGTTAATTGTTTTTTTTTGGTTTTTGGTTTTTTTTTTTTTTTCAGAGCTGAGACCGAACCCAGGGCCTTGTGCTTGCTAGACAAGCGCTCTACCACTGAGCTAAATCCTCAACCCCGAGAGTTAATTGTTAAGGGTAGATCTAAAACTAGAGATAAGACTTTGGAAAGGAGAAAGTTAAGCTTAATTAGCACATCCACCAGGCCTTCTCAAACAGATAATCTGGATGCTTAAGTCTGTTCTTAGAGTACAGAGGTATCTCTGATAAGATCCTTTCCTCCATCCAAGGATGGACCTGGCCGGATGCTGCCAATGACTATAATTACGGGGAGGCTTGAACTGGGGTTCTGGCTGAGCATAGCTGTTGGCGCAGAAAGTTATCTAAATATTCCATTAGAAGAGGGGAAATGGTGCCCAATAAATGATGGGAAAGCTACAACAGCACACAAGAAACTCACAGCAGGAAGCAGCTGATAATCAAAAGCCAAATATCACCATGGCTCCTTGACCCTCAGCTTGACCTCTGGAAGGCCCTTGGCTTCTTCCAGGTATTAGCTTGTCATAGTCAGCTGAAATTCTACTTCATATATTTTTGTGGCTTGCAGCAATATTGTATAAAAAAACTCAATAAATCATACCGTAGTGCTATGGTGATAAAGACAGCCTGGTACTGGCATGAAAAGGCCAGTAAACCAATGGGGTGGAATCGAAGACCCAGAAATTGAACAGGAAAGGAAGGCCACTTAGTTTTTGACAACGGAGGCAAAAACAGACTTTGGAAAAAAAGACAGCCTAGTCAACAAACGGGGTTTCTGCCTCCAGAAGACTGCAGTTAGATCCACATTCACCTAGTAAAAAAAACAACTCAAAAGGGATTGAAGACATTAATCTAAAACCTGAAACAAAAGCTGGGCGGTGGTGGCACATGCCTTTAATCCCTGCCCTCGGGAGGCAGAGCCAGGCAGATCTCTGTGAGTTCGAGGCCAGCCTGGGCTACAGAGTGAGATCCAGGACAGGCACCAAAACTACACAGAGAAACCCTGTCTCGAAAAAAAACAAACAAAATGGATGGACTTGGAATGTATAAAATTGTGAGGCCACAATCTCAGAAACATAACTAACCCTGATGTTAGCCCTCCTATGTGGAACACAGCCATTATGTATGTAAAATGTATGAATGGATACAGTGTAACAGCAGGGCAAGAGAACAGGAAATGCTGGCTAGAGGGATGAGGAGGAACTGCATGCAGGTAATGAACATGAGTTGTAAAAGATGACATAACTACTTTTCTAGTTCTAAAATACTGTCGTGGGTTTATGGTTTTGGCAGTAGATAATGCATAAAATATATTAGCTACTGAGTGCCTAATATTTTATGTGAAGTATCCATTTTGAATGCCAATTCTATTTATTTATTTATTTATTTATTTGCTTTTTCAAGACAGGGTTTCTCTGTGTAGCCCTGTCTGTCCTGGAACTCATTCTGTAGACCAGGCTGGCCTCGAACTCACAGAGATCCACCTGCCTCTGCCTCCCCAGTACTGAGTTAAAGGTGTGGGCCACCACCACCCGGCTTTTGAATGCCAGTCCTAATTGCACACGCGCGCACACACACACACACATACACACACACACACACACACACACACACACACACACACACACACACACACACGCCTCGTGAATCTGCAGGCAGAGACTCCAAAGATGGCCGGCAACCAGCCAGAGGTCTCAGCTGCATTGGCTCAGCTCAGGGCACCACTGGCTGTTTTAATATTGCTAGACAGGAGTGTGGAACTTTGTGTCCTGTTTCCCCCACTGCTGAGCGAATGGCGGGCACTCTTCAGAGGAAGGCAAGAGCCTTGGTGGGTGACCCGCAGAGGCCGCAAGCCACAGACACACATTTCACTTCTTCCCGACAGCTGTTTCCACCCCACCCCCACCCCCGGGACTCATGTCAAGCTTTACTTTCCCGGCCCCTCCCGCCCTCCATTCTCCATCCCGCCTTCACGAACCAAGAACACAGTGGAAAAGGAGGCAGCGTGTTGCGTTTTAAGTAACAGACACCATGACTCACAGTGGCTTTGTTTTTTTTGTTTTTTTTTTATATATATATATTTTTTATTTTACAATATCATTCAGTTCTACATATCAGCCATGGGTTCCCCTATTCTCCCCCCTCCCACGCCCTCCCCTTACCCTCAGCCCACCCTCCATTCCCACCTCCTCCAGGACAAGTCCTCCCCTGAGGACTGTGATCAACCTGGTAGACTCAGTCCAGGGAGGTCCAGTCCCTTCCTCCCAGACTAAGCCAAGTGTCCCTGCATAAGTTCCAGGTTTCAGACAGCCAACTCATGCAATGAGCACAGGACTTGGTTCCACTGCCTAGATGCCTCCCAAACTGATCAAGCCAATCAACTGTCTCACCTATTCAGAGGGCCTGATCCAGCTGGGAGCCCCTCAGCCTTTGGTTCATAGTTCATGTGTTTCCATTTATTTGGCTATTTTTTTTCAATAATTGAGTAAAACTGAAATTTATTATATGCCACAGTCGTCCTAGGGACCTCCATGCTATATATATAGCCTCTATGGTTCTATGGGTTGTGGTCTGATTGTTCTTTATTTTATATCTAGAATCCACCAATGAGTGAGTACATACCATAACTGTCTTTCTGGGTTTGGGTTACCTCACTCAGGATGATTTTTTCTAGTTCCATCCATTTGCCTGCAAATTTCATGCTTTCATTGTTTTTCTCTGCTGAGTAGTACTCCATTGTGTATATGTACCACATTTTTTTCATCCATTCTTCCATTGATGGGCATCTAGGTTGTTTCCAGGTTCTGGCTATTACAAATAGTGCTGCTATGAACATAGCTGAGCATGTATCTTTATGGTATGAATCAGCATTCCTTGGGTATATGCCCAAGAGTGGGATGGCTGGGTCTTGAGGTAGTTCGATTCCTAATTTTCTGAGAAACCGCCATACTGATTTCCACAGTGGTTGTACAAGTTTACATTCCCACCAACAGTGGAGGAGTGTTCCCTTTGCTCCACATCCTCTCCAACATTGGTTGTCATTGGTGTTTTTGATCGTAGCCATTCTAACAGGTGTAAGGTGGTATCTCAGAGTCGTTTTGATTTGCATTTCTCTGATGATTAAGGATGTTGAGCATTTCTTTAAATGTCTTTCAGCCATTTGTAGTTCTTGTTTTGTGAATTCTCTGTTTAGCTCTTTAGCCCATTTTTTTTTTTTTTTTTTTTTTTTTTTTTTTTTTTTTTTTTTTTTTTTTTTTGGTTTTTCGAGACAGGGTTTCTCTGTGTAGCTTTGCGCCTTTCCTGGGACTCACTTGGTAGTCCAGGCTGGCCTCGAACTCACAGAGATCCGCCTGGCTCTGCCTCCCGAGTGCTGGGCTTAAAGGCGTGTGCCACCACCGCCCGGCTCTTTAGCCCATTTTTTAATTGGACTGTTCAGTGCTTTGATGTCTAGTTTCTTGAGTTCTTTATATATTGTGGAGATCAATCCTCTGTCAGATGTGGGGTTGGTGAAGATCTTTTCCCAATCTGTTGGCTGTCTTTTTGTCTTATTAACTGTGTCTTTTGCCCTGCAAAAGCTTCTCAGTTTCGAGAGGTCCCATTTATTAATGGTTGTGCTCAGGGTCTGTGCTGTCGGTGTTTTATTTAGGAAATGGTCTCCGGGTGGCTTTGTTTTTTAGACAGTCTTGATACATGTCCCTGGCTGGTTGGATCTCGTTCTGTGGACCAGGCTGGCCTTGAACTCACAGAGATACATCGGCCCTCTGCCTTCCAAGTGCGGGGTCTAAAGCCATGTGCCACCGTGCCTGGCAATAGTGGCTTTTTCGTCCAGTAGAACAAGAAAGAAGACCAGGGTAGTAGGGCGATCCTGCGGTGCGCCCGAGGGACAGTTCCACCTTTCACTCCATTACTATTAGGGTGTAGGGTATGGCCTCCCACGCAATTGCCTGTGGGTACCCAAAGGGCTACTGTGGCTTCAGGCTTTCCGTCCTTCATTTCGGTCAGAACAAAGAGAAAAAGATTTTCTCCCGGTGTGGTTTTATTCACTCATTCATTCGTTTGTTTGTTTGTTTGTTTCCCTTTGCATCAAGGGACACCCTCCCTGAGGACATTCCCCAAACTGGGGGCTTTAGCCCAAGTTTCTTAACTCTGGAGGAGTCGGGCTGCGGGGCTGGCTGGGGTCTTACTGCTGAGGCTGCTGACCATCCCTGTGACCCCGGCGGTGGCAAGGGAATCAGGCTCGGAAGCCTCCAGCCTTCCATCCTCTCTCCCACCCCTGTGCAGACGGACAGCCCGGTGCCCAACATCATGGAGATGGCCTTCTACTTCGAGCAGGCGGGCGTGGGGCTGAGCTCGGACGAAAGTTTCCGAATCTTCATGGCCCTGAGGCAGCTGGTGGAGCAGCAGCCCATCCACACGTGCCGCTTCTGGGGCAAGATCCTGGGTCTGAGCCGCAGCTACCTGGTGGCCGAGGTGGAGTTCCGCGAGGGCGAGGAGGAGGGCGAGGAGGAGGAGGTGGAGGAGCTGATCGAGGGAGGCGAGGTCCTGGAGGCGCACGGGGAGGAGGAGGGCGAGGAGGATGAGGAGAAGGTCGTGGATGTCGTGCCCAAGCCGCAGTGGAAGCCGCCGCCCGTCATCCCCAAGGAGGAGAGCCGCACCGGCGCCAACAAGTACCTGTACTTCGTGTGCAACGAGCCGGGCCGCCCGTGGACGCGCCTGCCGCATGTGACGCCCGCGCAGATCGTGAGCGCGCGCAAGATCAAGAAGTTCTTCACCGGCTTCCTGGACACGCCGGTCGTCAGCTACCCTCCCTTCCCCGGCAACGAGGCCAACTACCTGCGCGCACAAATTGCACGCATCTCGGCCGCCACGCACATCAGCCCGCTGGGCTTCTACCAGTTCGGCGAGGAGGAGGGCGATGAGGAGGAGGAGGGCGGCGCCGGGCGCGACTCGTTCGAGGAGAACCCCGATTTTGAGGGCATCCCAGTGCTGGAGCTCGTGGACTCCATGGCCAACTGGGTACATCACACGCAGCACATCCTGCCTCAGGTGAGGACCGAGTGCCCCAACCAGGACCCACCCCAATCCAGCCCAGCATCTGTATGGTAAGAGCATGATGCTGGCGGTTGTCCAAACATCCATCCATCCATCCATCCATCCATCCATCCATCCATCCATCCATCCGTCTAGTATTATACTCACCCACTCATCCATCTACCCAAACATCCAATTATGGATTGGTCTATCCACCCATCCTTCTCCCTTGAATCCACCTATCTATCCCATCCAGTGATCTGTCCATTCATCCATTCATCTACTTACACATCAACCAACCCTTCACCCAGCTACCCTCCCTCCCAACCACAGATCTGTCCACCTACCAGTCCATTCATCAGTGTATCTAACCACCCACGTGTCTGTCAACCGTCTATCCATTCATACATCCCCCCCCCCATTCATCTACCCAACTGTCTACCTGTGCAGAACGTGTCTTTGGGATTTTTGAATGGGGACAGGTGGCGATGATGCTGATTGTGTCTGGTGCCTGCTGGGTCCTGACATCAGGCTTGGGTTTTAGTCATTCCATGAAGATTGTTGGGAGCAAAGACTTTGTAACTACATTTTAATTTATTACATATTAATTGTGTTTGTAGATGGCAGAGGACAGCTTTCAGGAGTCGGTCCTCTCCTTCCGCCATGTGGGTCCTGGCAATTGAACCCATGATGTCAGACTTTTCCGTAGACACTTTTATCCACTAAACCATCTCACTGGCCCAGCTGGGAACATCTAGTTAACTCACTAGTGAATTGATTCGTTCAATCAACTGTTGTCAACTTTGCAATATTTGATTATATATATATAAAAAAAAAAACTCCTTGTGTAGCTGTGGGGTGGCACAGCCCACAGTGAGCTGGGCCTGCCCACATCAATCATTAACCAAGAAAATACCCCCACAGACTGGTTTGCAGGCCAATCTGATGGAGGCTTCTTCTTCCAGGGTGGCTTTAGTTCACACACACACACACACACACACACACACACACACACACACACACACACACACACCAGAGGGGGGGAACAGGAGCACTCACTGGCTGACAGAGCCCAACACCAATCCAATGAGGGAGGCGCAAGTGAACCTGCCACTGCTGAATGAGAGCGGTCCCAGAGCAGAAAGACCGAGGTCTCTTTTCTCCGCAATGTGTCCAGCACCCTGGTGCTCACTGGGGGCAGGACCAGTGTTCCAGGGGTCTGTCGGGCTCTCCCTCCGCTCTCTCCCACAGTAGGCTAAGCTTTGTCGGAGGGTGCCATCTGAGTTTGCCACTGCACACCCCCCCCCCCAGGGCCGCTGTACGTGGGTGAACCCAATGCAGAAGACAGAGGAGGAGGAGGAGTTAGGGGAGGAAGAAGAGAAGGCGGACGAGGCCATGGAGGAGGTGGAGCAAGAGGTCGGTCCTCCTCTTCTGACTCCTCTCTCGGAAGATGCAGGTGAGTCCTTCTTTGGGGGCAGGTGCCGTGCTGGCCTGCGAGGGATTGGTGGGGTGGAAGGAAACACGGATGTCACCCACCTTCTGAGCCTCAGTGCAGTGGTCATTGGGCCAGCCCTGGGAGCACAAGTCACCCCAGCATTAGGGAGGTAAAAGCCGGAGGGAGGCTCCTGAGGCATCCTCAGCGATGCATGGAGTTTGAGACCAGCCTGGGCTGTGTGCTTATTTTATTTTATTTTTTTCCCCGGAGCTGAGGACCGAACTCAGGGCCTTGTGCTTGCTAGGCAATCACTCTACCACTGAGCTAAATCCCCAACCCCTGCTACCCTGTTTTAAAACAAACAAACAAGCAAGCAAACCTGGGTCTAGGGGAATGTGTCCATCTTGTCACCAAGCCTCGGCTGGCACTTGACCATGACCAGACCGAGTCTCTTCCCTGGTTTTCTCTCTTTCTGGGGGGCTGTCATGGGGTTGTTGTTTTGTTGTTGGCCTTTTTTACTGTTTGGGGGGGGCCAACCACCCAGCTCCCAAATAAATCACACACGGAGGTTTATTCTTAATTATAAATGCCCAGCCTTAGCTTGACTTGTTTCTAGCCAGCTTCTCTTAAATTATCCCGTCTTCCTTTTGCCTCTGGGCTTTTCCTGTTTTCTTACTTCTGTAAATCTTACTCTTCCTCCGTGGCTGGCTGTGTAGCTGGGTGGCTGGCCCCTGGAGTCCTCCTGGCTACTTCTTTTTTTTCCCAGATTTCTCCCTCTATATATTCTGTCTGTCTGCCAGCCCTGCCTGTCCTTTCTCCTGCCTCGCTATTGGCCGTTCAGCTCTTTATTAGACCATCAGGTATTTTAGACAGCTTTACAGAGTTCAACAAATGCAACATAAACAAAAGTAACACACCTTAAAATAATATCCTATAACAGCCATTTAAGGCAGGTCTCACTCTGTAGCCCAGGCTGGCCTTGAACTCTAAACAATCCTCTGGTCTCCTCCGTGCTGGGATTACTGGCGTGTGCCCCTACACCTAGCTGGGAGACGGTCTTTTGAGCCTGACTCAGGCTTGGGGAAGAGAGAGTTTAGGAGCCTCCCCTAAGGGAGGCAGCCAAGTTGAATTTTGCATTCATGCAGGAATTCCCTAAGGCTGAGGCACTTGGGGGGAAGAGGAAGGAGTGGCCGGGAGGGCAGTCCAGGTTCTGAGCATGAGCCACAGCACCCTGGTTCAAAGCCATGTACCCTGCAAGAGAGTGCTTGTAGCTCCCTGCTGGAAGCATACCTACCAGACCTCACTACCCCCACCCCCCGCGCCCCGGAAGGGAGGTGACATGAGTGTCCTTGTCTCCTTCACTGAAGCAGGGACTGGGGAAGTGGCATCCTCGGGCCACATCAGGAGAGAGAGCGGCCAGAGCCAGGGCTCTCAGTGTGATTTGTACCTCCTGCCTGGTCCCCGCTATTCCGTCTCTTCACCCATGTAGTAAAGCGGGGCTTGGAGACCCCTGACCCCACTTCCCTTTTCCTTCTCACCACAGAAATCATGCACCTGGCGCCCTGGACCACCCGCGTCTCCTGCAGCCTCAGCCCGCAGTACTCGGTGGCTGTCGTTCGCTCCAACCTCTGGCCAGGGGCCTACGCCTACGCCATTGGCAAGTACGGTTGAGCCTTGACCCAAGGGTCTGTCTACGGTACAGACGTCTTACCTTCCCGCCAGGCAGTGGTGGCGCACACCTTTGCTCCCAGCACTCGGGAGGCAGAGGCAGGTGGATCTCTGTGAGTTCGGGGCCAGCCTGGTCTATAGAGCGAGTTTTAGGACAGGCAGGGCTACAAAAAGAGATCCCACCTCAAAAGGTATATATTGACAATCCGCAGCCACCTCCACTTCCATCCTTTTTACCTTTAAATTGTCCCTTTAAGTTCCTAAAGCAAGCTCACCAACCGCCCAGTCCGGCACAGCCTCCAGAGAGCCTGGCTGCGGTACCAGATCTGTCCACCAGAGGGCAGAGCTTTCCTGCTCTGAACTCGGAATGTGCGCAGCATTGTTGCGTTCAGATGGAGTTTCATGGAAACTTGATACTTCAACCATATTCTTGTGGATTATTATTTTTTTTTTGCCCAGAGTCTGAGACTAGGATTTTTCCAACCCTCTTATTCCAGCCACACATTAGTTTTTAAAAATCCCTCTGAAAGTCAAATTGAGTTCTACTGGCCCCTACATGCTCATGCTCCCTTTTCTCCCTCCCCTCCCTCCCATCCACTCACCCATTCATTCGTCATCAGTCCGTCCAACCATGCATCCATCAGTTCATTGACTCATGCATCTTGGCCTTTTTTTTTTAGAGTGTTCTGGAAAAAGTTATGTATATTGTTTACATGTATGTGTGTGTGTGTTTGTGTGCACGCGCTTGTGTGAGTTCATGTACACCATATTCATGCAGGTGCCTTTGGAAGCCAGTAGTGGGCACTGGGTGTCCAGGAACTGGAGTTACAGGTGGTTCTGAGCCTCCTGATGTAGGTGCAGGAAACCAGTAAGCATTCTTTTTTATTTATTTATTTTTTATTTTATTTTATTTTTTATTTTACAATACCATTCAGTTCTACATATCAGCCACGGGTTCCCCTATTCTCCCCCCTCCCACCACCTCCCCTTACCCCCAGCCCCCCCCCATTCCCACCTCCTCCATGACAAGTCCTCCTCCGAGGACTGCGATCAACCTGGTAGACTCAGTCCAGGCAGGTCCAGTCCCTTCCTCCCAGACTGAGCCAAGTGTCCCTGCATAAGCTCCAGGTTTCAGACAGCCAACTCATGCAATGAGCACAGGACTTGGTCCCACTGCCTAGTTGCCTCCCAAACTGATCAAGCCAATCAACTGTCTCACCTATTCAGAGGGCCTGATCCAGCTGGGGGCCCCTCAGCCTTTGGTTCATAGTTCATGTGTTTCCATTCATTTGGCTATTTTTTTTCCAATAATTGAGTAAAACCGAAATTTATTATAAGGCACAGTCGTTCCAGGGACCTCCATCCAGTAAGCATTCTTAACAGCTGAGCCATCGCACCAACCCAAAAAGAGATTTTATTTTGTTTTATGTGGGATTTCTTTGAGACAAGGTCTCACCATATAGACAGACCTGGCTGATCTGGAACTCACTCTGTAGACCAGGCTGTCCTCCAACTCAGAGAGATCTGCCTGTCTCTGGCTCCTGAGGATTGTATTAGAGGTGTGCATAATCACAAGTGCCTAAGAATCCTTTAAAATTAGTTGTTTTTTGTGCATGTGTGTGTGTGTGCATGTGTGTGTCACGCATGTTGAGGTGGAAGGCACAGGAAGGGGAGCTAACCTTCCACCTTATTGTGGCAGCCTGTCTGTCTTGTTTCTGTGCTGTGCTGCGTACTCCAGGCTAGCTCCCGAGCTTGCAGATAATGATTCCACGTCTCTGCACCCCATCCACAGTACAAGTGCTGAGGTAGACTTGTGCACCACCAAATCTGACCTCTTATGTGGGTTCCAGGGTCAGACTCGGGTTGTCCGGCTTGTGCTGCTGTCTCTCTGGCCCCAAAAGAGCCTTACCGTTGTTGACACAGGGTTTCATTAAGCTGCTCTGGCTGGCCTTGAACTCCCAATCCTCCAGCCTCCGCTTCTGGAGTCCTGGGGTTACAGGTGCATGTCATCATGTATGCCTGCAGGCCAGAAGAGGGCATCAGATCCCACTAGAGATGGTTGTGAACCACCATGTGGTTGCTGGGAATTGAACCCAGGTCCTCTGGAAGAAGCACCCAGTACTTTTGTTTTGTTTTTGTTTTTTTCAAGACAGGGTTTCTCTGTGTAGCTTTGGTGCCTGTCCTGGATCTTGCTCTGTAGCCCAGGCTGGCCTTGAACTCACAGAGATCCACCTGCCTCTGCCTCCCAAGTGCTGGGATTAAAGGCGTGCGCCACCACTGCCCGGGTTCTATTTTTCATTCAGAATCTGGAATATATTTTCCAGTAAAATGAATCTCAGTTTGGATATGAAGTTTTCATTAGAAAGACTTGCTGGACTGGTGGTGCAGGTTCATGATTCCAATAACTCAGATAATCAGGAAACCAAGGCAGGAAGAAGATGAATTATTCCAAGGCCAGCTTTGCCTGCAGAGGAAGCTTAAGGCCAGGCTGAGCAACCTAGAATGTATTTCAAGATAAAAAAAGAGCTGAGGCTACATACAGCTCAGTGGTATGGGGGCGTGGCTCAGTGGTAGAGCCCCTGCCTAGAATCCCCCAGTGAGGGGTTGGGGGTGTGGCTCAGTGGTACAGCCCCTGCCTAGAATCCCCCAGTGAGGGGCTGGGGGTGTGGCTCAGTGGTACAGCCCCTGCCTAGAATCCCCCAGTGAGGGGCTGGGGGTGTGGCTCAGTGGTAGAGCCCCTGCCTAGAATCCCCCAGTGAGGGGCTGGGGGTGTGGCCCAGCAGCTAAGTGCTTTTCTGGCCGGCGGGAGACCCTGGCTTCAACCTCCAGTACCACTAGGGGAAATAACCTTAGCCAGGCTACTGTTATATATCTGTTATCCAACCACCAAAGAGGCTGAGGCAAGAGTTTGCAGTTTATGGCCAGTCTAGGACACATGGCAACATGCTCCCATAAAGAGAAAAAAGAAGGAAAAGCAGATTCATGTACCCAAGCTGTTCCAGAACTCTCTGGAGGTTTTCCAATAACCAAATTAAGTATCAGTTTTATTTTTAAAATTGAAATTAACTAAAATTAAATCAAAGCCACTCCACCCCAAAACAGCAGAACACACATTCTTCTCTAGTGTCCACGGAAACACTCCAAGACAGAGTGTGAACTGAATCTTCAAACAAGGCTCAGTAGATGTAAGGCGACTGCAATCATACCAGATATGCCTTGTGACTCCCTGCGAATGAAATGAGAAATCCGTAAAGGGAGGGCGTGGGGGACCACATGAGACCAGGAACCAATAGACCCAGAGATGGTAAGTGATGGAAGAAGACATCAAAGGCTGAGGAGAAGACTTAGTGGGTGAAGTACTTGCTGCCCAAGCCAGTGAGGGGCTGGGGGCGTGGCTCAGTGGTAGAGCCCCTGCCTAGAATTCCCCAGTGAGGGGCTGGGGTGTGGCTCAGTGGTAGAGCCCCTGCCTAGAATCCCCCAGTGAGGGGCTGGGGATCAATGGATCCCTGGAATTTACTAGTGAGGCAGCCTAGCAGAATTGATGAGCTCCAGACTTGGTGAAGAGACTCTGCCTCAAAATACAAATGAAGAGCTGAGCTTGGTGATGCCCCCGTTATTCTCCACACTTGGAAGGCAGAAGCAGGCAATCTGTACAAGTCTGAGGCCAGCCTTGTCTACATACACGTGTTCCACACCAGCCAGAGCTAGATAGTGAGACCCTGTCTCAAAAGTTAAGAGCATGTACTGCTCTTGCAGAAGACCTGAGATCAGTTTCTCAGCACCCATATTTGGCAGCTTCACAGCCACCTGCAACTCCAGTGTGTTGTAGAATATTATTTTTAAAGCGTGTGACTTTTGTTTATGTTGCATTTGTTTAACTCTGTGAAGCTGTGTTACTGTGCCTGTCTAAAACACCTGATGGTCTAATAAAGGACTGAATGGCCAATAGCGAAGCAGGAGAAAGGATAGGCAGGGCTGGCAGACAGACAGAATATATAGAAGGAGAAATCTGGTAGGGAAGGAGAAAGAGGAAGGAGCCAGAAAGGAGGAGGACTCCAGGGGCCAGCCACTCAGCTACACAGTCAGCCATGGAGGAAGAGCAAGATTTACAGAAGTAAGAGAACAGGAAAAGCCCAGAGGCAAAAGGTAGACGGGATCATTTAAAGTTAAGGAAAGCTGGCAAGAAACAAGACAAGCTAAGGCCAGGAATTTATAATTAAGAATAAGCCTCCATGTGTAATTTATTTGGGAGCTGAGTGGCAGGCGCCCCAAAAGAGCAAAAACAACCAACACCACCAATACCCAGGGATCTGATGCCCTCGTCTGGCCTCTGAAGGCACTGCACTCGTGCACAAACCCACACAGACAGACAGACAGACAGACAGACACACAGACACAGGCACGCACGCACACACGCACACATTCATTCTCCAGTCCCCTTGCCACTTATTGGTGGCATGGCCACTTTAGATACAGAACAGGTGCTCAGTAAACCTTTGTGGGATGGACAGACTGACAGAGAGACCCTGTGCGTACCTTTCACCTGCCCACTGCTAACTCTTCAGTGACGCCGTGCCACACTTAGTCCCACCCTCCAAGAGAATGTCTCCCTGTTTCTCTAGGAAGTTTGAGAACCTCTACATTGGCTGGGGTCACAAATACAGCCCTGAGAACTTCAACCCATCCCTGCCAGCTCCGATTCAGCAGGAGTACCCCAGCGGCCCTGAGATCATGGAGATGAGTGACCCCACGGTGGAGGAGGAGCAGGCCCTGAAGGCTGCACAGGAGCAGGCCCTGGCAGCCGCAGAGGAAGAGGAAGAGGACGAGGAGGAGGAGGAGGATGAAGACCTGGAGGACTGAGGTCACCGAGCTCTTTCCCACAGCCTTTCCCCTTAGTGGTAGTTACAGATTGTATTTTTTCTGTTGCTTTGTTCTCTGCCCTTGCAGGACACGGGTAGGAAGGCACACAATGCTCCAAATAAAGCCCCCTAGCACAGCCGCTAAGTTACATTCATTCATCATACTGGGCGGTTGACTCATTCATTCCTCTCCGTGTTTGCGTGTGCTTGTTTATTTCTTTATTTTTGGTTTCTCGAGACAGGGTTTCTTTGCGCAGCCCTGGCTGTCCTGAAACCGGCTCTGTAGACCAAGCTGTCTACAAACTCACAGAGATCCCCCTGCCTCTGCCTCCCCAGTGCTGGGATTGAAGGTGTGTGCCACCGCCACCTGACTTGTTTGTTTGTTTTTATTTATGTGTCTGTGAATGTGTGTGCAGAGGCCCTCAGAGGCCAGAAGAGGGAGGGGTTCAGATACCACGTCTCTTCTGTGCCCCTCCCTGATGTGGGGGCTGGGAACTGAACTTGGGCCCTCCAGCCCCATTTGTTTTTTTTTTCTCAAAGTTTTGTTTATGGGGTGGTGGGAACTGGAGAGATGGCTCGGTGGTTAAGAACATTGCCTACTCTTCCAGAAGACCTGAGTTCGAGTCCCAGCCCCCACATGGCGGTTCACAATCCGTCGGGTGAGTGCTTGCCCCTGTACAAATGGTGTCATAGCAACCTGGAAGAGGTAGAGGCAAGGAAAACCTGGGGTGCATGGTTTTCTTCAGGTACAAAGTGAGGCGGAGGTCAGCCTGAGCTAGAGACCTTGTCTCACAAAATAGTAAATAAATAAGTAAATAAGTTAATTCTATAAATGGCAAAACAGAACCAGTTTTTCTTCTGTTGAAGTGATAAAAATATAAAATACCTTCACAAGGGGCAACTTAGGGGAGAAAACACTGTTTCAGCTTGCAATTCCAGGTCCCTCATAGCGGGGAGGTCGAGGCAGGAACATCCCTAGTCAAGAGTAGAGAGAAGGAATGCATGTATGCTTGCTTGGTTGTGCTCAGTCCTGTCTCCACTCTTACACAGTTCAGGCCCCCCTGCCTAGGGCATGGTGCCTCCCACAGTGTCCTGGGTCTTCCCACATCAATTAGGACAGTGACCCACAGACATGCCTGCAGGCCAAGCAAGGTAGAAAGTATTGCAGAAAGGTATCCTGGCAGCCAGGAGTCAAGGAATACCATAGTCACTGTAAACACGGCAGCTTACAGCCTGGCTTCAGGGGAAGGTTTCTCCAATGCAAGTGTAACAACCGACTCTGGTTCGGCAGGGGAGGATTTCCCAGCTACGTTGTTACAGCTCTGCTCCTATCTAGCAAAGTTGTTACAACTCTGCCCTGCTAGGGAAAAGTTTCCCCCTAGCAAAAGTGTTACAGTTCAGAGTTCTGCTTGCTCCAGGGAAAAGCGTCACACCACACAACAAACCTCACTTGAGATTTATTAGGAAGAAAAAATCCAGGATGGCTGAATCTACGGGGAGGGTGAGAAGCAGCAGCAGGTACAGGGTTTATATAGGGTGGGGCGCTTTGCCAGGGATCTCAGGGATTGGTGGGATTCTGCAGCCTGACTCTGGAGCAAGCTCAGAGATTGGTGGGACTTCAAGCTCTGATCCTGGGGTTAAGTCAGGGCCCCGGGGTGTTCTTTCTTCAGCCCGTTTATCCTGTAGACAGTCTCTCATCGAGACTGCCTTCCATTTGATTCTAGGTCGTGTCAAATCCACAAAGCTGACCATCATCACGAAAACAAAACCGGAAAAAGGCGGGCAGAGTCAGATAGGTCACGGAGGGCTCCACAGGAGTCTCACAGCAGCAGGGGACCACATGAGGAGGGAAGGGCAGAGAAGTAAACCCTTGAGACTAAAATGACACCAGCAAGTGGGTGCGGGGTCTCAGGCCTGAAATCCAAGCACTTATGGAGGACAGCCTGGGCTGCAAGTGTGGGACAAAACAAAGGTCAGTGAGATGGCCCGGCGGGTCGGGTCATGGCACTTACTGCCAAGCACGAGGACCTGATTCCCATGCCTAGGACCCACATGTTGGAAGGGGATTTGACATTGTGCTTGTCCACACAAAAACAGATAAACGCAGTAATTTTTAAGAAGCATTTATTTATTTTATATGCGTTGGTATTTTGCCGACATGTATGTCTGTGTGAGGGTGTCGGGTCCCTTAGAACTGGTTACAGACAGGTGTGAGCTGCCGTGTGGGTGCTGGGAAACGAACCCAGGTCCTCTAGAAGAGCAGCCTTCACCTCTTAACCACTGAGTCATCTCTCCAGCCCCCCGTAATGTTTTTTAAAAATAATAATAATAATAATAAAAATAAAAATAAAAATAAAGGCAAGAATCGCCTGGAGTCAGCTGTAACAACACGAGGATTCTGAAGAGTGCTCCAGGTTTCTCCGTTGCTAGGCAAACGCCTCCCAGGGCGCTGTTGTTAGGGTCCAGGGCGTTCCTGTCGGCCACGCCCCGCGGCCAACCACTTGCCGGCGTCTGTCGCGGCGACCACGCCCACACCGTGACCCCGCCCACAGCCCCCCGAACCGTTACCTCAGCAACTGTCCCCGGCTCCTCCCGCCTTCGGCTCCGGGTGCCAATCGTAGAAGCGTCACCCGGACGACGACCCTACCCCTTCCGGCGCTAGGCCCGCAGCTTCCGGTCGGGGGTCCGGCGGCGGGCGGGGTGGCCGGCGGGCGGCTGCGGCGGGGCCCGGTGGGCGGCCAAGATGGCGGCGGGCGGCGCGGAGGGCGGCGCGGGCCCCAGCGCCGCCATGGGCGACTGTGCTGAGATCAAGTCGCAGTTCCGCACTCGCGAGGGCTTCTATAAGCTGCTTCCCGGCGACGCGGCGCGCAGGTCGGGTCCGGCCTCCGCCCAGACCCCGGCGCCGCCGCAGCCCCCTCAGCCCCCGCCCGGACCCGCCGCCGCCTCGGGGCCTGGCGCCGCGGGGCCCGCGTCGTCCCCGCCGCCCGCCGGGCCGGGCCCCGGGCCCGCGCTGCCCGCCGTCCGCCTCAGCCTGGTGCGCCTCGGGGAGCCCGATGGCGCTGGGGAGCCGCCCTCCACGCCCTCGGGACTGGGCGCGGGTGGGGACCGCGTCTGCTTCAACCTGGGCCGCGAGCTTTACTTCTACCCCGGCTGCTGCCGCCGCGGGAGCCAGCGGGTGAGTGAGTGATCCGCGTCGCGGGGGTGCCGAGCGCATGCATCGGGGTCCCCAGAGTGGCGGAGGCAGCGGAGGGTGGGCATCCCGGGGGAGCCTGGTTCCTGGAGCTAATGGAGCCCGAGAGGTTGCAGGGGAATCTTCGTGCGTGTGTGTGTGCGTGTGTGTGCATGCGTGTGCGTGTGTCTGTGTGTGTCTGTCTGTGTGTTGGGGTCGGGGGTGCTTCTTGGAGGTGGGGAGGGTGTGTTCTGAACCTGATGGAGCTTCTGAGTGGAGATGGGGCGGGGGTTCACGGCTTCCGCGGGCACGGGCATTGTGCGGGCGGTGGGGAATCCTCAGAGGATGCAGGCCCAGGGGCGTGTTGGAGTGAGTCTTGAGACTTATCCAACCCACGAGTGCCAGGCGTTTGTAAGTGTTGAGGTTGAGAGCCCTACAGGTAAAAGGCGGGGGGGGGGGGGGGGGGGGCGCTGGAGATGTAGTTTAGGGGTCGTCGAACAAAGCAACAGGTGAATGAGATCCTAAAGAATACGGTGTCGAAAGGGAGTGAGGCTTTGGAGGAGATGAAGGGAGTCTGGAGGGACGATGGGAGTTCTGAGTTGATGGAGTTCCTGGCAGGGGACATCCTCAGGTGTGGCAGGCATCTCTAAAGCAATTAGTCCCAGAAGGGTGAGAGAGAGAGAGAGAGATGGGGATCCTGAGAGTCCAGGGGTGACTGTGTACCTAAAATATGAGGGACTGTGATGATTGATGGGTGTCTGAACTATGACAGTGGTCCTGGAGTTTAGGGAGCCAAATAGAAAGAAATGAAGCTTCGGAGATGGCTCTGTGGATGAAATGTGTGCTTTGAAGGCATGAGGACCTGAGTCTGGACCCGGTACCCCGTGTTAGGTTGTATGTCTGCAGTCATGAGGACCTGAGTCTGGACCCGGTACCCCGTGTTAGGCTGTATGTCTGCAGTCATGAGGACCTGAGTCTGGACCCGGTACCCTGTGTTAGGATGTATGTCTGCAGTCATGAGGACCTGAGTCTGGACCCGGTACCCTGTGTTAGGATGTATGTCTGCAGTCATGAGGACCTGAGTCTGGACCCGGTACCCCGTGTTAGGATGTATGTCTGCAGTCATGAGGACCTGAGTCTGGACCCAGTACCCCGTGTTAGGCTGTATGTCTGCAGTCATGAGGAACTGAGTCTGGATCCCGTACCCCATGTTAGGATGTATGTCTGCAGTCATGAGGACCTGAGTCTGGATCCAGTACCCTATGTTAGGATGTATGTCTGCAGTCATGAGGACCTGAGTCTGGACCTGGTACCCCATGTTAGGCTGTATGTCTGCAGTCATGAGGACCTGAGTCTGGACCTGGTACCCCATGTTAGGCTGTATGTCTGCAGTCATGAGGACCTGAGTCTGGACCTGGTACCCCATGTTAGGCTGTGTGTCTGCAGTCATGAGGACCTGAGTCTGGACCCGGTACCCCATGTTAGGCTGTATGTCTGCAGTCATGAGGACCTGAGTCTGGACCCGGTACCCCGTGTTAGGATGTATGTCTGCAGTCATGAGGACCTGAGTCTGGACCTGGTACCCCATGTTAGGCTGTATGTCTGCAGTCATGAGGACCTGAGTCTGGACCCGGTACCCCGTGTTAGGATGTATGTCTGCAGTCATGAGGACCTGAGTCTGGACCCGGTACCCCATGTTAGGCTGTATGTCTGCAGTCATGAGGACCTGAGTCTGGACCCGGTACCCCGTGTTAGGATGTATGTCTGCAGTCATGAGGACCTGAGTCTGGACCTGGTACCCCGTGTTAGGCTGTGTGTCTGCAGTCATGAGGACCTGAGTCTGGACCCGGTACCCCATGTTAGGCTGTATGTCTGCAGTCATGAGGACCTGAGTCTGGACCCGGTACCCCATGTTAGGCTGTATGTCTGCAGTCATGAGGACCTGAGTCTGGACCCGGTACCCCGTGTTAGGATGTATGTCTGCAGTCATGAGGACCTGAGTCTGGACCCGGTACCCCGTGTTAGGATGTATGTCTGCAGTCATGAGGACCTGAGTCTGGACCTGGTACCCCGTGTTAGGCTGTGTGTCTGCAGTCATGAGGACCTGAGTCTGGACCCGGTACCCCATGTTAGGCTGTATGTCTGCAGTCATGAGGACCTGAGTCTGGACCCGGTACCCCATGTTAGGCTGTATGTCTGCAGTCATGAGGACCTGAGTCTGGACCCGGTACCCCGTGTTAGGATGTATGTCTGCAGTCATGAGGACCTGAGTCTGGACCCGGTACCCCGTGTTAGGCTGTATGTCTGCAGCCCCAATTCAGGGGGCAGAGGCCGAAGGGTCCTTGGGACTCACTGGCAGCCGGTCTAACTGAGTTGTTGAGCTCCAGGTTCAGTGAGAGACCCTGTGTCAAATGTTAGATGGAAAGCCACAGAGAAAGACCCTAAATGTTGACCTCTGAACTCTCACCCCCATTCTTAATGCACACGCATGCACACAGGCATATCCTACATGTACAAAAGAAAAAGAGAGAAATCCTAGGAGGTTGGAATTTTTTGAGTCCTTGGGTCTTGGGGGGTCTCGGACTATTGTGCTAAGTCCTGCTGGAGTTGTACTGTGATGGTGGCTGGGAAGACTGGAGGAGAATCAGCTCCAGGCCTTTGGGGACTCTGAACCCTGTGGCTGTCCCTAAATTACACCTTGAAAGGCTCTGTGGTCTTCATTGGATGGTGTGCATGTGAGCATGTGTGTGCTGCCCTTCTGGGTTTGAATCCCCTTCCGGTCTGTGGGTACCTGCCCCTCCCCACCCACCTACCCACTTCCCCCGAGGTTAACCCTGCTTCCTCTTGGTGGTTTCCCCCGACCTCAGCTTCCTCTTCCTTCCTCTCCCTGCTCTGACCCATTACCTTGTCTTCTCCCACGGTTCAAGTCCATTGACCTCAACAAGCCCATCGACAAGCGGATCTACAAGGGGACCCAGCCCACCTGCCATGACTTCAACCAGTTCACAGCTGCCACAGAGACCATCTCCTTGCTGGTAGGCTTCTCGGCTGGCCAGGTGCAGTACCTGGACCTCATCAAGAAGGACACCAGCAAGCTGTTCAACGAAGAGGTGATTGAGGACATGGACTGCCCGCTTCTTGTTTTTCTCCCCACCCCCACACTGAGCTGCCTGGACACAGAATAGACTTGAGAGGGGCAGGAGGAGGGAGAGGGAGCGGGTGACAGACAGCTGCTGCTGATGGCGCCATTGTGCTTACAGTGTCTTGGTCCTCTACGGTGCCAGCCTGTGTTGAAAGAAGCTTTACTTCTTAAGTTCATGGATGGATAAGGAAGTATGGTGCCCATCTCACAGATTAGCAGACTGAGGCTCATAGGCTCTTGATATTCTTGCTAACTTCAAAGTCTGGGCTCTTCAGGCTCTGGATTCTAGTCCCTGCTGTATCCTTGACTTACTGTGTGGTCTGGGGAAAGTGGTTTGTTCTCTGAGCCATAGCGTTCGTCTGCAAAGTGGGATTTGTGTCCCCTCCTCACATGATTATATAACTCATTCACAGGGACTGCTCGGTCGGACTACCTGGGCTTAAGAGGGAATGCCAGGAGATGACCTTAGCAAGCAGGCAGGCAGGGAGCCCCCCCCCCCCCTACTGCCTGTGGTCCATGGGAGGTGGTCCACACATGTTCTCCAGATGAGCAGATGGCCAGAGGGAGCGAGGAGGTGCACAGTGAGTGCATTAAAATCCCAGACCAGGGACTCCTGCTGTGCAGGCCTCTGTCCACGAACAGCTCAGCGAGCAGATGGAAGTGCCCTAGCCACCCTCTCAGGCTGGAGACAAGCTGCGCAGGTCCATTGGGTGTGCTGCGTGCGGCCCTGGCCAGCCAGGAAGGCAGGGAAGACATATAAGTAGAGAGAATGGGCTGGGCCTGGTAGCACAGGTCTGTTATTGCAGCTCTTTGGGAGGCTGAGGCAGGAGGATCGAAAGTTCAAGGTTGGCCTGGGCTCCATAGTGGAAGGAACAGCTTAGCTTAGCTAAACTCCCCCAGACAGGACAGCCACTGGGCTATGTGGACAGAGTGGCCGTTGAGGGAGAAAAGACAGAAGATGCACTCTGAGAAGGAACGGGGTTGGCTTGGGTTGGCCTGGAAAGCTGCAGGAAGGACCTTGCCCTCCTCATCACCAGGAGCCACAAGAGTAACCCTGCGTACCCTTTTGTGCCTCAGCCACAGGGCCGAGATGATTCGAGGGCTGGGGCTTTCTCGGCCCTGGGTGGGACGCAGCCAGGTCCCAGGAGAGAAGTTGGGTCATCACAGTGGCTGCCTCGAGCTGTGGGGCTTCAGGCAGGGCAGCGCTCAGGGCGCACTGGAATTGACTAATCTCCGGCCACCAAGGAAGAGGCAGCTACGAGTGGGTGAAGCCAGCGGGGGCATTGTGGGTGGTGGCCGTGGGGCCAGGGTGCTGGGTTGTGGGCACACTTTGCTCAGGGAGCCTGCAGCTCCTGTTGGAAGACGCGACTTCAGTGTGGGAAAGAGAGATGCCTGGAGGGATCTGACACGGGCAGCCGAGGGGGTGAGGTGCCTTCAGATTGTGCAGGGCATTGCTTGGGGCGTGTCCTTTGGATGCTGTGCCAGCCGCTGGGACTGGTGATGGGGACCCTTTCTCGGGACTCAGGGGTTGAAGTTCTTATCTTGAGGCTGACAGTGGAGACAGCCATAATGAAGTGGCTAGAGGCTAGCCCTTTGACAGCAGGGCTGTGCCTTGGTCAGAAGTGGGACACCATGGACTCCTCCCAGGCAGCCCTTCTTTCCTGTGTCCCTGCGACATCCTGCCGTCTGTCCCAGTCAGTGGGGGAGCTGGGGCCCAACAGAAGTGGTCACCACTCCCAACCCCACCCTGTCATTCTTCCCTTCGCAGCGGCTGATTGACAAGACCAAGGTGACATACCTGAAGTGGCTGCCTGAGTCAGAGAGTCTGTTCCTCGCCTCTCACGCCAGCGGCCACCTGTACCTCTACAATGTCAGCCACCCCTGCGCCTCCACCCCACCGCAGTATAGCCTGCTGAAACAGGGGGAGGGCTTTGCTGTCTACGCAGCCAAGAGCAAGGCGCCCCGCAATCCACTGGCCAAGTGGGCGGTGGGGGAGGGGCCCCTCAACGAGTTTGCATTCTCACCCGATGGCCGACACCTAGCCTGCGTCAGCCAGGATGGCTGCCTGCGCGTCTTCCACTTTGACAGCATGCTTCTGCGTGGGCTCATGAAGAGCTACTTTGGGGGTCTGCTCTGTGTGTGCTGGAGCCCTGATGGCCGCTATGTGGTGACGGGAGGGGAAGACGACCTGGTCACCGTGTGGTCCTTCACGGAGGGTCGTGTGGTGGCTCGAGGCCATGGCCACAAGTCCTGGGTCAATGCTGTGGCCTTCGATCCCTACACCACCCGGGCAGAGGAGGCGGCAGCATCCAGTGGTGACGGCGACCCCAGTGGTGAGGAGGAGGAGACTGAAGCCACCAGCTCAGACACGGGGCCCCCACTGTCCCCCCTGCCCAAGGCTGGCTCCATCACCTACCGCTTTGGCTCGGCTGGCCAGGACACACAGTTCTGCCTGTGGGACCTCACGGAGGACGTTCTCTCTCCTCATCCCTCTCTGGCCCGTACCCGCACCCTTCCAGGCACACCGGGGGCCACCCCACCAGCCTCTGGCAGCTCTCGGGCCGGAGAGACAGGCAGCACAGGCCCCCTGCCCCGCTCCCTGTCACGCTCCAACAGCCTCCCGCACCCCGCTGGTGGCGGTAAGGCTGGTGGGCCCGGTGCAGCCGTGGAGCCTGGCACACCGTTCAGCATCGGCCGCTTCGCCACGCTGACCCTGCAGGAGCGCCGGGACCGGGGGGCTGAAAAGGAGCACAAGCGCTACCACAGCCTGGGAAACATCAGCCGTGGGGGCAGTGGGGGCGGTAGCAGCAACAGTGACAAGCTGAGTGGCCCTGCTCCCCGCAGCCGCTTGGACCCAGCCAAGGTGCTGGGCACGGCACTGTGCCCTCGAATCCACGAGGTCCCGCTGCTGGAGCCACTCGTGTGCAAGAAGATCGCTCAGGAGCGCCTGACCGTGCTACTGTTCCTGGAGGACTGTATCATCACCGCCTGCCAAGAGGGCCTCATCTGCACCTGGGCTCGGCCAGGCAAGGCGGTGAGTCCACCTGCCCTGGGGCAGGACCCCCAGGGCTCGGGCATCAGGATGGTTCCTGCCTGTCTGAGGGACAGGCCTCCCGGCACCAGTCAGCAGAGAGGTCAGGTGTAGGAGAGAGAATGGCGGGGCCCACAGCCAACCATCCAGGGCCTCTGCTGGCCCAGTGACCCACCCTTAGCACTTAACACTCGAGGCAGAACCTATTTTTATGGGAAATCTGCATTTTAAATGGTGAAGCTTTAGTTTGGGGCTGACACTCTAGGAATGAGATTGAGCTGAGGGCCTGGCTTCCGGCCTGCCTCTTAGATACTGCATTTCTGAGCCAGCTGCTAAAGGCTTGAATGGGAATGCTCAGGGCCCAGGCCTGCGCTTCTGTGTGGCGTGTGTGTCCTGGTCACTGCATCTTGCAGATGGGCCGTGCGGTGGCTGTGGTCTTAGTGAAATGAAAGCCTGGTCCGTCTGGGTTCTGAGCATATGAGCTCAGCTTCTGGGACCCCACACTGCCCTCAGGCCCTCAGATCCTCGCTGTGGAAGGTTAGAGTCCAGAAGCCTTGGCATTCAGAGCAGCCTCAGAGCGAAGGCAGGATGGTAGGGCTTGGGAAGTCTGAATTCTAAAAGAAACTCCTCTGTCTCCCTAGTTTACAGACGAGGAGACCGAGGCCCAGGCAGGGGAAGCAAGTTGGCCCCGGTCACCCAGCAAGTCAGTGGTAGAGGTAGGAGCAACCCCCAAGCTGGCAGTGGCCGTTCTCTCTTCTCCACTGTCCCTGCCTTGTCCGCCCTGGGTCGCTGGGGCATTAATTACTGTACAGTGCCCCCCTGGGCCAGGGAAGACACTGAGCTGTTGGCTCCTAGCCAGGACGGCAGCTTTGGACTGGGGGGGCAGGGGACCCAGCTGGGGCAGAAGCAGCTGTGAAGCCTTTGGGTGGCCCCCGCCCCCCCTCCAAGCACTAGCAAAGGCCCAGGTGTTGTCTAATCCAGCCTCCCTCTCCCCCTCCCCAGGGCATCTCCTCCCAACCAGGCAACTCCCCCAGTGGCACTGTGGTGTGAAGCCGTGGATGTCCTGTGTCCCCAGCCTCCTAGCCATAACCCTCCCTGCTGACCTCAAGGATCACTGTATTAACAAGACTAACCATGATGGAAGGACTTCTCCAAGCCCCCACCCTGCACAAATACTGGGGATCCCTACACTGGCCAGCCATGGGGATGTAGCGGCCTGTGTGGCCTCAGCCCTGGCCTCTACCCACTGCCAAGTACAATGACCTGTCCTCTGAAATGTCAGTGTTAACACAATTCCCTGTCCCGGCATGTGACTGGTCACTCCTGGGAGAGACTCCACCCACAACAGCCCAGCTCCACAGTGCCCCTGGGTTAGAGGGTGGCAGGGGGGCGTCCCCCCTCCCAGCCCACACCCCATCCCTTGCTATGGTTTGTGCTTTTGAAGAGTGTTAAATTATGGAAGCCCCCAGGGCCCTCCTTGTCCCCCTGGACTCTTATTTATACTAAAGTCCTTGTTTGCACTGCGTCTCTGTTCCCTGGGGCGTGTGTGTGTGTGTGTGTGTGTGTGTGTGTGTGTGTGTGTGTGTCCCCGTTCATCCGTCCATCCGTCCGTCCTGCGGGCTGTGCTCTGACCAAAAGAAGACCAATCCACACTGTCTCCCCTGCCCCCTGCCCTGAGCAGAGCCCTCTGGAAGAAGAGCCCCTGACCCCCAGAGTCAAGAGGCTGAGGGGGCCCCTTCCTGCTAGGTCCTTGGGAGGGTTTGAAACTTGTGTTAAAGCACCAGGACTATCCAGGCCTGCTCTTGCGGGAGGAGGGAGGATGCTGGGAATTGAGCTGCCCGCCTCTTCTGGACATGCCTTTGCAGCCTGGTGCCCCTGGCCCATCTGTGACTGGCCCATGAAGTGCCAGCTAGAGGCCGTGATTTCCTCCCCAGAGAACTGGCCACCCTAGAAAGACTAACATGTCTCCTGGCTGGCTGTCCAGGTGACTCCGCCCCCAACCCCCAAAATGTTTCTGTCTCTAATCCTAGCCCAGGCAGGAATGTGGCTGCCCCGGCCTGTGGCCAAGGAGCTATTTTTGGGGTCTCTCTCACTTGGGGAGGGCCTGGCTCCACCACTTGCCTCCTCCAGGCTTGGGCCAGCAGGTCACCCCTAGCCCTGGTGGCTGGATACGTTCCCTCCTGATCTCCCTTCCATCTCCTGCCAAAAAAAAGGGGGGGGGTGTAATACAGCAGGCACAGGGACTAAATTTAACTGTCCCAAAGTCGGAATCCATTGCTGAGTCACGAAGAAGCTGCCCCTGGCCTCTGCCCCCTCCCCTGTGGGCCCAGGCCTCGGCCCCTTCCCCCCCCCCAGCTCTGAGCCTAGACCGGCCCTTCTGGGTACTGACACCCCACACCTGTAACTCCCTGTGCTCCACCCTCTTGTGAGCGGGGAGGGGCTTTTCGGAGCGTCTCTGGAGTACTACTCTGTCCCTTGACATTGGGCATTGAGTTTTGAGGGGCCCTGAGAGAAGGGAGTTGGGGTGTTGGCTCAGGAGGAGTTAAGGCTGGGAGGCGGGAGGGGGGCTGGGCCAAGGGGTGGGGAAAGAGGAGGAGGCCTCAGCCATAGAACTGGCCAGAGGGACCCAAGGGATAGTCGGAGACAGACAGACATGCGGCCCGGGCTCTGGGGCCTGGACAGGGGCAGCCAGGCCCCGTGACAGGAAGACCCCGAGCTCCGGCCCGGGGAGGGGCCATGGTGCTGCCTGCCCACCATGTCAGCCGAGGTGCGGCTGAGGCAACTCCAGCAGCTGGTGCTGGACCCCAGCTTCCTGGGGCTGGAGCCCCTGCTCGACCTTCTCCTGGGCGTCCACCAGGAGCTGGGCGCCTCCCACCTAGCCCAGGACAAGTATGTGGCCGACTTCTTGCAGTGGGGTGAGTATGGGCAGGAGGCCTGGGGTGGGGGCACGGCAGAGGTGCAGGGCAGGAACTGGCTGCGGGGGGCCAGGAGAGGAGGGCTTCCTGCAGGGACCCCAGCGGAGTTCAGGCCTTGACCCCACGCTCCCCTGGCGGGGCAGACTGGGGTCAGTGGAGGCCAGCCATGACTCAGCCAGCGCAGGCTGGGGTGGGCACAGCCTGCTGCCTTCTCTGCACCCACGCAGGGGCCCGGCAGCTCTCTCTTCCAGGACCCTCACCCTCCGAAAGGAGCTTTACAGCCCTCCCTGGTTTCCCAGAGCGTGGGGAGGACAGCGTGGGGCAGCTGCCAGGGTGTGGCCTGTAGGCAGGTGTTGGGCGTCTGCCTCCCCAGCTGCCCTGACAGGTGTCCAGGAACTATGAGGGCACAGTGACTCACAGAGGCCCTGGGGGAGAGCCAGCCCGGCAGACAGGCGCCACCCAGCACCCCTCTGTCCCCCAAATTAGGGAGAACAACTTCAGCTTCTGAGTGCCCATCCTTAGCGTCTTGGTCCCTCCTAGACCCTGTGGCCCAGACTGGGGATCTTACTTGACGTCCACCTGCTTCCGTGGGCCTAGCGCAAGCAAGACCTCTAGTTCCCCTGTTGACTTAAATGCCCTTCTCCAAAGGGCTTCTCTGGCCTGGTGCATGGGCCTGGAGCTTATCTGCTCCTGCCCACATCCAGCCCAAAGCTCAGGCTTAACCCAGCTTCCTTACAAATAACACTGTTGTGTTGCCCTGTGCCTGTCATGAAGGGTTGGTTCTGCTCTTGGTCCTTGACCTGTATGCCCATGTCTGTGACCCCGACTCATTCTCCCCTCCTCCCCCATTTTACAGATGGAAAGGTAGAGGCCATGGGCTAGGCCACTAAGTTTGTGGAGGACTTTTCTCCTCTGCGGCCCTCAGTGACTCCTTCAACCTCCCTTTTGCAGAGGATGGGGCTGGGCTGGCAGGGTAAACTGAGAACTGGAGTGGGGGTGGGGGTCTGGCCCTCTAGGAGCAGTCCTTTTGTGGCCCGAGCAGCATCCCGTGGGCCCCTCCCCTGCCAGGCCTGGGCGGGGGAGGGGGCCTGGGTTCCCGCTGCCTTAAAAGGGCTCAATGCCTTGGCTCTCTCCTCCCAACCCCCCCAGCTTGGCCTTGGCTGTGTCTTCTCCAGCGGCCCACTTTCCCCGAACCCTCTCTTCCCCGTCACCCACCACCTCCCTCTTGTCCACGCTCAGTCCTCCTGTCCTCACTGCCAGTCCTGACTTTCCCCAGGGGAGGCCTGGCCTTCCTCTGCCCCTGCCCCTGCCCCGGAGTCCTCAGCCCCTGGCCTAGCTGCCCTCTCCCCCTGCCGAAGCGCCCTGGCTAGCGCAGACCCTCCCCCTGCAGCGCTGGCGCTAAGAAGGAGACCAAGGATGCTTCCTTCCCGCAGTGTCCAGGGCCTGGGGGCTGTGACCCTCCCTCCTGCAGGCTCCACACGCCGGGTTTCCCAAGTGCAGCCCTCCACTGGCTGCCGGACGCCGCTGCCTGTTGAGGCCGCGGCCCAGGACGTTAGATGGTCTCCGCTGACTGAGCACCCTCATCTTCACGTGGAGTGGGGCTGGAGGGCTTATGTTCCCGCTTCCCTAGCCGCCCTGCAGCCCCGTGGAGACAGTCAGTTCTGGGTCCCCAAGCATGGCAGAGGCTTTGGAAGCAGAATCCTAAAATCATCCTGAGGGGCAGGGAAAGCGGAGACTGAGGGCACCACCATTGCCCCTAGCCTGTAGAGACCTCTGACCCTTCCTCCCTCCACCCCATCCAGTGGAGCCCATTGCAGCAAGGCTTAAGGAGGTCCGACTGCAGAGGGATGACTTTGAGATTCTGAAGGTGATCGGGCGCGGGGCATTCAGTGAGGTGAGTCCTGAGTGGAGTGGAACTTTACTTGAGGTGGGTGGGGCAGAGCAGCGGGGGCAGAGCCTTAAAAATTGATGAATGAGCTTGAACCTAAGGCCGAGGCGTGGCTTGAGGGCAGTCAGCGGGTGTTGTGTGCGTGGGGGCGTGGCTAAGGCTGGGTGGAGATAGGGCGGAGCCCTGCCTGGGAGCCTGCCTGCTTCCCTGCCACATCTTCTGTCACCCGTCCGCCTCTAGGTAGCGGTGGTGAGGATGAAACAGACGGGCCAGGTGTATGCCATGAAGATCATGAATAAGTGGGACATGCTGAAGAGAGGCGAGGTGAGGGCCAGGGCTGCGGGAGGCGCCCTCGTCTCTCCAGCTCACTTTCTGCAGCGTCTCCCTACCTCACAGGTGTCGTGCTTCCGGGAAGAAAGGGACGTGTTGGTGAAGGGGGACCGGCGCTGGATCACGCAGCTGCACTTCGCCTTCCAGGACGAGAACTACCTGGTGAGCTCCGGGCAGGGGGACCAGGCAGGAGTGACAGATGCACCACCTTAAGTCAAGGAAGCTGGATAGGGAGAAGCAGCCTAGCCCGGGGCCGGGTAGACTGTCTCAGGTAGAGGAGGGATCTTCCTTGAGAACAGAGGTGATGTCTGGATTGGCCTTCGGATCTCTGGGGTGCTCTCTCACACTGGAGGGCTCTATGCTTGGGGACGGGGTGTCTCTGGGAGTCTTGGGGGCTACCGACCCCCTGTGACATGCCCGCTCTCAGTACCTGGTCATGGAATACTACGTGGGCGGGGACCTGCTAACGCTGCTGAGCAAGTTTGGGGAGCGGATCCCTGCCGAGATGGCGCGCTTCTACCTGGCCGAGATTGTCATGGCCATAGACTCGGTGCACCGGCTGGGCTACGTGCACAGGTGGGCGCGGCAGGGCCCTTGGAGGGTTAGCAGAGTTTGTGTGGGAAGGAAGGGTACCTGAGGTCCGATCCCATTGGGGGCAGGAATGTGGTCTAGAACTATAGAATCCCTGCTGGGGTGGAACTGGACCGAGCCTGGGGACCCAGGAAGGACGACGTCTTTCAAGCATCCTTCCCTCTTCGCTCTCTGCACAGGGACATCAAACCAGATAACATTCTGCTGGACCGGTGTGGGCACATCCGTCTGGCCGACTTTGGCTCCTGCCTCAAACTACAGCCTGACGGAACGGTATGGTGGGAAGGGCCTGGCGAAACTCTCCCCACCAGTCGGGGACCAGAGGATGCAGACGGGTCTGGGATGAAGAGCAGAGCTTGGGTAGGGGCGGGGCCGGATGTAGAGCAAAAGAGGAGCTGGGCTGGGGACGCCCCTTGCTCCCGATTGGACAGTCGCGAAGGGTCTGAGTATTCAGGTCTGCTTGGCACAGGTGAGGTCGCTGGTGGCCGTGGGCACCCCGGACTACCTGTCTCCTGAGATTCTGCAGGCTGTGGGCGGAGGGCCTGGGGCAGGCAGCTATGGACCCGAGTGTGACTGGTGGGCGCTGGGCGTGTTCGCCTACGAAATGTTCTACGGGCAGACACCCTTCTACGCCGACTCCACAGCGGAGACTTATGCCAAGATTGTGCATTACACGGTGAGCGGGGGCGCCACCCAGGGTGCCTGGCGTGGTGGCGCATGCTCCCAGGCTGACGCTTTTTTCTTTTTTGAAGATATTTGTATATGTGTGTATGAACGTTTATTCTGCATGTACGTCTGTGCACTATGTGACTGCCCATGAATGAATGCACTGTGTGGTCCCCTGGAACTGGAGCCACACAGACTTGTGGGCTGCCATGTGGGTGCTGGGAAACAGAACCTTGATTTCTCTGCAAGAGCAGCCAGTGCTCTTGACCACTGAGCCAGCTCTCAGCCCAGGACTTACTCTTGCTTTTCTCGGCTTTCTGAACAGGAACACTTGTCTCTGCCTCTGGCAGACACGGGTGTCCCCGAGGAAGTTCAAGATCTCATTCGGAGGTTGCTATGCCCTGCTGAGATAAGGCTAGGCCGAGGTGGGGCAGGTGACTTCCAGAAGCACCCTTTCTTCTGTGGCCTTGATTGGGAGGGTCTCCGAGACAGTGTGCCCCCCTTTACACCAGACTTCGAGGGTGCCACGGACACCTGCAACTTTGATGTGGTGGAGGACCAGCTCACTGCCATGGTGAGCGGGGGCGGGGTACGTACCTGTGTCTCCTGAGTGGTTGAGGGAACCCCCCTAACCCCCTCCAGAAAACTGGGGTGATTGGCTAGATGTGATGGTGCACACCTTCAGGCCAGAGACGGTGCATCTCCAGTGGAGGGTCAAAGCCAGCCAGGCAGGGCTGTAGAGTGAGTGAGACCCTCCCTTGAAAACTGAAAAAATGGGTGATGACCTTCTTGGGTCCCAAATTTTTATTCTAGAGTACTGTTATGTGTCCACTCGGGCTTGAGGACACACACATGACCAGTTCTCAAGACAGTGAGGGCTCACTGTTGGCAAGGCTAAAATGGAGTGCAGGCCTGGGCTCTGGAAGGTGCTAGAGGGCTTCTTGGAGGGGACTGAGCTGAGACCCAGAAGGATGCTGGGAGAGGCAGGAGATCCTTTCTCAGGAGAGTGCTCTCTTAGCATTTAACCGGCTCCAGGTCCTGCCTTGGCCCACTGGCCGTGGAGGAAAGTGTGGTGTGGGCAGAGCTCCGACCAGAAGCCACAAGAGAGAAGAGGAAGGGATGGAGGGACACTCTAGTTCCTGGGGTTGGTTTGGTGGGGACAGTGATGATCGGAGGGGTGAGGGGCGTCCCTGACAACTGCTGGCCACAGCCCTGCACCTTGTCCACAGGAGACCCTGTCGGACATACAGGAAGACATGCCGCTTGGGGTCCACCTGCCTTTCGTGGGTTACTCTTACTCTTGCATGGCCCTCAGGTAAGCGTGACTGCCCACTGGCTGCTGTGTGTACGCAGTTCGAAGGATCCTTCTTGGGACCAAGGATTCTGAGGAACTGTCTTAGTTAGGGTTTCTGTTGCTGTGATGAAACACCATGATCAAGAGCAGATTGGGGAGGAAAGGGTTCATTTAGCTTACACTTCCACATCACAGTCCATCATTGAAGGAAGTCAGGACAGGAACTCAAAGCAGGGCAGGAACCTGGAGGCAGGAGCTGGTGCAGATGCAGGGGTCATGGAAGAGTGCTACTTGCTTGCTTGTTCCTCGTGGCTTTTTCAGCCTGCTTTTTATAGAACCCAGGACCACCAGCCCAGGCATGGCTCCACCAACCATAGGCTGGGCCCTCTCCTATCAATGACTAACTAAGATAATGCCCTATAGGCTTGCCTGAAGCCTGATGTTTTTAGGTAGGTGGGTTTTTTCTTGTTTGTTTCTCTTTTTTGTTTTGTTTTGTTTTTATTTTGTTTTGTTATTTTTCCCTCAGTTTTTCCAAGACAGGGTTTCTCTGTGTAGTTTTGGTGCCTGTCCTGGATCTCGCTCTGTAGACCAGGCTGGTCTTGAACTCAGAGATTCTCCTGCCTCTGCCTCCTGAGTGCTGGTATTAAAGGTGTGCACCACCACTCAGCTTGGAGGCATTTTCTCCATTGAGGCTCCCTCCTCTTTGATGACTCCGGCTTGTATCAAGTTGACACAAGACTAGCCTGCACAGGAACACATATGTATTTTATTGGTTTTGTTTTGCTTTGTTGAGACCGAGTCTCTCTGTTACATAGCTCTGGCTTTCCTGGCCATGTGTACTTCAACATTTTCAGTCCAGTTGTATAACCCAAGAATCTTTTTTTTTTTTTTTCTTTTTTTTCTCGAGACAGTGTTTCTCTGTGTAGTTTTGGTGCTTGTCCTGGCTCTGCCTCCCGAGTGCTGGGATTAAAGGCATGCGCCACCACCACCTGCCATAACCCAAGAATCTTATACTCAGCCTTCCAGAATCTCCCAGCTATTGACTTTTATGTTTTTAGGACATGTCATAGGACCCAGGCTTTCAGAAAACAAGCCTGGAATTTGGCATTTTAAGAACACAAACTCATTGAAGCATATAACAATAAAACAACTTTCGAGTTTTTAAAAGTTTTTTGTCTTGTTTTCTGAGGCAGGATCTTGTTCATCCAGCCTAAGCTGGCCTTAGAGTGTTGTGATTATGGGCATGCACCACCGTGCCTAGTCAGTAAAGCCTTTTGAAAGCATCCGTTATGCTGGATGTTGTGGCACAAACCTATAATCTCAGCACCTAGCAGGTAGACGCAGGAGGATCAGAAGTTCAAGACCACCCTGGGCTATAACCAGGGACTCTGTCTCAAGAGACAAAAGATAGACAAATATCCACTGTTGCTAGGCAGGGTGGCTTACCGTCTAACCCCACCGTCAAAGAGGCCAGCCTGATGAACCAGAGTGAAAACTTGTCTCAAAACACCAAAAATAAAAAAAAAAATTCATTATTGGTCAGGCATGTGGTGGCACACACACCTGCAGTCCCAGTACTGGAGGAGTGGAGGCAGGAGGATCACAAGTTCAAGGTCAGCCTGGGGTACATAGTAAGCCCTTAGTCTCAGAAAAGAACAAGAGAAACCAATTATTCAAGTAAGACAGTGCTCCGGGGGCTGGGACATGCCCCAGTGCAGGAGAGCATCCCAGCACCAGGCTGCAGCTGCAGCTGGGCTGGCAGGGTGCTTGGCTGGCATGCACAGGGAGGGGCTGGGCTTCGGCCTCAGCACTGCGGAGAGTATGCATGGTGCCTTCACCTGTCATCCCAGCACCGGGGAGGGAAGGACAGGAGGATCGAAAGTTCATGGTCGTTAGCTAGAGCAAGTTCCAGGCCAGCCTGAGCTATATGGTGAGTTTTAGGACAGCCAGGGCTATGCAGAGAAACCCTTCTTAACAACAAAGAGAACTTGCCTGGCATGTATGAGGTCCTGGGCTTAATCCCCGTTGCCACAAAATGTTCAGTGACTGAATGGCCCTCTTCTCAGGAGTAAACGGGGAACACCTCCTGTACAGGGAAGCTTGCTCACCATCAGCCATGCCCCAGACCTGCACAGCCCTGATCTGCAAGCAGCATCCTATGCTGCTTAGAGCAGGTTGGGATACAGCCCACCCTCTGTGGAGCCATACTGTCAGCAGGGGCTTTGCTAGGCGGAGGCGGGCTTTGGACCAGCCCTAGCCGGCTGCTCTCTTCACTGTGCCCCGCCCCTCCTTCAGCCATGGGGCCTTAGGAGCCTGGCCTGGTGCCGGCAGACCGGGAAGCCCCAGATCCCTGTCTGGTAGCCCCTTCCTCCTCTCAGAGACAGTGAGGCCATGGACCCCGCCCCTATGGAACTGGAGGCCCTGCAGTTGCCTGAGGCAGACTTGCAAGTGCTCAACTTGGAGCCCCCAGTGCCCCCACCGGATCAAGTGGTGAGTAGTCAGGAGAGCCTGATGAAGAACGAGCAGAGAGAGGGGCAGAGCTTGCTGGGTGGTGCCAAGCTGGCCGTTCGCTGCCAGGCTGCTGCTTCAGTAAGACCCCGCAGCCCCTGTCGTCCTAGCTACTCAGGAGGAACAGGCAGAAGGATCGCAAAGTCAAGTCTTGCTTGGGCTATACGATGAGACCCTGTCTTCCAGGAAAGAACGAGAGCTAGGGAATATACAGCTCAGAGGCAGATGCTCTCCTGGTGGGGCTGGGAGGGGGGGGGAAGGAGGGAGGGAGGGAGGGAGGGAGGGAAGGAGGGACTGCTGACCACCTGGAGGAGGCCGAGTTGGGGGTCCTTGTGGTTAGTCGGAAGAACAAGGTTGCAGCCCACCAGGTGGGATACTGGCTTCTTAAAAGCTACAGGTGGGTGGGTGGCATGGGCAGGGCGGTTATAGACAGCAGGCCACACACGAACTGGGGAGGTCTGTGGGTAAAGCCAGGTTTGTCTGAAGCACATGAATTGGAGGGACATACTCGAGTTCTGATGCCAGCCCTTCAGTTCCTGTGTTGACTCCCAGAAGCTCCTAGGATACCAGAGACTGGAGGTGGGGCGGAGGGTGTGCGGGGCTGAGCCCAGAGCTGGTCCCCAACTCAATCCCCACCTACAGGCCGAAGTGCCCGACCCAGCGGCTGGTGACCCAGCGGCTGTCCCCGCTGTTGCCGCCACAGCAGAGGCGGGGACCGTGGTGACGCTGCGGGAGCTCCAGGAAGCCCTGGAGGAGGAGGTTCTCACCCGGCAAAGCCTGAGCCGCGAGCTGGAGGCTATCCGCACTGCCAACCAGAACTTCTCCAGGTCGGGGTCGAGGTGCGGGGTCCCAGCAACCTTCGCAGCCCCTCACCCTGTGGACTGGCTTACCTTCCTATCTTCATGCAGCCAACTGCAGGAAGCCGAGGTCCGGAACCGAGACCTGGAGGCTCACGTTCGGCAGCTGCAGGAGCGGATGGAGATGCTGCAGGCCCCCGGAGCCGCAGGCGAGTCCCTCACCCACCCTGGGCCAGGAGGGCGCTGGGTGAAGATGGGGGCGTGCTGGGTGTGTGGACACTTGGAGCAGGGGAGGGGCCCAGGCTGGGGCACGCCGAGCCACCGCCCTCCTCCGCCCTCCACGCTCCATACACCTCTCTTCTCCTTCCAGCTGTCATGGGGGTCCCCAGTCCCTGGGCCACGGATCCACCTTCCCATGTAAGACCCCTATCTTCCCCACCCCCGCTCAAATCTGCTGCCCGCAGCCCATTTCCCGTCCACATTTAGGGCTCGCTCTCCTTGGGGGCTCTAGGAGGAAGACGCCCTTCACTCAGCCTGCATCTCCCAGTTCTCCCTCGTTTCAGGCCCTTTGCCAAATCCTCCCCAAAGGAACGTCCTAGGTTCCCATTCTGGCCTTGACTCCCTGTACTGCCTCTTGCCCTGCTGCTGAGGGCGTCCAGGCCGGGCTGGGCTCCGATCGGGTCACCTGTCCCTTCTCTCTCCAGCTAGATGGCCCCCCGGCCGTGGCTCTGGGCCAATGCCCGCTGGTGGGGCCGGGCCCCGTGCACCGCCGTCACCTGCTGCTCCCTGCCAGGGTATGTCCCAAGTCCGCCCACCTCGGGCCCCCGGCTCGCTCCGCCCACTGAGTGTCACCACCGCTTTGCTGTGCCTCTGTGGAGCTCGGCCCACCGCAGGGAGGGAGGGTGATCGCGCAGCCAATCAACACAGGCCGCTACGAAGTAGCCAATGATGAGTTCTGATGGGAACTCAGGTTTGCGAGCTGGCAAACTGGAGCTTCGGGCTGTGGGAATCAGGGATAGATAGCTCAGAGGATTCTTGGCCCATCTATGGGTGCAGGCCGGGCGGCTCCCCGGAGCCAGTGGGCCCCTGTGGCCTGTTGCTAATGCCGCCCTCTTGCCTGCAGGTCCCTAGGCCTGGCCTATCCGAGGCGCGTTGCCTCCTCCTGTTCGCCGCTGCTCTGGCTGCTGCCGCCACACTGGGCTGCACTGGGTTGGTGGCCTATACCCCGGTCTGGTGTTTCCCGGGAGCCACCTTCGCCCCCTGAACCCTAGGACTCCAAGCCATCTTTCATCTAGGCCCCCTTAGAAAGCCGTGTGACCTGGGAACGGCCCAGAATGTCTCTGTGCCGTCCCCTCTTCTCGCCCAGTCCCCCCCCCCCCCCCCATTCCTCACTTCTGCGAGCCTGGTTCCCACCCGGCTCCACGCCTGTGATCCGGGCCCGCCCCCCGGCGGCCGGGGAGGGAGGAGCAGGACCCGTTTGCAGGAACCCGGTTTCTGCAGGGCTGGCGGCCTGAACGCTGCCGCTGCTGCCGGGGCATTCGCCGACCACCCTTTACTCAGCCCCGACGTGGATGGGCGAACTGCTCAGCCCATCCGATTTCACTTTTCACGCTTCCAGATATCGGTCACAAACCATAATAAGTCCTTGTGCATGAGCCCCTGATCTCTAGGGGACGTCCCATTCTCACAGCAAACGATCAGCAGGACCTCTACCAGCTCTCATGAAAGCCTTTGACTTCCGACAGCTCCGCTCCTGGGGGTTGCTGCGACCCCTTCCTCACGTACAGCCACGGCTGCAAACCCCCCCCCCCCAGCCCAAGGCAGTTTGGGTATTTATTGACCTTGTCCTCTGACTCACTGACAGACTCCGGGACCCACGGTTTGGATGCACTGAGACTCGACATTCCTCGGTATTTATTGTCTGTCCCCACCGACAACCCACCCCCGACCCTTGCGAATAAAATACTTTCTGGTCTGCTCTAAGCGAATGTTTCTGTTGTGGGGGAGGAAGCCCCCGGTAGGCCAATGAGAGCCCAGTAGAGACAACCAATGGCGGCCGGGAGCTAGTGGGACGCATAGGGAGCGAACCGGCCTGAAGGGCGGAGTTTAGGCAGCCAGCCAGTAGGAGAGGAGCAACAAGCCACCCCAGACACCGCCCCCCCGCCCAGCTGTGACCCAGCTGTGCTACTCAAGCTTGAAAAAGTAGGGGGTTGGGCCGGCAGGGCTCCCATCGCGCCTGCGCAAGCCACGCGCATCCGCTCCTAGCACCAAAGCATCAGAAAAGTTGCTGCAAACTTTCTAGCTCGTTTCTCCCGCCCCTCCTCCCGCCAGATCCGCCCCCTCCCCGCGGGGGCCGGGAATTCCGAGGGGCGGAGCGCGGCGCGGAGATGGGGAGGAAGGGGGGCCTTCAAGGGACCCGGGAGATCGAAGCGGCTTCGCGCCCTAAACCTTCCTGGACGATCCACTACCTTCTCCGTTGCCCTGATGGGGAAACTGAGGCCCTGAGCCAGAGGCACACGCAGGGGGAGGCCGAAAGCGCGGCCAGAGGCTGAAGGAAAACAAAGAATCTTGACAGCCGGGAAGGGGGGCGGACACACAGACACAGGGACAGACCCGAGTGCAGAGCTGAGTCTAGCCTTTGGGCCAGGAGGGGGCCAGAAGACGGCGAGGGGACCGGGACGGGGAAGGGGGCCGAGGAGGGCTGGGCGGGGGAGGGGGCCGGGGAAGCCCGAAGGAGGCGGCAGAGGAGGGAGGAACTTCCCAAAGTTGCCAAACATGGCTACCTCGCCTGCAGAGCCGAGCGCGGGGCCGACGGCCGGGGGGGAGGCAGCGGCGGCGACCGAGGAGGAGGAGGAGGAAGCGCGCCAGCTTCTGCAGACTCTGCAGGCGGCCGAGGGGAGGCGGCGGCGGCGGCCGGGGCGGGCGAGGCGGCAGCGGCGGACTCCGGGTCCCCGAGCGGCCCGGGGTCTCCCCGCGAGACCGCGGCCGAGGCGCCCACGGGCCTCCGCTTCTCGCCCGAGCAGGTGGCGTGCGTGTGCGAGGCGCTGCTGCAGGCTGGCCACGCCGGTCGCTTGAGCCGCTTCCTGGGCGCGCTGCCCCCGGCCGAGCGCCTACGTGGCAGCGATCCGGTGCTGCGCGCGAGGGCCCTAGTGGCCTTCCAGCGGGGTGAATACGCCGAGCTCTACCGGCTCCTCGAGAGCCGCCCTTTCCCCGCCGCCCACCACGCCTTCCTGCAGGACCTCTACCTGCGCGCGCGCTACCACGAGGCCGAGCGGGCCCGCGGCCGTGCGCTGGGCGCGGTGGACAAATACCGGCTGCGCAAGAAGTTCCCTCTGCCCAAGACCATCTGGGATGGCGAGGAGACCGTCTACTGCTTCAAGGAGCGCTCGCGCGCGGCGCTCAAGGCCTGCTACCGCGGCAACCGCTATCCCACGCCAGACGAGAAGCGCCGCCTGGCCACGCTCACCGGCCTCTCGCTCACACAGGTCAGCAACTGGTTCAAGAACCGGCGACAGCGCGACCGGACTGGGACCGGCGGCGGAGCGCCCTGCAAAAGGTGAGGGGACCGGCCCTCTCCTCGGTTCCCGCTGCAGTCGAGTCTGCGCGCCTGACCCTTTGTGCCCCCCGGCGTTGGCGAGCTCACGGGCTGAGCCCAGACACCAGGCACAGCCTGGCTTCTCTGGGCATCGCTGCCCCGCGGGCAGAGGTTCTGAATGGCCGCTGTTTCCAGGTTGGGACTGCAGTGCAGGCGGCAGTAAGAAAAGTGTGTGTGTGTGTGTGTTGGGGGGAGGGTCCCCTTGGAGGGGCTGTGATAAGGGCAAGGGGGCCTTTGTCTAAGACACCGGGGGTGGGGACCTCTGCAACCTGGCCCCAGTGACTGTTACTTACGCCCACTCCCACGCCCCCTCCGGCCCCAACAGCGTGGTCTGTTGCCTGTCTTTGTTGTGAAACGTGAACCTTCTCCGGCTCCGGTTTCCCTTGTAACCCAAGCCCTTCCCCTCCCACCCCAGCGCCGGGCCTCTAGCTCTGGTCTCTGAAGCCCCGGGGGAGGGCACGGGAAGAACTGGAGTAAAGGCTGCCGCCTCGCTCTGCAGCCACGCGCCTGCTGACCCAGGGGACTTGGGGCAGCCTGGGTGCTCGGCTGCAGGCCAAGGCAACGGGAAAGCTTCCCTCCAGCTTGGCATTCCCGCCATGCTGTCAACCCCTGCAGGGTTTGTGGAGGCTCTGGGATTCGCGCGGATCCCCTGAAGGGCTCAAATAGTCAACAGGAGCTTGGGTTGCCACTGCCTCTGGGCCATGTGTGTAACCTTCAGGCCTGAGACTTCATCCTTTCTCCTGCCAGCGAGTCCGATGGGAACCCCACTACTGAGGATGAGTCCAGCGGAAGTCCCGAAGACCTGGAGAGGGGTGTGGCCCCCGTGGCTGCTGAGGGCGCCCCCCAGAGTTCTATCTTCCTAGCGGGGGCCACCCCTCCTGCGACGTGCCCCGCCTCCTCCTCTCTCCTGGTGAATGGGAGCTTCCTGGCAGCCAGCAGCCCCCCAGCAGTGCTCCTCAATGGCAGCCCAGTCATCATCAATAGCCTGGCCCTAGGAGAGGCCTCCAGCCTGGGGCCCCTGCTGCTCACAGGAGGAGGGGGTGCCCCTCCACCACAGCCCAGCCCCCAGGGAGCCAGTGAGGCCAAGACTTCCCTGGTCCTGGACCCTCAGACAGGAGAGGTTCGGTTGGAGGAGGCTCCGTCTGAGGCTCCCGAGACCAAAGGGGTCCAGGGGGCTGTTCCTGGGGCAGCTGGAGAGGAAGTCCCAGGGACCCTGCCCCAGGTAGTCCCCGGCCCCCCACCTGCCTCCACCTTCCCTCTGACCCCAGGAGCCGTTCCCTCTGTGGCTGCTCCTCAGGTTGTACCCCTCTCCCCCTCGTCTGGGTACCCAACAGGCCTGAGCCCCACTTCCCCACTGCTGAACTTGCCCCAGGTGGTGCCCACCTCCCAGGTGGTGACCCTGCCTCAGGCTGTGGGGCCGCTCCAGCTGTTGGCAGCTGGGCCAGGCAGCCCCGTGAAAGTGGCAGCTACACCGGGGCCTACCAACGTGCACCTGATAAACTCCGGTGTGGGAGTGACCGCCCTGCAGCTTCCCTCGGCCGCCACCCCAGGTACCCCTCCTGCTTTCTTCGGGCCGGTGGGCTGGGGGAGCAGGTGTCTTGCCCCTGGCACTTCTGCCCGACCTCCAGCATCTTGCCCTCGGTCTCCTCTCTCCACAGGAAACTTTCTCCTGGCCAACCCCGTGTCCGGCAGCCCCATCGTCACTGGGGTAGCTGTGCAGCAGGGCAAGATCATCCTCACTGCCACCTTTCCCACCAGCATGCTCGTCTCCCAGGTCCTTCCACCTGCCCCCAGCCTAGCCCTGCCCCTGAAGCAAGAGCCAGCCATCACAGTGTCTGAAGGAGCCCTCCCAGTGACCCCCGGCCCCGGCCTCCCAGAGGGTCACACTCTAGGGCCAATCTCTACTCAGCCACTGCCACCTGCTCCTGCTGTCACCTCTGCCACCGGCCTGCCTTTCTCCCCGGACTCCTCTGGCCTGCTGCCCGGCTTCCCAACACCCCTGCCCGAGGGTCTGATGCTGTCCCCTGCGGCTGTACCAGTCTGGCCAGCAGGGCTGGAACTGAGCGCAGGGGTAGAGGGGCTGGGGACACCGGCCACCCACACTGTGCTGAGACTGCCAGACCCAGACCCCCAGGGGGCTGCTCCTGGGGGCCACAGCAGGGACTGAGGTTGATGAGGGGCTAGAAGCTGAGGCCAAGGTCCTGACGCAGCTGCAGTCCGTGCCTGTGGAGGAGCCCTTGGAACTGTGACTGCCTGGACTCAGCCACCTCTCCTGACAATGGTGCTCAAGGTGCTCGGACAGGAGGAACCCTCAGTAGAGTGCAGTCTGAAGGTCCCACACTACAGCCCTCCACCCTGGACGAGCTGCAAGCCTTGGAGAAGCCAGAGAATCACCCCTGCCTGGGCACTGTCCTTTCCTGATGGGAAGTCTCTTGTTACAGCCCTCCCATGCTCTGCCTGCCCGGTGCATGGGGCACTAGGGGTCCTGACTCGGGCTTTGTCCTCCTCTACCTGGTACTAGTTGAGGAAGGCCCTGCCGAGTGGCTGATTTCCAGCCGGCACCCTCCCCATAACACTATTAATAGCCCCACTGATACCCAGTGTTCCCAGAACTGCCTGAATCCCAGGGAGAGGAGACCAGGGTGTGGCCCAGAGAGCCCCTTCCTGCTGAGGAGGGTCCAATGGGTGCACGGGGCCCTTCCTTACTTCCCTGGACTTGAGCCCCAGGATCCAGCCCCAGACCAAAGATTTCCCCGGCCCCTAGTTTTGTCTAGTTTGTATCGTAAATCTTTATTTTTCTAGGACATGTAATGCCTCCATTTCAATTAAAGTCAAGTTAACAGACAACAGAGCCATTGGGGTAAGGGTCATCTGCCAAACCACCGGCCCGAGAGAGAACTCGAGACAACCCCAAGCCTGAGGCTGTGGCTCACTTTTTTTGTTTGGGTTCTTTTTGAGATGGGGTCATATTCTGTAGCCCAGGCTGGCCTCAAATCCTATCTCCCTGCCTCAGCCTTCTGAAGGCTGGAATTATGAACACGGGTCACCACATCCCAAGACTGGATTCCTGAGGTAAAGGGGTTGAGTTCACACCTGTGGACTCTGGAGGGTTTTCAAAGTTCAGAAGCAAAGGGCTTTTGGATTTGATGTGTGGAAAGCCCACTCAGGGCCAAGGGATCCTGGACACAGCATTCTTTTTCTCCCTGCTCTTCAATAGGGTTCCACTTCATTTTAAGACAATTAATAGTCCATAAATAGAGCAGGGAAGGATGCATTGAAAACAAATGGCTGAAAGCTACAATTCTGGAAGCAGAGGGGAGCTCTGCAGGTCATCTGGGGCACCCATCCTCTAAGAACAGGTGGGAAGGGCTGTACACAAGGCAGAGAACAGCCTTGGGTCAGTAAATACACTTCTTCTCTGGTGCCAGGAGTTGGGGACTGGGCAGGGGATCCTTAGCAGTGGTTACTGAGGCCCGGAGGGAACAAACATTGGGGGACCTGGGAGCTAAGCAGATGGCAGACCCAGCAGGGGCTGTTCTCTTACTGGCCATGAAGGGAGAGCAGTGAAGCCAGGCCCAAAGACACCTGGGCCTTCTCAGCCAGCAGCTGGTAGAAGGGCTTAGGGGTCTCCCCATCCTCATCCTCACTGCTGGAGCTCTCCTGCTTCACAATGCGGTTGTGTTGGCGGCTGAACCTGCGTGCCTTGGTGCTGGGGACAGATGGAGGTTCCTCACTCTCGGCTCCTACCACTGACCAAACCTGGGCTTCAAGGAGCCAGAACTCTCTGATCCCATGGGGCCCGTCTCTCTTTGGGGCTCTAGGTTCTGATATCTAAATTGAACCCTGCCGGGTGCTCGCCACAGACATGGGGGTTGAAGTTGGTGGAAGGGACAGGGTTGAGGAAGGACGACTAAGACAAGAGAGGAGAGGCCAAGTGATGGGAAATAACTGAGGTGCTCTATGTGGCAAAGCAGAAATGGAGGCAGCAGGTCCAAGACCCAGCAAAGGTGACACTTCTCAGCTGCAGGTGACACTCTGTCACCTCCCAAGTCATGAAACTTGTGACCCAGGAGCCAGAGAGATACTCAGTGAGTAAGCACTTGCTCTGGGCCGTGAGTTTGAGTCACCAGTATCCACATAAAGAGCTGCGCCTGGCTGTGTGTGCCTGTGTCAAAGCCCTAGGAACAGAGACGGGCATATCCCAAAGGCTTGCTGTCCAGCCGTCCTGGCTGTAAAGGCCAGTTCCCCATTCAGTGGGAGGCCTTGCCTCAAGGCAACAAGGCAAAAGCAAGACAAAGATACCTGATGTCCTCCTGTTCTGGCCTCTGCATGCATGTGCATGTGTGCACATACCACACACGCATGTGCATGCACCATACATATACAAAGAAAAAGAATTTGTTTCACAAGTCCTCAGCCCAGCAAAGCCCCAACCTGTTAGTAAAGTCAGGAGGCTCTGAGGGAGGGATGAGGATCACAGGTCGGGGCCCATGGTTCCCCCCACGCCCTCTGGAAGGTACTTCTCACCAGTATGGTCTCCTTTCCTCCAGAGTCATTCTTCGCCACAGCTGAGCCAGCTCCTTGGTGGCAGCTGTGGATGCAGTCCCAGGACAGGCTCTGGGCAGGAAGGCAGAGGTTACAATGGTCACACCATGGTCCTTGGCCATCTTTCCTCTCCCACCAGCTTCCCAGTGCCCCATTACACCCTCCAGAGTAAGATGCAAGGAAGAAACACAGTGTCCCCCAAAGCATAAATGACCTGTGGCCACCACTTCACAGGCCCCCCCACCCCAAACCCGTTCTCCCAGCGAAACTCAGCCAACAGTGACAGGTCCAGGGCTGGCACCTGATCTATGTCCACCCCAAGGACATTTAGAGATGAGACTTCCAGGGCATCCGGCAGGACTGAGCCTGCACCTCCTGACGACAACCTGCCGCCACTGTAGCCCCGCATGCTGGAGATGACAGCTCAGGAGAGAGGGACAGGACTGCTTCAGCCCAGAACCAACCCCTCCTGGAGGCAGTTTTCTTGATGGTGACAGAAGCCAATTAATTTCCTTTTCTCTGATGTCTCAAGTTTGAGGTTGGGTCTGCTGCACAGGATGGGAAGGCACAGCAGTGGGGCCTCATGGTCTGGGGGTGCACATGGGGACGGTAACCTCTTTGTAAAAACCCAGGTGCCCTCACCCACCGGATGTACTGCTTCCGGTTCATCCTGCAGAACATGATGAAGCCATTAACACACTTTTTCTTCACCTGGCCAGGACAGGCTTTTCTGCTATCCTTGGGCTTCACAGGGCCCTGGCTTGCCTGGACCTTCTTGGTTTTCTTGCCAGCTACCAGCAGGCCAGAAGACCGTCGGGTAGGAGTCCATGTGTAGTCTCTGTCCTCATCACTGGGGGTCTGCAAGCCCTCACGGTTGGCCTGCTGCAGGACAGAAGACTGAGCAAGGGAGAAGACCCCCATCCTCCCTGGGTAGATGGCCACCCCACTCACCTCTTGTCCCCACAGGGACTCAGTGTCTGTGGACTCTGAACTGGAGCTGCAGCTAGACAGCACCTTGATGTTCTCACTCAGCGATAGGTAGCAGTGGTCCAGTGAGACTGAGGACTCGAAGTTAGGAGGGCCTGTGGGGCCCTCAGAGGGTGTGTCCTGGACCAGATGAGGAAGACACTCACTGACTACAGGACATGCAGGGCATTAGAAACAGCACAGGTTAGAGAGACACCTTGCCTGTTTCCATGCCCCTGGAAACTCAGGAACCTTGACTCAAAGGTCCCAAGCAGGGGCCTCATGCCATCAATTCACACATGAGGAAACGGGGACTAGAACAGGGACACAGGTGCCCCTCCCAGCCAAGCGGCCTCAGCACCAGTTCTCCCTCCCTCCTACTCCCTCCTGTGGCTGAGCTGGAGGCAAAAAACAAAACCTGATGACACCAATGGAGTCTTTCTTCATGAGTCCAGGTACCATGTGATGTGACTACCCACTGGAGTAAACTCCATGCTCAGGGAATTGAGACTTATTTGACCAGATAAATTGGTACACTCCTGTAATCCAAGCTCTCTCAAGGCTGAGGCAGGAAGATAGAATTTGAGGCCAGTCTGAGACCCAAGAGACCCTATGTCAAACACAGGGACACCTTAAACACGTACACACTAAGCATGCGGCTCCTCCGTGAGTGGCAAACCACTGAGGTAAAAGAAGTGCCCTGTCCCCACCCTGCTGGGGGGTAGCTACGATCTTAGGCAGGCCTTTCCCAGGCCCTCTTGGGCAGCAGTGAGCTAAAGGCGGGTCTCGGTGAGGACAGACTTGGTAACTGGGAAGGATGGAGGTGTGGGATGCTCAGTAAGGGAGTCAAGCCAAGAACTTACCTTCTCTTGGGGACCCTCCAGTTCACAGGCAGCAGCTGAAGACTCCAAGAGACCTGTGAGCAGAGCACTGGCAGGACTAGGCGCCTTTCTTACAGCACCCCTGGCTAGCCCCAGTCCCCTCCCATGACTTTCTCCCCTTTGGGATTTCCTAGCCCATGACCCAGTCTCACTCACAGGCCAACTGTGAGTGTGGCAACTTTTTGGAGCCTCCCCTCTACTACATGGCCTAGTGGCCCCTATGTTGGGAGGAACTATGGGCCCCTCAAGACCCTCTGCACATCCACTGGGCCTAGCTAAGGCCCAATACGTGGTGGGTGGGTGTCCTCATGTTTTATGAATGAATAAAGCTCCTTCCACTCTGGCAGCCCACCTTCAGTCAGAAAGTAGGTTCCGTCCTCCAGGATATGATCTGGCAGGATTTTGCTTGGGGAGCTGAAGAGGGAAGAGCTGAGTCCTAAGATCTCACTCAGGTAGTTCGTCACATGCCAGGTATTGATCTGGGAAGACCCCGCGGCCAGTGGGCTCCCTGAAAGGATCATGGTACTTAGGACTGTGGTCAAGCGCCAGTGCAGCAGCATTCTTTGAAGGGATAGTGTCAGACACTGGGGAAAGAGACTGCCATTCAGAGTCATGGTGGTTTAGGAAACTAAGAGGCACACTGCCTGGCAATATATCATCAAAAAAAAGGAAAGATCACACATTACAGTGTGCCAGAGCCAGCGGACTGACTGCAGTGAGCCATAGCTCTGTAGTCAAAAGGCTCTGTAGTGGCCAGCTTATGAAAATAGGGATTGATTAGCAATGTCTGGCACAGCAACCAGGGGCAGAGTGATGACAGACAGTATGTTTGCCATCCCTGTGCTTAGCAGTTCCCCAACCTTCTTCCTGCTTTTCTTTGCCATAGAAACCCTCTGGAGAGGAAGGTTCAGAAGGCTCACAGCCTACAAGAAGAGGAGTTGTAATCACCGTTGGGGCTGTCCTCTGAGGTCCACGCAGGAAGCCAGGGGTCAGTGTCTGGGGCTCCTTTGTCTGCCTCACTGGAAGTGCAAAAGAATAACTTCTGCCTGTGAGAGTTGGAATCAGAGGAGGACACAGAGCCCTGGGCTGAACTCAGCTGTGACTTGTAGAGTTCACATGGCCAACTCTACGCAATCCCAGGGAAATTAATCAGCTGGGGCTTCTACCCTCAAGGTGCTTCAAGTCTTGTGAGGAAAAATGAGATGCTGACAACAGAGGGGACCCCGTGGCGGAGTGTTCCAGGGAAGACCAGAGGGCACATAGGAGAGGGTGGTTTCCCAGGTAAATCAGAGAGGCAGATGCTCCAAGTATAGGGACCAGCGCAGCAAGCTCAGAGCAGGCAGTGTGGGGACTGGAGAACATTTGTGCTGCTCAGTGGAAGGTTGGTGGTAACGGCAAGAGGCTGATATGGTGAGACAGGCCACATTCTCCAATGCCAAGGAAGAGGTTTGGGCTCTACCTTGGGGCAGACCCACTGATGTGGTCAAGGTCTGTAGTAGAGAAGCACTCAGTGGATGAGAACAGGCTGGGAGGGGGAGAGAGGCAAGGGAGATCAGCAGGTGACAATCCAGACCTTCATGGGAGCTGGCATCAGCCAGCATGCAGCTGGGCCCAGGGTGCCATTCAGGGAGCTCTGGCAGAGAATGTAAAGTCATTTATCACATTCCACAGATACCTCAGCCCCAGCCACTGACACCCTGGGGTTTCCTTACCTGAGACAGGGCTGTGCCCTGGTGAGGAAATAGGACCTCTGAACCCTGCTCTGAGCCTTGATGTCAATGTCAGGCTCACCATCCTGGGTCCCTGCACCATGATCACCTAGGAAGGGGTATCAGAATAAGGTGATTATGGCTGTATACGGGCCAGATTCCAGGGCCCCAAGACAGGGGAAGGAGAGGGACCAGACTCTACCACCAGCCTTCCTCCTCCCATACCCAAACCAGAACCTTAGGCTGTGGTGCCCAAGTCACCACAGCACTGACTCACACCTCTATCAGAAGCTGCACTGAGGATCACATCCCTACCATGGAATCACAACACCATGACAACAGTGATGGCACACAAGTGTGGCTGTCCCTGCCCTGTCCCTGCAAGTCTTTGTACTGAAGCACAATGCATTATACAAATGGGCTAGCCCAGTCACTGCCATGTGAATGGCATGTCTAGCCTCATATAGTAGCAGGAAGATGATGCCTCCTCTGGGACCAGGGCATTCTAGCACCCCAGCAAGTCTGGGTGGCCTGGGAAATGTGGGGAATTCTGTCACTGGACTGAGAATTTGGTCACTACTGTGTCACAAGCACCAACAAATTATGGCCTGACCTAGAGGAGGTACATGAACAATGGGGGAGCATGATGGAGAATTGGGCACTCTGAGGACTCAGAGCTAGTGCCAGGCCAAGGCTTGCATTCCTGTCTGCTTTTCTGTCCTTTTTAGGTATTTCCATCCCTTCTCCCCTCTGGTACAGTGACAGGGCCAAGGGACAGTCTGGCTTCTTCAGAGAAGCCCAGTAGGCATATGCTCCTCCATCACCAGATCTGAGACTTGAAGCTTAACACAAGGTGACCCTGATCTTGTCCCTCCCTTACAGAGCCCTACACAAGAAAGGAAAGCTGTGGGTGAAAGCCCCATGATAAGAGAGGCAGTGTCATCCCATTCAGTGACGTATGCCTTGTTGCTAGGACTGTCCAAGGCAAAATCTGTGAAAGAGCTCACAAACACACACACACACACACACACACACACACACACACACACACACACACACACGTACACACACACACGTACACACACACACACACGTACACACACATACAAATAAAATAGTAAGTTCCCACTGAGGAAAGGCACCAACTTGTGATGTCATGGGCAACAATGTTCTGAGCCATGTCCAGGAACACCAGCTGGGCCCCTCCTCCATCACCTTCCAACAGGGACGGTGCAGTTGTAGGGTGAGTGCCAGGGCTGAGATCTCTTGGGTAAGTGGCACCGTTTTCTTCCTTCTGACCTGGGTGTGCAGTGACCAGATTTTCAGACTGGTCCAGAGCCAGAGAGTGGCGAGGCTTCTGGGGCCAGGTTGGGCGCTCTGAGAGAACAGACAGAGTCAGGGGGCATGGTGGGGTCACTAGGATCCTTAGAATTTGGCTCAGGGAAGGAACTCTTCTGCTCTGGGCCGTCTCATTCCAGAGCATTGCCTGGCCTGGCCACTCACCAGCACCCCAGGTGTGCCCAGCTCCTCAAGCAGAGCTCACTGAGCCAACTCGGTCTGCATAACTCTGAGCTCTAACAGCATGATGCACAGTTGGTGTGACATTCCACACCAGGCCAATGATGCCAGCTTTCTATGTGTATGGTACACACTTAGGAAGTTTCTAAGCACCTAAAGTAATTCCAATGTGCAGCCATGTCTAGAAACTAGTGATCAGGTAGGCCATAGTCCCATTTCACAGGCTTTGACATTGAGGTCCTTTAAGGGTTTGGGAAGTGAGGGTATGGTGAGGCTGGGCTAGAGCCAGGACTCTTGGCCACTACAATTGGACCTTCCTACCATCCCGCCTCCCCTGTGCCCTACCTCAAGGACAATAAATGATGACAGCAGCATCCTCCTTGGGCCTTGCCAGTGCTTCTGCTATTAAGCACTGCTTGGCAGTGTCTGCTCAGGCTTTTTCTATAACCTTGAGAGGGCCTGGACTGGTGCCTGTCCCAATGAGGAAGAAATGAAGGCCCAGAGGAGAGCACGCCACCCTAGGCCTCAGCCTCCCATTGGAAGGTCTGGGAGTGGCCTCAGGCATAGCCTGGCAGGGCCTCACCCAGTGTGTCCCTACAGGGACAGCAGCTCCCTGTCCTGCCTCCAGAGACCACATGTACCTGACACTCGGGTGAACTTCTTCTTTCGAGGTCTCGAGCAGGTTCCCCAAAAGTGTGATTTCTGAGAGCTGGAGGGGGTGGAGCTTCTCCTCCAGGTTGGGCCGGCAGATGGGTTCCGACCCAGCCCTGGGAGTGGAGAAGGGGGCAAATCAGAGCCCATTCTGTCCTGCACATCCTTCTCCTCCCAGACAAGGTTTTCCAACCCTTGGAAAGAGGTGGGAAGGTTTTCAGGCAGACTTTACAAACAAAAAAAAATTGAGATCTATGGTGACACAGCCAAGAGGTCATAGGACAGGGCAGGAAAGCATAGGAACATAAATGTGTCATCCCAGCACATATGAAGCTAAGGCAGAAGGGTTATTGCAAGTTTGAGGCCAGTCTGGGCTATACAGCAAGACTCTGTCTCAAAAACAAATAAACAAAACATCATCAACCAAAAAAAGAAAGAAACAAAGAAAAGAAAAAAGAAACAAAAGCAAATTAATCTGAGCAGGATGTTCCCTGGCTCAATCTTCTAATACTTCTCATCTCTACCCCTCTGCTCTGCCCTACAGACCTCATCCCCTTGCTCTAGCCTCTGTGCCCCCAGCCTCTTCTCCCTGCCCAAGTGTTTCACACCAGCCACTGTATGGTGCCGAGAGCTGTGTGCTGCAGCCACCATGTTGCTTCTTTGTATTAACCCATTTGACTCCCGTCACACACACAGGAGGGAAGTGCTGATTTGTTCCCAATTTATAGGTTGCAGGACTGAATCCCAGAGAGGCTATGATCACAGTAGAGTCTAAATCAGAACTGGCTGGGAAAAGGGCATGCATCAACCCACTCAGTGCCGTATCACATCTGCTGCCTGTCCCTAAACATTCTACATTTCCTCACGCCCACATGCTCTTGGTCAGAGTGGTTCTGCAGTTTGGCAGGATTCCCTTGTACTGTCCTTGAAGGCCAAGCTCTTAGGCTTCCTCCTCCAAGCTCCAAAACACAGTGTCCATGTTTTGCTTTGTTTCCTTAAGACTGGGTCTTGCTCTGTAGGTTAGGCTGGGCTGGAACTCACTGTGTAGCCTAGGCTGGCTGCTGGAGTAACAGGTGTGAGCCATCACATCTGGCTCTCCTACAGCACCTTGCTTACCTCTCTGATGCAGTCACCTTCCCAGGAAAGGGGAGGTGGCCAATTGGTTTCCCTGAGGCCAGGAAAAGGTGTGGTGTAGAGGCATTGGAGGTGGAACTGCTCACCCACAAACCCACCTCTGTTGTTGTGGAGCTTGAGCAATGCCTTGGCCACATCAATGCTTCTCTGGAGGTACTGGATGTAGTGCAGGACACGTAGCAGGATCTCCTTCTGCAGAGACAGGGTGGAGAGTGGGGCACACCACCCACCTGTCCTCTCAGCTCCACAAGAGGCAGAGGTAGCAGGATCATGAGTTGGAAGCTGGCCTAGGATACGTTCTGTAAGACCCTGACTTGTATAAGGGTCAGGGCCCAGGACATTGGAGACTCCTGGGGAACAGAGACAGGAAGTGCCGCACACCCTACCCTCCACATAATACCACACTCAGGCAGGAAGAAGAGGCTGGGGGCATAGAGGCTAGAAGCAGCCTTATTGGCAGAGCTTCACCTACTCTGCTGTATAGTCCCTAGCCTTTCCTAGAGAGCCAGCTGAAGACTGAGGCTGAACACTAATCTGGTTTGGAAACCTCAGGAGGCAGGGCTGGAATCTGACCAGGGCAGTCAGCCTCCTGGTTCCAGTCACTGGCACATACTGCTCAGCTTCTGGCACCAGGCCCTTTGCTTATACTCACTTCCCTGTCTGGCCCTCCTTTTCTCCCATCAGGCCCCTCACCTGCCTGCTCCCCCTCTGAACTTCAGCATGGCCCCCTTCTCTTCTGACCATCTGCCCAGGCTGGGTCAGCTTCCCACCTCCCAGCACTCTGTAACAGCCTGGACTTCTTTCGACCTCCACTGCAGCCACACTGCTTTCTGTTATCTGCTGCCATGTTCTTCTCTCCCTTTGACCTTGAGCTAGCTGAGGCAAGATCTTAGCTAACTTATTTCCATACTCTAAAGGCAGAGAGTGGTGAGGTGGCTCAGCCAGGGGCTTTTAGAGAAGGAGATTTCCCCATCAGGGTGCTTCTGGTCAGTGGGCAGACACCACCTGCCTACCACAGCCACTAAATACCTCCTGAGCTGCTACAGGAAACCCCAAACTAAAAAACAATACAAAAATCATTCCAAACATGCTGGAACACTCCTATAATCCCAGTACTCAGGAAGCTGAGACAGGAGGACTGCAAATTCCAGGACAGTACAGACTACACAGCAAGAGCCCACAGAAAGAGAGACAGAGGGACAAGAAAAGGACTGAGAGAATATCTCCTGCCACCCTTCTACACACCTACACACACACACACACACACACACACACACACACACACACACACACACACACAATTTTAAAAAGGCTTAGTCCATGTTTGAATGAGATTGCCTTTGAGGGGGATCTCAAGGGATTCAAAGAGAGTGCACTTGGGAGGCAGATCTTTGAGTTCGAGTCCAGCCTGCTCTACACAGCAAGTTCCAGGACAGCCAGGGCTACACAGTGAAACCCTATTTCAAAAAACCAAAAAGAAAGGAAAGAAAAAGAAAGAGCAAAAAGCTGTGAGCGGAGCACTGAGCAGGCCCCTGCTTAGATTGGCATGTCATACACCAGGCTTGGAACGGGTTACACTGAAACCTTTGTAGCTGTGAGATGTACACAAATGCTCCACGCAAAGATGGTTCAACTCCATCCCTCATTTCAAGATAGAAGGCTGTTTCTGTTTTCTTGTTTTGTTTTTGAGAAAGGGTCTTACTGTGTACCTCAGGCTGGTCTCAAACTGGTAATCCTCCTGCTTCAGCCTCCCGAATTATAGGCATGGGCTTCATACCCAGCTAGAAGACTCAGTCTTGGTGCTTTAGGAACATGACCTGGTAGCTACAACCAGAAGGTGAGACCTCAGGGACCATCTCAAGTTATAATAGGTCTTAAAACTGTCACAACAGAGAACTCATTCAACAAACATCGGTTGAACATTGAGTGACTGAATAACTGAAGGCACTTTAGGATGATGTATTCTCACTCATTCTCATTCTCTCTCCCTGCCCCCCAACCTATCTCCCTCTCTCTCCTTCCCTCCCCCACCCCTGGGTATTTCTGGACAATCTGTTCCTTCAAGAATTTCTTCCTTTAAAAAAAAAAACCCACATAGTTTTTGTTGTTGTGTTGTTCTGTTTTGCTTTTAAACAGGATCTCACTATGTAGCTCTGGCTGTCTATGTAGACCAGGTTAGCCTTGAACTCATAGTGATCCACCTGCCTCTATCTTTGAATGCTGGGATTAAAGGTGCATACCACTATGCCCAGCCTTCTTCATGAATTTCTTAAACCAAAGAGTAAGCATGTCCAGGGGCTGGAGACTTGGTTCAGCAGTTAAGAGCATTTGCTGTTCTTGCAGAGGACCTGGGTTTGGTTCCCAGCACTGATACGGGGGCTCACAACTCCCTATAACTCTTATTCCAGGTGATCTAACACCCTCTTCTGACCTTCACAGGCACCAGGCATTCTTGTGATGCACACACATGCATTCAGGAAAAACATTCATACATATAAAATAGAATGAATAGACACAAAAAAGTTTTTTTAAAGTGAGCATGTTGCCAGGTGTGGAGGCCCACATCTTTAATCCCAGCACTCAGGAAGCAGAGGCAAGCAGATCTCTGAGTTCTAGGCCAGCCTGGTCTACAAACAGAGTTCCAGGACAGCCAGGGCTACACATAGAAATCTTGTTCCAACATCACGCCCAAAAAATGAGCATGTCCATACATCTCTCACAGCCTTGGTAGATGTGGTGGCACAGGCCTATAATCATAACACCAGAAGCTGAGTATTGCCATTAGTTTGAGGACACTCTGGGTTATAAAGCAAGTACCAAGCCAAGCAGGACTACATAGCAAAGTGCAAAAAGAAGGTAGGCCTGTGAGATGGCTTAGCAGGGAAAGGCACCACCTGCCACTAAGCTTGACATCCTGTGTTCAGTCCCATGAGCCCACATGAGAAAACTGACACCCTCTGACTTGTTTGTTTACCCTCGCCAGCCCATTCAGCTGACTTCTCTACCACATATCCTCTCCTGTGCTCAGGAGCCCTTGCCCCTCCACACTCTGTTTGGCCCCCTGGCCCACATACACTCTGCTTTCCAATCAGTGCTCAGGCTTTTGGGTCAGTCCATCTTACTGGAGGAAGTTGTCCACCTGATCATGGACAATTGTATCATGACATTTGTACCAAATAAATAATTTAAAACTTTAGTTTTTAAAGAAGGAGACATGTTTAAGATACTCAACATTCAGGGTCTGATTCCAGGAATTCACAGTAAATTGGAAGCAACAGTTATCAATCATGCTCTAGGGTGGATGCTAGAAAGAGAGTCATCCTTTGGAGCCCTTGCCCTGGCAGACATGAGGGAACAGGGCCGGCAAGATAGCTCAGTGGGTGAAGGTGCTTGCCACTGTGCACATGTACTACTTCCAGTCAGTAACTAAATATGAGTGTGAGTGTGAGTGTGTGTGTGTGTGTGTGTGTGTGTGTGTGCTTTTTTTTTTTAAAAATGAGGGAACAATCACTGTGATAAGGACTTTGGTGGCCATATGGAAAGGCTACAGTTTCATTCAGGACAGGAGGCAATCAATCAGCCAGAGCAGCGTGGATGAATACCTCAGACATAAGGACAGCACATTCATGGCCACACAATCAGGTGGACAACTTCCTCCAGTAAGATGGACTGACCCCAAAGCCTGAGCACTGATTGGAAAGCAGAGTGTATGTGGGCCAGGGGGCCAGGAGGGAACCCAAACAGAGTGTGGAGGGGCAAGGGCTCCTGAGCACAGGAGAGGATATGTGGTAGAGAAGTCAGCTGAATGGGCTGGCGAGGGTAAACGAACAAGTCAGAGGGTGACAGTACTTGCTGTACGGGCCTGAGAACCTGAGCTCCAGTCCCAGATCCCGCCGTACAGGAGAGAACTGACTCCTGAAATTTGTCCTCTGACCTCTATAAATATGCCAAGACATGTGTGCCCCCCACTTTCTCTTCATACACACAGTAAGAATTTTTTTTTTTTTTTTTTTTAACACAGAGAGGTAGGCCAGGAGTGGTGGCGCACGCCTTTAATCCCAGCACTCAAGAGGCAGAGGCAGGTGGATCTGAGTTTATGGCCAGCCTGTCTACAGAGCAAGTTCCAGGTCAGCCAGGGCTACACAGAAAAACCCCATCTTCAAAAACCAAAAAACAAACAAACAAACAAAACAGAAGTAGAAGGAAACCAGGCCTGATGATACAGGCCCATAATCCTAGCCACTCAAGAGGTAGAGGCAAAGGATTCCAAGTTTAGGCCAGCCAAGACTACAGAGCGAGTTCAAGGCCAGCCTGGCAGCTTAGCGAGACCTTGTCTCAGGAATAAGTATAGTTCAGTGAAGAGTATTGATCTAGTATGCACAAGGCTCTGGGTTCAATGCTTGGTACCACAGATACATTAATTATTTAAATAAATAGAGGGCTGAGTATGGCTTGGTAGCAGAATCCTTGCAAAGCATGTATGAAGCCTCCTATTACCTAAAAAAAGAGGCGGGGAACTAGATCAAGAAAGTTAAGTCATCATATAAAAGCTCTAGTTCATCTTCTGGAGGACCCAGGTTCTATTCCAAGCACCCAAGGTTGGCTCACAACCACCTCCAGGGGATCTAACGCCCTCTTCTGTTACAGTCACACGTGTAGGGAAAATACCCATACACATTTAAAAAAAATTAAAAATTAATTTAGAGATTTAAAAAAGTAGACAGCATTAGAGAAAATTCCAAAGGAGGTGGACATTTCGTCAGTTATAAAATGCTAGACTCATTCCTTGAGGGCAGGAACTGTGTCCGTCTCTTCCCTGGCTTCCCAGAAACCTGTGACAGTACCTATAACATCAAATATGCAAATACTTGAGGACATCAGAAAATTCCTCCATAGTCACATCCCAGTCCCAAAGGTGGCCACATCCTAGTCCTGTGCCTGTGAATAGGTTGTCTTATAGGGCAAGGAGAATTTACAGATGTCACTGAGTTAAGAATCTGGAGATGGAGAGATTACTTGAGATTACCCACATGAGCCTGGTACAGTTATGAGGATCTTTGTAAGAGGGAGGCAGGAGGGTCAAAAGTGGAGAAACCAGAGGACCCTGAAGAGACTTTGTTGATGGTTTGCAAGGAGTGTGAGGCCTTTGCAAGTTGCCAAAGGAAAAGATAATGCATTCCCTCAAGTCTCTCTCTCTGAACCCAGGGCCTGTGTGTCCAAGGCAAGTGCTCTACCACTGAGCTACTATCTCCAGTCCTCTGTTTACATTTGTATTTTGAAATAAGGTCTCAGTAAGCTACCCATGCTGTTGTGAACTCACTCTGTAGCCCAGACAGACCTTGAACTTGCAGTTTTCTTGCCTCAGCCTCCCAGGTGCTAGAATAAAAGGCATGTACAACTAGGCCACACTTTTTGTCTTCCCTCTGCACCTCACCTCCACCCCCAAAGATGAAATCTAGAACCTTGCACTTGACAGGCAAGAGCTCTGTTGTTAAACTACAGGCCAGGACATTATTTTTGTCTTGCAGTATTGCTTAGGAACAGAAGTTATCTGTCCTTTGTTTTTGTTTGTTTTTTAAAGACAGGTTCTCTGTGTAACAGCCCTAGATGTCACTTTGTAGTTCAGGTTGGCCTTAACTCTGCCTCCTGAGTGCTGGGATTCAAAGCATGGGCCACCAGGCCTGGCTTACTCTTTCCTTCTTTTAACAACTGAAAAACTGCAGCTGAGAAAGAATGAGGAGTCTCGGGCAGCAGCTGTGAGGCTGGAGGGCTCCTGTTCTTTGTGTGACCTCTGCCTCTACTTTTCCACTCCCAGTTCCCTTTGCCTCTTTCTCTGTGTGAGTGTGCACGTTCACGTGGGTGCCCGTGTGCACATACATGTAGAGGTTGGATGCCATCTTCAGTGTCATTCCTCAGGGGCTGTCCACTGTGGGCTTTTTCTTTTTCTTCCTTCCTTCCTTCCTTTCTTTCTTTCTTTTTTTTTTTTTTTTTTGGAAACAGGATCTCTCAATGTGACCTGAGCTCAATTGACCAATACAAGCACGCACTAAGACACCTCATTATACATGGTTTTCTGTGGGTTCTGGGACTGGAGCTCAGGTTCTCATGCTTGGGTAACAAGTGCTGACTGAGCTGTCTCCAGCCCCTGCTCCACCTACCCCACCTCTTACCCTGAAAGACTTCCATGGGTATAGCCCAGTGGTACAGCACGTGTTGACCTTGGGTAAGGAACTGGCTTCTAAAGAATCCCTAGTGAGATCATGAACTCCCAGAAATTCCTGCTCAGAGCAAGACCACCCCTGTTTCAAGTCCATCACCGAGAGGCCCCACTTCCTGCTCTGACACCCGTCCTCCCGCCTGCCTCCTCTCCAGTCCCCACACCTTGGTGTGCTTCTTGTTTCTGGTTTTCATGGTCACAGGGATCAGCAAGGCCAGCTCTCGAAGCTTGTTTGTGTGGTTCTTCTTATCCTTCCTGTTTGGGGATGAGGGCCAATTTTGATTAAGACATCTAAAATTAAACGTAGCTTTTGGGGACAAAATGATATGACCATACTGCCTCAGCCTCTCAAGTGCTAAAATTACAGGCATGAGCCACCACATCTAGCTTTAAAGGTTTGCCACCTACCCCCAAACCTTTGGTCTCAAGTCAAGGCTGTCCTCTACCCCCATTTTAGGACACCCAAGACAGAGTCTCAGACATGATCAGAACGTATCATTTTCCTTTATCCCTTAGACCAATAGGTCCCCCAATCTTACACATCCTCCCACTCTGATTTTGTTAAATCCGTAATCTTTGAATGACCATCTTCACACCCTCACAAGACTCCCTCCTCCACCTATAGCTTCTGAGGCAGCAGGAGCTTTTCTGAAACACAAATCTGACTTTGTCACCCCCTTGTTTCACACCCTCAAGGTCATGCCATTCCTAAGGAGCATTTGGAGGTTTTGTTGTTGTTGTTGTTGTTTTGAGATAAGGTCTTGCTATGTAGCCCAGGAGGGACTCAAACTCAGCAGGCCCCTGCTTTAGTCTCCCGAATATTGGGATTACAAGTGTGCACTACAAGCTGCTGTGTGGCTCACAGTACCCTACCTTTTCTGGCCCCGCTGGCCACTCTGGTCCTAGCATTACTTTGGCTCTTTCATACTGACTGACCTCACTGCACTGGGTGGGTGAGCTCAGTGTCCCTGCAGTCCACCACTGTGTCCCTGGCACAAGCCCTGGGCTCTCATCATCTGAAAACTCAACGTGTGCTTGCTAAAGGACTCAATACAGGCATGAAAGGAGTTGACTTGTGGCAGCGTCCAGGGCCTAATCCCCAACTGCATAATTCATGAGACACCCACGACAGAGCATGCACAGCACCACTCCTCCCCCACCGAGTAGAGCCAGCTTCCTCTCCCAAATTACACAGCACCCCACTGCCCCGGGGCTCCTGTGGGTGCTCTACACCTGCACTGTCACCAGTTCTCACACTGTTCTCAGGACCTTCAGTTGCCAGCTCTTGTGCCCTGCTCCCCCCAGATGGCTGTGCCCCATCCACACCAAAACAATCCTCAGGCTGGCTCTGATGGAAGTACAGGAGAGGTGCTGCTTGGTTGTAGGTCCACCGAGCCATCTTCCTGACCTTATCTGTTTATTTCCTTGCACAGTCTGCACCTGTAAATCCCAGCACTTGAGAATGTGCAGCAGGAGGACTGTTATGAATTTGAGGCCAACCCAGGATAGAGCTAAATCTTATCTTAAAAAAAAAAAAAACTGAAAAGAGAGGGCACAATCATTTCTCAGAATGATGGGAGTAAGGGATGATAGATAATGGGGCACATAGATTATTGAATGACTTGTTGATAATTGCTGTTTTTGCTTAACCAACATCCCATCCCCCCTTCCCTGGTAATAGCACCTCAGTTGTCCTTTGGGCAACTTCTCTACTCTCTGTTCATGTTTCAGAGAGGCTAACCCTCTTTTCCCCTTTGAAAGGGAGTGCAGAACCAAGGTCCATCTAAGAAGTTACCAGGACTTACTCAGTGAGTCTTGAAAAGAGGCTCTGTGGAGTGATCAAGCAGGCAGGATGTGGACCTGAGCAGCTAGGAGTCATCGTGCCCTCCCCTAGGGAGAGTCTGCTTGATAAGAAAGATGGAGCCAAGGAAGCACCACTCAACCCTTGCCTGGGACCAGCCAGGCCCTGGTACCCCTGAATTTTTGTTTCAATGATCCAGCAAATGCCCTTTTATGCCTAAGCTAGTTTTAGCTAGGTTTCTACCCACTGCAACCAAGAGTCTTTATTATTATAAAGATCCCTCATCTAGAAAGGGGGAAACAAGAGCCTAAACTGTTGATGACTAAGATTCCAGGAAGCAATGGGCTGCAGGATACACAATTCTTCATTTTCCTCATGGTGCTCCTTCTGAGCATAGTGCCTACATAGAGGACCAGAGCAAAGGAGGTGCTTAACTGTGATGTTAATGAATGAGGAGGGCTGGATGAACATCCATTAAGGGGAAGACAGTACAGGGCAAGATGAACTCCAACTGTTCTTAATTTGTCCAAACTGGAAGGATGGACAGGGAGTCCAATCCAACCCTCAATCTGCTATATGAACCCCCTTTTCAGATTCCTGCAGCTGAGGATATAGTTCAGTGGTAGAGGGTTGCCTATCATGCATGTGGCCCTGAAGGCCATTTCAGTATTCCCCCTCACCCCCAGCACCCAAAAGACTCCTAACATTGGTAAGTGTTTGATGGGTGGATGTATAAATGTGTGAATAAAAGAATGGAAGAAAGAACATTTAAGAACCTCAGAATTAGAGGGACTGGAGAGATGGCTCAGCAATTAAGAGCACTTGGGCTCTTACAGAGAATCCAGGTTGCAATCCCAGCACCCACAAAATGGCTCACAACTCTTTGTAATGCCAGTTCTAGGGAGATCTGGTGCCCTCTCCTGGCCTCCACAGGCACTGCATGCACAAAACAAAGCAAAATCTAAAAAAGAAAGAAAAGAGTGTTGGAATGGGAGCTGTGTGGATGTAGTATAGTGATTTTTAAAAGTTCCTTATCACCTCACACCATAAAGTCCTGGGTTCACACCCAGCACTGGAAAAACAAACAAACAAACAAAACCCCAAGAATATCAAAGCCTGAAATCACCTCAGAACCCTCTCTGGGAAAAGGCAGGAATATTCCCTCTGCTTCTTTGTCAGGTGGTTGTAACGGTTATTAGATACAAAGGACCAAACAATCCGGAAACAGTAAGTGTTTAGTAACATTGTGTTGTTACTATTATTCTATTCAGTCACAGTGGCTGAGACTGTCCTGGAGAGCGGAGAAGCATTACCTGTCAGTAGGACTCAAAGAACTAGCTCTGAGCTCATCAGGGAAACACAAGTATCTGCCGGAACCCAACATCTGCACAGAGGGAAACAAATTATTAGTGACCTTCGGGACTCCAGAATGAATGGGACAAATAATGTACACCCTTCCCCACCCCCATGGTGCATCTTAAAGCACTCAGAGATCCTAAAATAGGACATAACTATGGGCACAGGAATCTAAATTAAAACCCTAAACTAAATAGAGGATCACAAATTCCAAATGGTAAACTTAAGCTCCTAAAATTTGGATCTAAAACTAAAACCAGCAAATTCCCAGACATTGATCTCAGAATTTAGACATCAATAATGGGATGCCAAAGGCTGAAATACAAACCGTCTAGCCTGAAAACTGTGGCTTGAGACCTCTAGAAAGGGGTGGGTGGGGGTTGAGATGGGATCTCTATGTGTAGCTCTGGCTGTCCTAGAATTCGCTATGTAGATCAGGCTGCACTTGAACCCACAGAGATTCACCTGGCTCTACCTCTCCCAGATAGATGGTGATAGTAACAGATGAAAACTGACTTTAAAATCTCAAAGTGAAAGCCTGATAAATGGCTCTATGGTTAAGAGCACTGACTGCCTTTCCAGGGGACTTGGTTTTGAGTCCTAATACCCACATGGTGGCTCACAACTGTCTCTAACTCAAGTTCCAATCTTCTTCTGACCTACTCCAGCAACTCTATGTATGTGGTACACATACATATATGCAGGCAAAACATTCACACACAAAAAATAATTTAAAAAATTAATCTCAAAGTAAGCCAGGCTTGGAGGTCCATGCCTTTAATCTCAGGACTCAGGAAGACGAGGCAGCCAGATTTCTCTGAGTTCCAGGCCAGTCATAGTGAGACCCTCTCTCAAAGAACAACAAACAAACAACAACAATAACAAGAAGAAACCACCAATAAACAAATAAAATCCCAAAGTGAGGGCCAAATCCCCCAAAGGTGCTTCTGAATGTATAAAACCCTGAAAATCTAATACTGAGATCCTGGATGTGCAAAATGTTGACTATTGACCCTCAAATAAGACCTTAATCCTAATACCAAGATCACAAACTACAAAAACCTAAATTCTATAGACTATGCAGGTCCTCCAAACAGACCTCAACCACTCCCCCCAAAATATATCTCATGTCCTACAATAAATATTTGCAGACTCCAAAACTGACCCTCAGATCTTCAAATTGTGATCTTAGAAAACTTAGATCTAAGCGGGGTGTTTGCACAAGCCTTTAATCCCAGCACTCGGAAGGCAGAGGCAGACGGATCTCTGTGAGTTCGAGGTCAGCCTGGTCTACAGAGTGAGTTCCAGGGAAGGCGCAAAGCTACACAGAGAAATCCTGTCTGGAAAAACCAGAAAAAGAAAAAGAAAGCTTAGATTTCGCGAGAGCATCCACTGGGACTTAGAACCCTAGATTGACGCCTATACTCCGTGGGGAGGGGGGCAACTTCAAGGCCTTAGCATGAGCTCTCAAGACCCAAACTGCCCCACCCCAAGTCCTGCGTGCACCTCAACAGTCCGCGCTGTTACTGAAGAGCCCGGGCCCTGTCAAGTCCGACCCCTGACCTTCCACATGCTAGAAAGATTTCCGGGTCTCCTTCAGACTCCAGAAGCCGAGCCTCCAACAGGAGACCCAGGCTGGCCACGCCACTCAGGAGGAACGTTCCAGAGAAAAACATGTCGGCCACGCCACCAGGAAGAAGAACGTTCCAGAAACCACCATGCCGGCCACGACACCAGGAAGAACTTTCCAGAAATCACTATGTCAGCCATGCCACTCAGGAAGAACTTTCCAGAAATCACTGTCAGCCATGCCACTCAGGAAGAACGTTCCAGAAATCACTGTCGGCCATGCCACTCAGGAAGAACTTTCCAGAAATCACTGTCAGCCATGCCACTCAGGAAGAACGTTCCAGAAATCACTGTCGGCCATGCCACTCAGGAAGAACTTTCCAGAAATCACTGTCAGCCATGCCACTCAGGAAGAACTTTCCAGAAATCACTATGTCAGCCATGCCACTCAGAAAGAACTTTCCAGAAATCACTGTCGGCCCTGCCACTCAGGAAGAACGTTCCAGAAACCCAGCTTTAGCCTGTATCCCCCCCCTCCACCCCAGGCCTGGCCTCAAGCCCTGTGGTCCTGCTCCACGCTAAGGGTGCGACCTTGCGGGACCGCAGGCCCCCGGCCGCCCCTGGCCGCCCCTGACCGCCCCTGACCGCCCCTGGCCCGCTGTCGCCGGGGCACCGCCCGCCCCACCCGCGCTGGCGCCCAGCACCCGCCTCCTCAAGACTTGCACAAGGGCCTTAAGGCCCGGCTTCTGGCTTTGACGCGGGCGGACGAGGGCAGCGGCTCGCGCCGGTCCCGGGGATGCGGGCCGCGTGCCGCCCGAGGCGCAGGCCGAGCGAGGAATGGCAGGGCGCGAGGCGGGCGCGGGAGCGACGTCGCCCTCCTTCCCCCCCCACCCCGCGCTCCTGAGGCGAGGCCACGCCCCTCCACGTTCCCGCCACGCGGCGCCGGGGCCCTGAGCGGGGGGGGGGGGGGGGAAGACGTTGGAAAGGGGCGGGGCGGCGAGGGGGCCCGTGCGCACGCGCACCCACGGCGGGGCACCGGCCGCAGCTCTGACACGTGCTCCTGGACTGCCTGGCCAATCAGCTCTCGCTGCGCTTCCCGCCTTTTCCTCGGGCCCCGCCCCCTGGTTTGCCCCGCCCCCTGGCCGGTCCCCCTGGGAGACTGGCGGGAGGTGTCAGCACGCCCCCTGCTGGCCCTCCTGTGCCCCGTCCCAGCCCTTCCCTTCAGCGCCTCTCTGGTTAAAGACCACGGTGTGCCGGGCACCTTGCTCGGGCTGGTAACTTGCCAACTTCCTCGAAACGAGTCTTTGTAGACCTGTAGGAACTGTAGAGACGCCAGGTCCTGCACATGCAAACAAAGTAACCGTTTTCGGGTCTGTGTGTGGGCCAGGGCTTGCTATGTAGCCCAGGCTTGCCCAGTGCTTGGCGCTCGAAGGCAAGGAGTGCACCACCACGTCAGGCTACAAACTATACAGTTTCTTTATTTTAAAAAAACAAGGGCTGGAGAGATGGCTCAGTGGTTAAGAGCACCGACTGCTCTTCCAGAGGTCCTGAGTTCAATTCCCAGGAACCACATGGTGGCTCACAACCATCTGTAATTGGATCTGGCGCCCTCTTCTGGCCTCCAGTCAGACATGCTGTATACATTATAAATAAATAAATCCTTTAAAAATATTGTTATTATTGACTGTGTATACACGGTGCCTGTCGGGGGAAGTATGTGCGCATGAGCGCACAGCACAGGTCTCCCCAAGGGCAGAGGCATCAGGTCCCCCTAGAGCTGGAGTTACAGGCAGTTGTGAACTTCCCAGGGTGGGTGCTGGAAGCAAACTCAGGTTCTCTGCAAGAACGATATGTGCTCTTAACTGCTGAGAAATCTTTCCGGGCTTTTGTTTATATTTTTTGACATAGAGTCTCATAGCCTTGAACTCGGTATGTAGGTAGACCAGGCTAGCCTCAAATTCAAGAAGATATCGCCACCATGACCGACCCAAACTGTACATTTTAGAAAGCTTTTTTGGGCTGGTGAGGCGGCCCATCCTCACACCTGAGTTCTATCCCCGGGACTCTGGGAGAAGGGAAACAGACTCCTGAGAGTCACCCTCTAATCTACACACACACTCAAATAAATAAAATAAATGAAAGCACATTCTCATGTACACGGATATGGGAATTTCGTGGTGGTGGTGGGGTGGAGATCTTCAGACGTTTTCTAGCCACCAAGCCATGACTAGTACCTTGGGTTAACTGTCTTGGCTCAAAGTACTGACTGATGTGGGCAGAGGCTTGATCTACGTTCACCTTAACTTTTAGAAATTAGGGCTGATTCTTCCTAGGGTTCCCCAAAGTGGTCAAAAAGCATGAACTAACCACTCAGTACTGGTCTAGCTGCCTAACCGAGGAACATAAAGATTCCTGCCCTTCGGGAGGTCCTGCTGTCTGGGATATAGACAGTCTCAGCGCGCCTGGGCTTCCCCTCACTCCAGCATCTTGCTTTTCTTATTTGTGAATTAGGAGGTGGTAGCAGGCAGAAGTGGGGTGTGAGATGGAGGTGAGGAATGGGAGGGAAAGCTTGGGAAACGCATATATCATTAATTGTTAAAAAACATAAATAAATCAATAATTTTTTTTTCTTTCTCGACTCTTCATCCCTCACTAACGCCGCTTTGAAGTAGCCTCAATTTCCTCTTCAAGGGCCTCGGGCCAAGATGGAGGCGGCTGGACTCCATTTCCCAGAGAGCCTCGCGGGAGAACTTTCTGCGCCTGCGCAGCTGCGTGTGCCCTTTGCCTCCTGGGAATTTGAGTCGTTCTCTTTCTCAGCCCGCCTCGTGTGTTTCCTACTCCGCCTCCAAGGTACGGTGCTGCATGTTGGGAGCTGTAGTCCGTGGCCGCCCGTACTCCAATTCCCGGCGGGCTTCGGGGCGAGAACCCGGAAGGGGAGGCTGGAGAGGAGCGAGTGGGGGAAACCCGCGTAGTCGAGCGAGCTGCAGCGCGGGGAGATGGTGAGGTTCCCCGAGCTGGGTCCTGCGGGTGTTCGAGAGTATGGACGGGGGGTTCGGGACCTGGGTTCGAGAGGAAGCAGACTGAGGCTAAAGAAAGGACTGGGCGTGGAGAGATCGCTGTGGGTGGGGATTGAGAGGAACGGGAGCCCGAGGGAGTAGAATGGGGGCTAGGGAGGGGTCTTGGAGGTGGAGAGAGAGTCAAGCGTTGGAATTGACTGGCAAGGGGATTCGGAGCTGGGGGAGTTAGGCTCCGAGTGGGAGTCCTGGCTGGACATCTAGGCAAGAGACCCTGAAGTGGGCGATTTCGAGAGAGGTTAGTTAGCCTGGTGGACATGGAAGGGCATGGGAGTCGGGGCTAGAAGAGTGAAGGGAGAGACTGACCGCGGATGCAGTTGGGTTGAGTTCTCTGACTGCGCGCCGGGGCGGCAAGGCAAGTTGAGGACGTGGGAGGTGGAAGTCAGCGAGGGTGTAGGTTAGCCTCTAGGACCAGAAGGCCATGTAGTGTGCGTGAGTTTAGGAGCGTAGCATATCGAGCCTTAATCTAACCAGAGACCGGACAGTCACGGAACTCTGCGTTGATGTGACCGGAGGTCGGTAGGAACCACCTTTCGCACCCTTCCAGCCCCAGTGGGATCTGGACGAATAGTGGTTTGTGTGGGCAGTCCAGTTTTGGGATTCCTGATTCTGCCCCTCCTTTGTGACCTAGGCAAGTCTCTCTGGAAGGCTCTGTGTCCTTATCTGTATGATGAGAACAAGCAGGCCCCTGTGAAGATAGCTCAAGGGAGACTCCTTAAAAATCGATACTTTTCAATAGGGAAGTTAAGACCCAGCCTCAGAGCTGTCGTCGGTGGGAAGCTCCCGTCCCAGGAGGGTTGACTGGGTTAGAGTTGCTTGCTAATAATGTCCCTACTTTTCAGTCCGGTCCTCAGACTTTTCCCCAAAACTTGACAGTGGTCCCCTCCACCCCTGCCCCTTACTACCAGTTTTTCAAAAACACCCGATCTTGGTTTTAGCTGTTTGTATTAATTTATCGGATTCAGACAGTGCCTCTTAGGGGTAGGTGCCCCATTTTATAGAAAAGAAGCAGAGGCACATAGAGTTTAAGCAGCTTTCTTGTTCTCAGCCGGCATTAAATGGTAAATCTAGCATTGCTGTCCAGGTCAGAATCTGCCTGGGTTGCTTTAATCCAGTCCCCTCTGCTTATAGTAAAGGAGGATATGGTGAGTAGAGACACCAGCCAGAGCAACTGTCAGACAGAATTTAATTCTTTTGTGTGACCCGGGGCAAGTCTTAGGACTCTGTGCAGCTATTAAATGAGACCCATAAGCTAGGTAGGCTGGAGAGTTTAGGGAGATGATGTTTGGAAGTGCTTAGAGTAAGTGCATACTGCACATGTCTTGAGACTCTGTGTAGCTCAGGCTGGGCTCTGTTGAGCTTCCTCCCTCAGCATCCGGAGTGCTGGGATTACCACCCCAGCCCAGATAGTATTTGTTGTTGTTTTGAGGCTCTCGTGTATTCCACGCTGACCTCAAACTCTCTGTGTAGCTGAGGATGGCCTTGAACTTCTCATCCTCCTGCCTCCTTATCCTGACTTCTGGGGTTACAGGGGTGCACCACACCATGCCTGGTTTATGATGTGCTGGGGATCCAGCCCAGGGCTTTGTGCACGCTAGGCAGTCGCTCTACCAGCAGAGCTACATCCCTGGTCCATGTTTTTGTTTTTAAAACAAATGGGAGACATCAGATAAGGAAGATAGGAAGAGGAACCAGCAAGGGAGCATCAGGTGTGCTGTCCCTTTACTTTCTAGTTGCCCCCTTTCCCTGATCTTCCCAGTCCCACCTTCCTGCCCCCTATTCCTGGGCTCCTAAGCCTAAGCAAGGCTCCCACACAGGTGCCCAGAAACTCAATCTGTCGCCAGCTAAATATTAATAATTCACTTGCCTGGTATGTGAATGTCCCAATTCCCAAGTCTTTCCAGTGAGTTAGAAATACTGCTGACAACTGAGTTAGGGTTTTGTTTGTTTGTTTTGATTTTTGGTTTTCTTGTTGTTGTTGTTGTTGGTGGTGGTGGTGGTGGTGGTGGTGTGTGTGTGTGTGTGTGTGTGTGAACCCTCTAACATTTTGGCCAGGGCAGGAAGGGGGCTTCCTTAAGGAACTTAGCAACTTTGTAATTCACTTTGAAACGATTTGGGCTTTTTTATTTTTAAATCTTTATTCTTTCATTTATGTGTATGGGATGTGGGGAGTTGTACCTGTGCCCCAGAAGAGGGCGGTTCAAATGCCCATAAGCTAGAGGTACAGGTGATTGTGGGCTGCCTGATGTGGGTTCTGGGAACCGAACCTGCAACCTCAGAAAGAGGAGCAAGCACTGCTCAGCCGTCTTAGTAGCCCAAGCATGGGTCATTTGCTTGGAGCCTTTAGTTTATAAATTCAGTGACTGGTAGTAAAGGTTATGGCCAAAAGCTCCGACGTCTGGCAGAGCCAGGTGGCTTACCATGCCTTCTGCTAAGCTGTGTCCCCACGCTCAGTCTCAGATTTCTTTCTTTCTTTCTTTCTTTCTTTCTTTCTTTCTTTCTTTCTTTCTTTCTTTCTTTCTTTCTTTCTTTCTTTCTTCCTTCCTTCCTTCCTTCCTTCCTTCCTTCCTTCCTTCCTTTCTCTTTCTCTCTCTCTCTCTCTCTCTCTCTCTCTCTCTCTCTCTCTCTCTCTCTTTCTTTCTTTCTTTCTTGGTCTCTCTGTAGCCCTGGCTGTTCTGGAACTCTGTGTAGACCAGGCTGGCCTCGAACTCATGGAGATCCACCTGCCTCTGCCTCCCAAGTGTGGGGATTAAAGGTGTGCTCCACCATTCCTGACCTCCATTTTTTCAATATGTAAAGTGGGACCACATTCAACCCATGATGGAACGGACAGTCAGGCCATGTGTTTAAAATGCCTGTTGCATTATGCTCTCAATAAGGATGACAACCTTCTGGGATTTCCATTCTGGCCTCTGCCCTCCGGGGCTCCCTCTCTTCATAGTGCCAGGGCACTGTTCTCGGCACTAGGGCTTTGGACTCAGCTTGGAGGTCCAGTTCCTGTTGGTTTCACCCCTTCACCCCCACTGCCTTGTCTTTGCATCGTTGTCGTGACCTACAGGGATGTGCGTCCTCTCCCACCCCACCCCAGCGCGCCCCTAGCCCGAGAACCTATAGCATTGTCTCTCCACTCTTTTCTTTTGGTTGGTTGGTTTGATTTTTCAAGACAGGGTTTCTCTGTGTAGCCCTGGCTGTCCTGGATTTCACTCTATAGACCAGGCTGGCTTCAAACTCACAGAGATCCGCCTCCTGAGTGCTGGGATTAAAGGCGTGCGCCACCACTGCCTGGCCTCTCTACTCTTTCTTAAATTATCTGAACGCCTGTTAGTTTGGGGTTTGTTGGTTGACCGTCTCTCACTTCCCCTGTCCCTGTGTGTTACAGCTGGGTGAGCTGCCACTCCCCCCCCCCACCCCCATGTCCTTCATTTATTTGTCTTAGAAAAACAAGTGACATTTCCAAATTATTTTGCCGTTTCTTCCCCTTTGTTTCTGTTTTGTGAGGCACATTCTACCCTCATAGCTTCACTGCTCTGAAATTCTGCCGACAGAGATCTGGTCACCTCTGCTGACTGTTGACACTCGGTGTTTGTTTTCTGAAAGAGTCGCATTATGTAGCATAGGCTGGCCCCAAACTTTGGTCTGTCCCAGTCACTACTGCGCTGGAATTACAGACCTATGCTGCCACACGTGGTTGTTGCTTTTTTCTTTCTTCTTCTAAGACAGGGTCTGATGAAGCCCAGGCTGGTGTTGAACTCACTTTGTGACTGAGGATGATGACTTTGATTCTCCTGCCTCCGCCTCCCAAGTGCTGGGATCACAGGCTCCAGGTACCATGCTCTTTTGGCTTAGAAAAAAATCTTAAATTGGATTTCAGCCTGTGCCTGTCTGAGGCTCACTCATATAGCACATCCATGCGTGCGTGCATGTGTGTGTATGTGTCTGCATGTGTATGTACCAGCAAGCCTATCTCTGTACCTGCAGTGGTGGGGTTACAGACGTATGCCACCATGACCTACTTCTTTTTATGTGATAGTGAGCATGAAGCCCGGGTCCACTTTATAGACTAAGCTTCCAGTATTTATTTGTACTTAAGTGTTTTGAGTGTTGGCCTGCATGTGTATACCATGTGCATGCAGTACCTGTGGGGCCAGAAGAGGGCGTCTGATCCATTGGAACTGGAGTTACAGATGGTTGCGAGCCGCCTTGTGGGTGCTGGGAATTGAACCTAGGTCCTCTGCATGAGCAGCCAGTGCTCAATCAGGACTCTTTAGTCCTTCCTGATTGGCCTTGAGCTCTCCGGGATCTTTTTGCCTCCACTTCCAGAATGCTGACTTTTCAGGCATTCGACATCACATCTGCCTCTAAAATTATTGTCGTTGTTGTTGTATTCCATTCGTGACAGCATATTACTAGCTGTGGTGGCAGAGCTGTTAGAGTTTGCCTGTGGTGCGTACCTTCGTAGGGAAAAGGAGATGGCCTCCTCATATCCTCACTGACTGCTTGATTGGAGATCATACTCCCCTTCCATCCAGCCCAGCCCCTCACCTCTGTGTTTGTTTATTTCTACCTGGAAACTGCTGTTGTGTTTATTTTCCCTTGATCCAATTAGTATGGCAGCCCCTTGAGAACAAGGATTTCTGTCTCCTGTTCCTCGTGTGTCTCCAATGCCTGGAGCCACACCTGTCACAGTGCAGGTTTTGTTTGGGCAGGATCTCACTGTATAGCCCTGGCTGGCCTGGATTGATTGTGTAGATCAGGCTAGCCTCAATCTCACAGAGATATGCCTGCCTCTGTCTGGCCCAAAGTGCCAGGATTAAAGGATGCACCACCACAACTGGCTACAATATAGTTTTGTTCTTGTTGTTTTGTTTGTTTGTTTGTTTGTTTCGAGACAGGGTTTCTCTGTGTAACAGCTCTGGCTGTCCTGGAACTCACTCTGTAGACCAGGCTGGCCCTGAACTCACAGAGATCCACCTGCCTCTGCCTCCCAAGTGCTGGGATTAAAGGTGTGCATCACCACACCCAGCCTTGTTTTTTTAATGTGTGTAGATGTTTTGCCAGTATGTATGTCTGCACACTATATGTGTGTGGTACCCTCGGAGACCAGAGGAGAACACTGGACCCTCTGGAACTGGGGTTGCAGGCAGTTGTGAACTACCAAGTGGGTGCTGGGAACTAAACTCGGGTCCTCTGTCAGAACAACCAGTGCTCTTAACTACTGAGCCACCTCTCTAGCCCCTGCAATATAGGTTTTTATAAACATCTGTTAAATGAATAAGCAAGGCTCAGGACCCAGCAGTAAGGGGCAAGTTTCCTGGCTTGGTTTCTGCGAGTGATTGCTGGGGATCAGTTTCATTTCAGAACGTGAACTAAAGAGGGCTGCTCTGGTATGATGACATACACCTGTGATCCCAGCAATGAGGAGGCTGAGGCAGGGGGATTGCTTGGAGTTCCAACACAGACTGAACTTATAGTGACTTCCAAGCCAGCTTGGGTTGCAGAGGGAGACTCTGTCGCAAAAACAATAACAAATATTTTATGTGTATGAGTGTTTTTGCCTGCATATATATATATATGTGCACTGTCTATGTGCCTGGTGCCTGCAGAGACCAGAAGAGGGCACTAGACCCTCTGGAATTGGACCTAAGGATAGTTGTTAGCCACCCATATGGGTGCTGGGAACTGAGCCGGGATCCTCTTCAAGAGCAGCCAGGGCTCTTAACTGCTGAGCCATCTCTCCAGGACCCCGATTTATTTATTTACTTATTTATTTATTTCTGTACTGGGGATGGAATTCAGAGCCTTCTGCCTGCTAGGTAAAGGCTCTAGCACTGAGCCACATTTGCAGTCCCTCATTGGTGGATTCTAGGCACGTGCTGTACTGCCAAGCCATGCCCTCACCCTCTTTAGGAGGCAGGTCTCCCCAACAGTTGCCCAGGCTGGCTTTGAACTTGTGATCCTCCTTCCTCAGCCTCCCAGAGAGCTGGAATTACAGATGTAGCCATCGGGCTGGCTTTGAAGTTGTTTCTGACTAATAATCCTCAGGACAGAGCTATCTAAACCTTCGGGCATCTAGAGATCCTGGAAGCAGACAGAAACCAGACGAGGTGGCCTCCCTGTGTCCCTGTTTCCCCTCCCAAAGGGCAAACAAGCAGTTTGTTAAACCTCAGTTATACCTCATACCTCAGTTCTTAAAAAACACTGTAGGACGAGGTTGAGGATGGTGTGGTGGCTGACCCTCGGGGGGAGAGAAGAGAGCTGACACCCAGGCCAAAAGCCGGAGGTGATGTGGGGTTGGGGTGGGATGGGGCATGGGTAAGCAAGGCTTATAGACCCCTCAGGAGCCAGTGAGCTACTCACGGATCCAGAATAGCTTCAAGGAGAGAGTCCAGCCCTCCTGAAACAAATGTACAGGCTGGAGAGGGGAGAACCTCTCAGCTGCCCAGCTCAGGGACAGGTGTTAGAAGCAGGATGGTGGTGAGGAAGAGGTCAAGGATAGCCTGGGAAGGCCCCCAAGCGGGTGGGTGGGACTTTTCAGGGCAGCTGACTAGAGTGGCCAGCTATTGAGATGTCTCCAGTGGTAGACACGTAAACGTTGGCCAGCAATCAGGTTGTCTGCTCAGTCAGACAATGTATTGCACACGGTGACCTGGGCTGTTTAATGCAATGCACAGTTGGAGTCAACCGCCCTGAAGTTTCTTGCCTGTTCCCAGGGCCTGGCATGTGGCACCATGCTTCAGGAAGGCAAACGATAGGGAACAAAGAGACAGGCATGCCAGCCGAGCAGGCTATGGTAGTGCACACCTGTCACTCCGGTCTGAGACTGAGGCAGGAGCATCTCCAGTTTGAAGTGAGCTTCCGCTGTACTTGTACCGAGACAAAGGGAAATGCCAGCCTTACGCTTCCATTTTAATGGAAGGAGAAGCAGACAGCACACCTCATAAGCAAAGTGTTTGGTGCGGTGGCTGGTGATCGGCGGGACGGAGAAAAGCCAGCGAGGGCTGAGTTTGTGTCCTGTTGTGTAGAGGCTGTGGGCTTGCATCAAGGCCCCCCAGAGGCGGAGGGGAAGGGTGAGCCCTGGGGTGGGTGAGGAACAGTATTTCAGACAGGGAACATTGAGTGTGATGGCTTTGAGGACCGAGTGACACAATCCACGCCCGGCGAGTGTGGGCAGTCTGGACAGCATTGCCTCAGAGCTCAGTCTGAAGAGCAGAGCAGCTGCCTAGCCTTTCTCTGCCTGAGCTCCCTTCCTCATCCTTGATGGCCGGGCCGGGGAGGTAGCTCAGCATTAAGAGCACTGGCTTTTGCAGAGGGCCTGGGTTTGGTTTCCAGCAGCCATGTCAGGTGGCTCTGACGCCCTCTTTTGACCTCCTTGGGCACCCTTACCTGTGCACACACCTACATACAGACACACATACACAGAAAGAAAGAATGAGCACAGTACGGGGAGATGGCTTAGTCGGTAAAGAGCCTGCTCTGCAAGCCTGAGGACCTGGGTTCAGATCCCAGCACCCACCTAAGAAGCCAGGCACCGCTGTGTGCATCTGTAACCCCAGTACCAGGAGGATGGCAGCAGAGGAGACATTTGGATTCGGTTCTCATTGGCCGCCTAATCAAGCTACGACTGAGCTTGGGTTTCAGTGAGATATCCTGCCTCAAAAACCATGTACAGCCTGTGGTGGTGGTGGAGGCAGCGCATGCCTTTAATGCCAGCAGTAGAGAGCAGAAGAAGGAGAATCTCTGTGAGTTCGAGCCCAGCCTGGTCTACAAAGTGAGTTCCAGGACGGCCAGGCCTGTTACACAGAGAAACCCTGTTTCGGGGTGGGCGAAAAGAAACATGTGCTGAGTGATTGAGTAAGACACCTGGTCTGGATCTATGTCCACTATACACACTCGTGTGCATTTTCAAGCACACTTACACACCCCCACACAAACATTCATATGCCATACATAGACCCCCAAATAAAGACACAAAAATGAGACACATTGGTTATGGAGCATGCTTGGGCTGCCAATGCTTAAGAGGCTGAGGCAGGAGAATCAAGAGTTGGAGGCCAGGCTGGACTACAGAGTGAGGAGATGTGGGAGTTAAATGGGTTAATTTTAAGTGCTGCTAACTGCATAATGTATTTATGTTGCCTTTGAGTGGATGTCCTTCCCCTTCCCTGTGAGCTATTTCTGGTGAGCCCAATGTCATGTGTGTAGCCTATGCATCCAGGACCAGCCCGCAGGAGGATCTCTGTACATCAGGGTGTGGGAATGTGCATTCTCTAATTATTGGGGGCTCTTAATGAGGGTGTAGAATGCGGGGCTCTGCTCCTATCAGCTTTGCTGTCTCAGGCAACCTCCTGGGATAGGTGTGTTTGTGGTTCCATTAAAATTGTGGATTACAGGGTTGGAGAAATGGCTCAGAGATTAAGAGCATTTGCTGCTCTTCCAGAGGTCCCGAACTCCCAGCACATCAGTCGAACTCCCAGCACATCAGTCGGCTCTCAGGTGCCTGCAGCCCCAACACCCTCATCTGGACTGTGGACACTGCACTCGAATGCGTGAGCACACACACACACACACACACACACACACACACACACACACACACGCACACTAAAAGTAATAAAAATAAATCCTTAAAACTGTAAGCTCTGGCCGGGCGGTGGTGGCGCATGCCTTTAATCCCAGCACTCAGGAGGCAGAGCCAGGCGGATCTCTGTGAGTTCGAGGCCAGCCTGGGCTACCAAGCGAGTTCCAGGAAAGGCGCAAAGCTACACAGAGAAACCCTGTCTCAAACAAACAAACAAACAAACAAACAAACAAACAAAAACTGTAAGCTCTGGTGGGAAAGTCGTAATGCCCTTACCCACTGAACCACCTCTCCAGGCACCTGCACTGCACTGAAACAACACAAGGTGTCTGTAATTTTAAGATAACTTAAAAGTCATTTTTGAGTGACTTCCTGTTGCTTTCCTGTAGTGAGTGCAGAGGTTTGGGGAGCCTTGTAGGAAAGACTGGACAGGTCCTCATGGCCAGTTACCTTAGCCTTGAATTCCACGTCCAGTGGCTGTGGGGACCAGTACAGGGTTAGCATCTGTTCTTTGGGTTTTGCATTTGGCCTTTGAAACAAGGTCTGACATAGCCAAGGCTGTTTCCTTAACGCCAGCTTTCCCCCCACCCTTTTTAATACATAGGTGTTTTGCCTGCATGTGTGTCTGTGGACTGCATGCATGCAATGCCCGCAGCGGTCAAAAGAGGATGCCAAGCCTCTGGAACTGGACTTCCAGGCGGCTGTGGGCTGCCCTGCGGGTGCTGGAACCGAACCCAGGTCCTTTGCAACAGCAGCCAGTGCTCTGAACCGCTGAGCCATACCTCCAGCCCCGAGTTTACCTGTTTGTGGATTTGGGGGATTTGTTGTTATTGCTGTGGTTTTGCTTGTTTTTGTGTTTTAGTATGTTTTATTTTTATTTTACGAAAGTCTGACACTATATGGCCCAGGCTGGCTTAAAACTTCCTGCCTCAGCCTCCCGGACTACTGGAATTACAGGCGTTAAGGTGTCACACCCGGCTTGCCTGTTTGTTGAAAAGGCGAGGTGACTAAGGCTCCGGGTGTCACACCGAGAAACCTCTCTCCATCCCCGCCAGAACTAGTAACCAAAGCCAGATTCTCGGACCTTTCCCCTACGTGGTTCTTAATGCCGGGAGTCCGCCAGTCCCCGGCCGCGTGGCCCTTTAAATCTCTAGCGTCAATCAGGGCTCGGGTTTCAAGGGGCCGTCGGGTAGTACTCCTCCCCTTGAGTGCGGTGGCTAGTTCCCGGGTTCCCCGTTCGGCAGTCCTGGACGGCAGGCATTTGTCCCCACTCCCTTACGTCGGGCTGCTTCCATCCCGCCCGCCCCCTCCCGTCACCTCCCGCCTACTCCTCCTGTTTTCCAAGTCGGGCCCCTTCGCCAGGGCCTTCCTTATATGGGCACGGCTCTGAACCGCGGCCGCTCATTGGCCGGGGCCGTCACGCGCGCGTCTGTCAACAAAGGGGCGGGGCGGAGCGCGCGGCGCGCCTGCCCGCGCGAGGGGGCGGGCCCGCGGGGCTCCGGTGCGCATGCTTGCGGGCGGCCGTTCTCCCGGCCGCCTAGGGGAGGCGCTGCGGGTAAGCGCGCCTGGGGGGCGTGTCCGGGTTTTTATCGGAGGGGGGTCACCTGAGGGGGTCGGAAGATCCCCTGGAGAAGGAGGCGGGTCCAGGGTTTGGGGGCGCGTTCGCACCTACGCGATTATTTGAGCGCTTGGGAAAGTTGCGGGGTGGCGGGGCTACTTTTAGGGTTCCCGGGAGCTTAAGAGGCGCCTTGGGTTTGGGTTGTTTTGTAGTGTGGGGGGCTTGGTTGTGTTTTAGAGGTGTCCTTTGTGGTTGGGGTGTCTGGTGGGCACAGGGTGCCTGGGCTTGAGTACTTCCCACCTGTGTGACCAAGGACAGGGGGCGCTTCCCTTCCTGTGGCCCCTCTGCAAGCAGAGCTGCGCTGCGGAGACTCCGGCCTCCCAGCCTGCTGGAGCACGCGGACACGTGTCTGCTGTTGTGCCCCTCGAGGTTTCATTAGGACTGTTGACATATTTGTTTGTTTGGGGTTCGTTTTAAAAGAGGGTGTTTTTATGTCTGAGTTCTTTCAAGGTTCGGAGCTTCTGGGAATGAAGGGGTAGAATAAGGATCAGTGTCTGGAATGAGCGGAGGATGTCGGAGACCCACTGAGTCACCTGTGAGATTCGGGTATTGCTGTGTATCTTCAGATGTGTGAAAAGTTATTTGTGATTTGGCGTCTCCGTGCTGGAGGGCGTATTGATTTATTATTTTGATTTTTGTTTTAAGTTTTATGTGTATGGTTGTTTTGCCTGAGTGTGTGTCTGTGCACCACATACCTGTCTGTTGCCGTGGAGACTAGATGGATCTTCTGGAACTGGAGTTACAGAGAGCCACTCTGTGGGTGCCGGGAACCACAACTTGGGTCCTCTGCAAGAGCATCAAGTACTTTTTAACTGCTGAGCCATTCTCTCCAGCTCCCATTATTATTTATTTATGAGACAGGGTCTTTAGGTAGCTCTGGCTGGCCTAGGACTAGATACATAGACCAGGATGGCTTTGAACTCAGAGATCCACCTGCTTCTACTTCCCAAGTGCTGGATTAAAGGCCTGCGCCTCTTTGATTTTTGGGGCAAGGTCTTTTTATATAGTCCCCCTGTCTCATATCCCAGCCTCCCAAGTGCTGGGATTACAGGCATGTGCCACCAGGCTTAGTAGGGTCTTGAGGAGGAGGTTGGAATTTTAAAGTAGAATTTGAAAAAGTCTGATACTTTGGGGGTGGACATGAAGATTCTGGAAATGAGGGTGGGGTTGGGTAAGGATTCTTAAGATCAGGGTTCTGTTACTGGTGATGGTGTTTGGAGGCTGATTTGAATGGCATCTGCAGGACCATGAAGTAATAGGGGTGTCAGATTTGCCTGGATTTAGAGCAGGCAGTCTATCCTATAGCACCACCTAACTTTTTCTTTTCTTTTTTTGGGTGGTGGGTGGGTTTGGATTGGTTTTGTTTTGTTCTTGTTTGGTTTGCTTGGTTTTTCGAGACAGGGTTTCTCTGTTTAACTTTGGAGCCTATCTGGAACTCACTCTGTAGACCAGCCTGGCCTCAAACTCACAGAAATCCACCTGCCTCTGCCTCCTAAGTGCTGGGAATTAAAGCGTGCTCACCAAGCCTGGCCTCTTGTTTGTTTTTGTTTTTTGGTTTTTTTGCTTTTTGTTTTTGAGACAGGGTTTCTCTGTGTAGTCCTGGCTTTCTTGGAACTTGCTCTGTAGAACAGACTGGCCTCGAACTCAGAGAATCACCTGCCTCTGCCTCCCAAGAGCTGGAATAAAAGGCATACACCACCACTTCTGTCCAGCAAAGCTAACTTTTTATTTATTATGTATACAGTGTTCTGCTGGATGTAACCCTGCATGCCAGAAGAGGGCACCAGATCTCATGATAGATGATTGTGAGCCACCATGTGGTTGTTGGGAATTGAACCCAGGACCTCTGGAAGAACCTCCAGTGTTCTTAACCTCTGAGCCATCTCTCCAGCCCAGCTTACTTTTTCTATAAAAGACTAGGTAATGAATTATTTCAGGCCATACAATCATTGATGCAGCTCTGCTCTTTTGGGATGAAAGCAGCCATAATTTGTTTCCATAAAATTTAATTTACAGTCAGTGGGCTGGGCTTAATTCTTGGCATGTAGTTTACTTACCTCTCTGTTCCATTGGGATATTCAGGGTTTATTTTGTGAAGGGTTATTTTCTTCTTTGTTTTCTTTTCCTTTTATTTGTTTGTATCTTTTTAGACAAGGTCTGACTATGTAGCCCAGGCTGACCTGGAACTCTCCATCTTTTTGCCTCAGCCTCCTCAGATCTGGGATTGTAAGCACTCATCACCATGCCCTGTTGGAGGGTTGTTTTCATGTTGAGATGTCTGCAAGGAGATGGGCCAAAGGTGGAGACTAGGCACCTGCTCCCTGCTGGTAAGTAGAGTGAGACAGAAAGTGCTGCCATCAAACTCAGTCACAAAGCTGCCTCCAGACTAGCTGATGTGTGCACAGTCATGCAAAACAAGAAAGAGAAGTCATTTTTAAGGGTGCTCTCAACAGATGCTGCAGCTCAGGCCTGTGATCCCGGGCACCTGGGGAGCTGAGCAAGTGCATTGCTAGGCTCCTGACAGCCAGGGCTAAAGAGTGAGATCCTATCTCAGAGAATAACCTCAGAAAAACTGAGTATAAGTGACTCACACTTGTAATCCAGAATGAAGCAAGAGGATTGGATTGCTGTGAGTTCAAGACTAGCCTGGGCTACAGTGAGGCCCTGTCTCAAAAAGAAAAAGAACCATCATCATCATATATCATATTTAAGAATCCCATGACCCAAAACAAGTGGAGAGTGAATTTTTTTTTTTTTTTTTTTTTCGAGACAGGATTTCTCTGTGTAGCTTTGTGCCTTTCCTGGAACTCACTTTGGAGACGAGGCTGGCCTCAAACTCACAGAGATCCACCTGCCTCTGTCTCCCGAGTGCTGGGATTAAAGGCGTGCGCCACCACCACCCAACCAAGAATGAATTTCTTAAGGGTCTGTCTGGTTCTGGCTTCAGATTTTCCTCCCTTGCCTAGTTACCTTACCCCTCTGAGTGCCCTCGCAGCTGTGGACAAGGCTGGGCATGTCTGCCTTTTCAGGAACTGGCCACTAAAGGTACAAGTGTAAGGGGGAGGAGTTTGCTCCAGCTGGTACTTTCGCTGAAGGTTACAGGTTAGGCCAGGTGTGGTAGCGAATGCCTTTAGTCCCAGCACTCAGGAGGCAGAGGCAGGTGGATCTCAGAGTTCCTGGCCAGCCTGAGCTACAGAGTGAATTTCAGGATACCCAGGGCTAATACAGAGAGACCCTGTCTCAAAAAAACTAAAAAAATAAATAATAAAGGTTAAAGGTCAGCCACAGGAGGCCTCTGGACTGTAAGCAAAGGCATTGGCTGCATCCCTCTGCTTCTCTGATGTGTGGCTGGGATAGAGTTTTGTTTTCTTGGCCGTGCTAGGGAGGTTGCCGCTCAGCTGCATCTCAGACCCCTCACGAGGTGCAGTCAGGCAGGTGCTGTGGCTGAACTGTAGAGCCATGCTCCCGCCCTTGAGAGAGAGAGAGAGAGAGAGAGAGAGAGAGCGTGTGTGTGTGTGTGTGTGTTGTGTGTGTGTGTGTGTGTGTGTGTGTGTGTGTCGGGGGGGGGGGGTGTCTGGTGGAGCCCGGGGTGGCCTCACCTCCTGCTCTCACGCCTGCCTCCCTCCCTCCCTCCTTCCCCCCTCCCTCCCTTCCTCCCCGGGTATATGTAGGCCTGCACGTCTCGACTGTCTGGAACACAGTTTTCAGTCTCTAATGTCATCTCTCCCTGGTGCAGAACTGAAGACTGGGTGGCCTTGGGAAGAAAGGCAGTGACTTCAGTGCTCTGTCGTTGACTGTTTTTATACTCTTCACTCTTCGCTCTTGGGGGCCCACCACCCAGCTCCCAAATAATACACGGAGGCTTATTCTTACTTGTGAATGCTCAGCCTTAGCTTGGCTTGTTTCTAGCCAGCTTTTCTTAAATTATCCCATCTACCCTCTGGGCTTTTGCCGTTCTCTATTTCTGTATACCTTCCTTTATGTCTTAGACTGTGGCTTCCTGAGTAGCTATGTGGCTGGCCCCTGGAGTCCTCCTCTCCTCCTTCTCTTGCTCCCAATCTTTTCTCTTTCTCAGATTTCTCCTATTTATTTCTCTCTGCCTGCCAGCCCCACCTATCTTTGGCATTTATTAGACCATCTTCAGCTCTTTATTAGACCATCAGGTGTTTTAGACTGACACAGTAACACAGCTTGAGAGTTTAAAACAAATGCAGCATAAAGAATGCAGCACATCTTTGCATCATTAAACAAATGTTCCACAGTATAAACAAATGTAACATCTTTTTTTTTTTGTTGTTTTGTTTTTGTTTTTTTTTTGTTTTTCGAGACAGGCTTTCTCCGTGTAGTTTTGGTGCCTTTCCTGGATCTCCCTCTGTAGACCAGGCTGGCCTCGAACTTAGAGAGATCCACCTGCCTCTGCCTCTCGAGTGCTGGGATTAAAGGTGTGCGCCACCACTGCCCGGCAACACATCTTAAAATAATATTCCACAACAGTGCTGCAACCTTCTATGTCTCCAGGTGGCATGTGGAGCTCCCTACCACCATCCTGGTCCTGAGATTCAGTGGCTGCCTGCTGTTTGCTCTCACCTCCCAGCATGGACAGGGGCAGCCTCCTGCCTTCCAGCTCTGGTGCCCCAGGCCCTTTGGAACGTATTCCCAGAACCAGCCACGTCCGCCTTCCGCGGCCCTCAAGCCTCCCGCCTGCTCCGACGCCGGCAGTGGGGCTGAGCCTGACCATGGCCTGCGCACTCAGAGAACACGCCACCTGCCTTGGCTGCAGAAGCCCCACCTCCCAACATGCTCCACTCCTCTCTTCAGCAGCCGCTGGCGACGAGGGTCGAGTCCTGCTAGACACGTGGTACGTAATCAAGCCTGGAAATACGAAGGAGAAGGTGGCCTTCTTTGTGGCCCACCAGTGTGGCGGGGGGAGCCGGGCCAGCTCTATGAAGGTCAAAGGGCACTGGGGCAGCGATAGCTCCAAAGCCAAGAGGAGGAGGCGCTGCCTTGAGCCCACCAAGGCTCCTCCAGACCCGGGGCAGAGGAGGAGCCCCCGCCACTGAGGGGGCCCCCACGGCATCTGGGGATGATGTGGACCTGCTCTCCGTCGCAGAAATGGTGGCTCTGGTGGAACAGAGAGCCGCCCTGGCCCTGCAGAGTTACCCGCGCCCCACCACCCCAGCTCCGGTGGTCTTTGTGTCAGCTGAGCAGGGAGGACCCGCCAAGGGGCTGGGGTCAGAGAGGCGGGCTGCCGGGGGTGACTGCAGCCGCGTGGCCGAGGCAGTGGCCCACTTCGAGGCCCAGCGGGACAGCCCTCAACCAAGGGTCTGCGCAAGGAGGAGCGGCCGGGGCCCGGGCCTGGTGAGGTGCGGATGCGCTTTCCGAATCTCCAATGGCCGAGAGCCCCGTTCACCAGATGGCAGTTTACCTACTTGGAGCGGGGGCCGGCCTGGTAGTCCCTACCCTGGTAGTCCTGGGCCTGGGGCTCGAGCCAAAGACAAAATCACTTGCGACTTGTACCAGCTCATCAGCCCCTCCAGGGATGCCCTTCCCAGCAACATGGAGTTCCTGCTGGCCAGGGCAGACGAAGCCAGTGAAGGGGAGACGCCAGCCCCGGCCAGGCCTGAGGATGCGCCCCCAGCACCCCTCCACCCCCTGCCCGAGACTGTGGAGCATCAGGATTCCATGTGGATGTGGTGGTGACGGGGGTAGTGGACGAGTGCATCTTCTTTGGCAAAGATGGCACCAAGAACGTGAAGGAAGAGACTGTCTGCTTGACCGTGAGCCCCGAGGAGCCGCCCCCCCCTGGTCAGCTCTTCTTCCTCCAGTCCCGGGGCCCAGAAGGGCCTCCCGAGCCACCCCCAGCGGATACCCCGAGCACAGTGCCAGGCCCTGACGACCCGAGGGCACAGCAGACACCTCCCTGTGCCGCCTGTACCGGCACGTGTCGCATGACTTCCTGGAGATTCGCTTCAAGATCCAGCGTCTTCTGGAGCCGCGCCAGTACATGCTGCTGCTGCCTGAGCATGTGCTGGTCAAGATCTTCAGCTTCCTGCCCACCCGAGCCCTGGCAGCCCTCAAGTGCACCTGCCACCACTTCAAGGGCATCATCGAGGCTTTCGGTGTGCGCGCCACGGACTCGCGCTGGAACCGGGACCCGCTCTATCGCGATGACCCTTGTAAGCAGTGCCGCAAGAGATACGAGAAGGGCGATGTGTCCCTGTGCCGCTGGCACCCAAGCCCTACCACCATGACCTGCCTTACGGACGCTCCTACTGGATGTGCTGCCGCAGAGCTGATCGCGAGACCCCGGGCTGTCGCCTGGGCCTGCACGACAACAACTGGGTGCTGCCGTGCAGTGGGGTGGGTGGGGGCGGGCCGGCCGGGAGGAGGGGAGGTGAAGCCCGGGGGAGGGGACACCCGCCGTACCTAAGCCCTTCCTGCTGTGCTGGGCGCTGGGGACCAGGAGTGAGTCACCAGCCAACACTACAGTCCACCCAGCGTTGATCTCCCTAGAACTGGGACCAGGTTTGGGGGTTGACGGGGTAAATGCCCCGGTTGACCCCTGTTGGTTTTTACTCTTCAGAGCCAGGGCCATGGACCCTCAGAGAGGGTTGTGTTTTGTTGTTTTTTATGAGCATCTCAGTTGCGCCTCCATCAAGCCCTAAGCCCACCCCCGAGTCTCTCCACCCCAGGGACCCACCAGCAGGGAGCAGACGGCAGCTAATTTTGGTACCACCTGAGGCTTTTCCTCAAGCTGGCCCCCCCATTCTGTGCTCCCCAATTCTTTGTCTGTGGGGCTGTGTTCACCCAAAGGGCTGCAGTCTCTGAGGTTGACGCCTCCAGGCCGTTAGCTTGCAACTCCAGTTGGCACTTTGTGGAGGCAGCCCACCATTTCTAGATGTTTTCCTCATTAAATAAAAAAAATGATTTCTTCCCAACTACCAGTCTCCCTCTCCCCCCAGGGAAAGTGGGTGAAACCTGCAAGTGTAGAGACCCCTCTTCAAGCTCTTGTCACCGACTCCCAAGTAAAGCTGTGAAGCCCTTGCCTCAGAGGCAAGGACAGTGGGTCTCAATTTCTAGGTAATTCTTCCTTCCACTTGGGGTACTCAGTGAGGCATTTGGGTCTCTGTCCCCTCCCCCACAAGCCACAAGTTTCTTTAGAATCTTTTGGTTAACTGGGGCCGTGATTTTTAGGCAGTTTTGGTCCAAGATTTTTTTTTTTTAATTTATTTTTGTTTTTTGAAGGCATGGTTTCTCTGTGTAGCCCTGGCTATCCTAGAACTTACTCTGTAGATCAGGCTGGCCTCAAACTCACAGAGATCCGCCTGCCTCTGCCTCCTGAGTGCTGGGATTAAAGGCATGGGCCACCACCACCCAGCAATCCAAGATTTTATTTGGGTTTTTTTCCTCTTTTGGGGTGTTTTGTTTTCTCATTCATTGTGGTTCTGGAAGCTTCTAGTGTGTGGCATCTGACCAATTTTGAATTGTCCTTTCTATAAAATCAATATTTATAAAGGAGGGCCAGACTGGTCTGTGTGATGTTAAGGGAAGGGATTTGGTAACAGAAGAGACACAGTCTGTGCTTGGCGGGATGGGATGGGAAAGGAGGAGAAGGGGCCCTGCTTCTTTCAGGAATCCAGCATCAGGTGAGTTGGGGCCCTCGGGTCACCGTTGTGTGGTGTTTTGGCAGTGGTCCTCATTGCTGTGGTCTATGACTGCAGGAATTCCTGCTGCCCCTGTGGTGTGGGAAGGGAAGTCCCCTTCATGGTGGAGTTGCTGCACACACTGTGAATACCTCTCAATCCATCAGAACTTCCCAGACACTGGGGATGGGACCCAAGTTAAAACCATAGGCTCTTTCATTCTCGGTATCATTTTGTGCACGTGTGTGTGTGAGATGTGACGCGTGGTGGTGATTGTGGAATATTTGTTTAATGATGCAAAGATGTGTTGCATTCTTTTATGTTGCATTTGTTTAACTTTGTGAAGCTGTGCTACTGTGCCTGCCTAAAACACCTGATTGGTCTAATAAAGAACTAAATGGCCAAAAACTATGCAGGAGAGGGACAGGCAGAGCTGCCAGGCAGAGAGAATAAATAGGAGAAAAAGAATGAGAGAGGGTGAGGGATGAGGAGAGGACACCATGGTCCAGCCATACAAACAGCCACGAAGTAAGAAGGAAAGAAAAGTATATAGAATAGAGAAAGATAAAAGCCCAGAGGCAAAACATAAGAGAAGAGAAACAGGTTAATTTAATACAAGCTGGCTAGAAACAAGCCAAGCTAAGGCCGGGCATTCATAAGTAATAAGTCTCTGTGTATTTACTTGGGAGCTGGTGGCTGCCCCCAAAGAGTTCATTAGACCAATCAGGTGTTTTAGAAAAGCAAAGAAACACAGCTTCACTGAGTTAAACAAAAAAGAACGCAACAAACAAATATTCCACAGCATAAACAAATCTTAAATTAATATTCATAGCAGGTAGTGCAGGTGCACACAGGACACAGCACTAACGTGCAGGTCTCTCCTCCCACTGTAGGCTCCAGGGATCGAGCTGAGGTCATCAGGCTTACGCAGCAAGTGCTTCTGCCCACTGAAGCCCTTTCACAGGCCTGTAAGATTCATTTCACAACACCTTATACATATAATCTAATGAATTTGTGTGTGTGTGTTGCTGAGGATGGAACCCAAGACCACATATGCTAGGCAAATGCTTTACCACTGAGCCACATCCCAGGCCCTCACTGGGGGATTCTAGGCAGGGGCTCCACCACTGAGCCACACCCCAGCCCCTCACTGGGGGATTCTAGGCAGGGGCTCTACCACTGAGCCACACCCCAGCCCCTCACTGGGGGATTCTAGGCAGGGGCTCTACCACTGAGCCACACCCCAGCCCCTCACTGGGGGATTCTAGGCAGGAGCTCTACCACTGAGCCACACCCCCAGCCCCTCACTGGGGGATTCTAGGCAGGGGCTCCACCACTGAGCCACACCCCAGCCCCTCACTAGGGGATTCTAGGCAGGTGCTGTACGTACTAAGCTGCTTTCTCAGCTCATTTTGAGATAGGTCTCACTAAATTGTCCAGCTTTGCATTTATTCTATACCAGGTGGACCTTGAGCTAGGTGAGCTGAGATTAATGGAGCTAGTCATCACACCTGGCTCTTATTTTATATCCTGAGTTATGGTTCAGGTTCCCATGAAATCTGCAGTTCACCAGGAAAACCAATGGACACCCTCATTAACACTCCATCTTACTGAGATGAAGGTGGTTTTTCACACATGCCCTCAACCTGGTTCCCACCACCTACATTCTCCTCAGGTATAATTGCTAAGCAACTCCACATTCACCAAACTGGCCTTAATGATAAGGTGCTCCAAATTCAGTTTAATGAGGAGGTCCCACAAATGTTTATTCCTTTTTTGTTTTTTGAGACAGGGTTTCTCTGTATATCAGGCTGGCCTTCAACTCAGAGGTCCGCCTGCCTCTCTGCTTTCTGAGTGCTGGGATTAAAGAATTCCACAAGCACTGCTCTACTAGAGGACCTGCGTTCAGGGCCAGCACCCACGTCAACCACCTAATGTTAAACTCCAGGGGACCCAGGGCCTCCGTGGGCACCTGTACAAACTCATACTCCAACACACACAGATACATGTAAATTAGTCCCAGCATTCGGAGGCAGAGGCAGGTGGATCTCTGTGAGTTCGAGGACAACCTGGGCTGTTACACAGAAGAACCTTGTCTCAAAAAACCGAAAAAAAGAATTCCACAATACCCACTCTGTTACTATTCTGCCCCTCCCATTGGTTCTGGTTCAGTGGGTTTGGGGTAGATCTTAGAAGCCTGTTTATTTACATGGACTTATGAAGCAACCCCTGGCTGGCTATGTCGAGGTAGAAACCTGTTCTCCCAGCACTCAGGACTGGGTAGGAGGATTGGGAGTTTGTGGCCAACATGAACCGCACAGTTCCAGGGACGTCAGGGCTATACAGTTAGGCCCTGTCTTTAAAAAAAAAACAAAAATAGTGCTGGGTGTGGTGACTTGTGCTTTTAATCCCAGCGGAGGTGGAGTCAGGTGGATCTCTTGTCCCTTCCTTCATGGCAAGCTTGCTCTACAAAAGGAAATGGTGGTCCAGGGTTGCCTGGGTCCAGGGACACGTAGTCTGTTCAGTCCATTCCCACTGTCAAACCTAGTATTTCCCAAAGTATCATCTGAGGCAGCTTCATTTGAAGTACTTCTCCTAAAGGGGTTCCACTTTGAGAACCACTTCATTCTCTCTAACCTGCAAGTTCTCACCTCTTGAATGTGCAAACTCATTTAATGTCGTTTCCCAGTGGGAACTGTGACCTTCGCTTCCCCTTAAGTCAAGCAGAAGGTGGAGCACCGAGCTAATCTCCGTCCTGAGTTCTGAACCCATACCTACGAGGGAGTCAAAACTGGGTCCATGAAGTAGCAAGGCTGCTGTTCTGAGAAATAAACTGACATAAAACATTAGCCACAGAGGATTCATTTGGTTGGTAGTGCTGGTTCAGGTACCAGCTCATGACACATCATTTGGTCCCTGGGAACTTCCAGACCAGTCCGTTTACTTCAGGACAGAAGCCAAAAATATTCTTTTGGCGCTCTCATGCCTCAGTGTTCCTGGCATGTCCTTGAAATGCAGTGCCTTGAGATGGTTGTAGCATACATCTGAGGTGAGCCTGGCCACCCCGCACTGGCTCAAGATGCCCCTGTCATGTCCCCGCTGAGTGTAAGATCCTTCTAAGGTTTGGTCTGCAGGCTAGAGTCCCAGGTACTCGGCCAGGAACACAGCAAGGATGCGGCTCAGGTTGTGCACGGTGGGCGGGTGGAGGTTGGCCTCAGTGTCTGCAGGTGTGTGCCACACAGCAGGGAAGGGCGTGGCGATGAGGTGGAGCACCGGGACCCCTGGAGGGGACAGGAGATAGGGCCTCCAGCTGCAGCCCACAGCTGCTACAGAGCACCCCCTCAACCCACAGCCACAGAAGATAGTGCTAGCACTTATATAACCTCTCAACCCACGACCTTGGGCATGCTAAGCAAGTGTTCTACCCCTGAGTTACATGCCCAAGCCCTGAAGAATGATTCTAAATGTGAGAGGGTACATATTGTTTAAGAAAAGTAATTAGAGCTGGGTGTGGTGATGCACGCCTTTAATCCTAGTGCTTGGGAGGCCAAGGTAGGCAGATCTCTGAGTTCGAGGTCATCCTGGGTCTACAAAGTGAATTCCAGGAGAGTCAGAGCTACACAGAGAAACCCTGTCTTTATCTCTTTTTTGTTTGGGGATTTTGTTGTTGTTGCTTTAATTATTTATTTGTATTTATGTGCATTGGTGATGTACTGCATGTATGTCTGTGTGAGGGTGTTGGAACCCTTGAACTGGAGTTACAGACAGTTGTGAGCTACCACATGGGTGCTGGGAATTGAACCTGGATCCTCTGGAAGGCAGCTAGTGCTCTTTTTTGTTTTTTTAAGACAGAACTCCTCTGTGTAACCCTGGCTGTCCTGGAGCTAGTTCTGTAGATCAGGCTGGCCTCGAAACTCATGGAGATCCTCCTGCCTCTGCTTCCTGCGTGCTGGGATTAAAGGCGTGCGCCACCACTGCCCGGTGAACCTGTACTCTTAACTCTTATATTTCACTGGGATCCTGCTCTTCGAATGTTTCCCTATGTAATCACAGAGACAGGTACTGGGGCCCGTTAGACTATCTGTGACACCTACTTCCTCACCTGCCCGTGGAAGCACTCACTGAAGGAACCAGTGAGGAAATGGAACAGTGCTTGCCTGGCACGCAAGAGGCAGCGCTGTTGGCTTGCTGGGCATGCATTTGCATTTTTGACGCCCTCCATTCTCCCCACTTCGCAGATGGAGAAATCAAGACTGAGCACTTGCCAGCAGCCCCTAGCCATGGGGAAGAGGCTTCCTTGTACTATTGGCCCCAGCAAGTACCTCTTCGGAGGAAGGGGATGTGGTCATCTTCCACGGAGCTGGGGGGCTCCCCGGGTTGGAAGTACATCACTTCCTGTGGGTGAGACTGCAGTAGGTTCAGACGGTGAAGGCGCTTCTCTGGAGAGACAAGATTGTAGAGCAAAATCAGTCAGCAGTCAGAGGTGTCACCCCAATACAATACAAACGTGTGTACCATGTGCATGCAGTGCCTGGGAGGCCAAAGGGCATCAGATCCCCTAGAACTGGAGTTACAGTTGGTTGCTGCCACGTGGGTGCCGGGACTCAACCCCAGGTCCTGTGGAAGAGCGCCCTGCTGTTCACTGGTGAGCCGTCTCTCCGGCACCATGATTTGTTTTGTTTTTTTGTTTTTAATGGCAACCTTCCTATTCCTAGTCTCATTTAATCCTCCTCTGTCTAGAAGGTGGATGCCCCTATTTCTTTATTATTTGTCTGTGTGTGATGCGGTTGTGTGCACGTGGAGGTCAGAGGACAACTCTGGAGTCGCTTTTCTCCCACCCTTGCATGGGTTCTGGAAGTGACTCTGGCTGCCAGGCGTTTGAGGCAAGCACCTCTACCTACTGAGCCGTGGCGCTGACCTCCGAGTTCCTAACTTTTAAATTTAACTATGTATTTATTATGACACTGTAGAGACGGGCTCTCATGTAGCTGCAAGCTAGCCTTAAACTCTGATGTGGCTGAGGATGACTGAACCCTTGATCCTCCTGCCCGACAGCTATCTCCAAGTGCTGAGGTTACAGGCATGTACCACCATGTAGGGTGATAGTTATTTTGAGATAAGGTCTTGCTTCATAGCCCAGACGTGCCTAGAATTCACAATCCTCTTGCCTCAGACTTCCAAGTGCTGGGATACAGGTGAACACCACCAGGCAGCTTATTCTAGCATGGAACTCACTATGTAGCCCAGGATAGCCTTGAACTTGTGATCTCCTTGCCTCAACTTCCTGAGTGTCCAGGTTTCAGGCATGGGCCACTGTGATGACCAGTTCACAACTATGCTCTGTTAGCATTATCACCATGCCTGTTTTACATATAAGAAATAGAGGCTTAACTGGGTGGTAATGGTGCACGCCTTTAATCCCAGCACTCAGGAGGCAGAGGCAGGCAGATCTCTGAGTTCAAGGCCAGCCTGGTCTAAAGAGTTCCAGGACAGCCCGGGCTACACAGAGAAACCCTGTCTTGAAAAACCACAAAAAACAAAAAGAAATAGATTAGAGATAGGAGGTGTCATGCCAGGCAGACCCAGGGTTTCAAACTAGGCCAGTCCCACAGTCTCAGACTGTCACAGTCGCTACGCTCAACCTTCCTAGGGTCAGTTTGTTTCTGTCCTAGTTTCTTAGCCCAGGGGTGGGGAGAGAAGGCAGATGAGCACACAGAGGCCAGGTGCTGGCCTACGCTGGCCTTGGCCACCCTCCTTACCGATGCTCCTCAGTCGTTGGAACCAGCGCGCTGTGCGGGGGAAGTGACTGAAGAAGATTGGACTGGGTGCTCCCAGAAGGTCAAGAAGGACAAAGAGCTCCTGGGGAAGGAGTCCGGGGCTGGAGGCTGCCGAGTCTGTCCGATGCGCTGACCCTACCCTCCTTCCCCCTCCCTGCTCCTGCTCCAGAGCCCAGAAGAATGGATCTTACAATAGCCTGGATCCTAGTGGGACCGGGGCTGTGCGGTGTAGACTCCATGATTTTAGCTAAGTGCCGGGAGCCATAAAGGGAGTCCCTTGGTCCCCATTCCTTCAGCGCCTCCTCCCCATCCAAGAAGAGCAGCTGCAGGGTCACCGGTGCTGCCTGTGGGAACAAGCAACCAAATCAGTACCAATCCTTGGCATGGCCCACCCACATGCCCTGCCTCTGCACACAGCTGGCATGGGACAAACCAAGTGTTCCTGTTCATGCGATGTGGTGACGGAAGTCACAGGGTGAGCCAAGAGGGTTCAGATCCATGCTTTAGGCGGTTGTTAGATATGGCAACTTTGTTTTGTTTTGAGATCAAGTCTAGTGCAGCCCAAGCTGGCCTGAAGCTCCCATCCTTGATTCCCTACCTGGGGTTGCAGGTGTGCAGCATAATGCCCATTTTTATTTCTTTTTCCCTTTTTTGTGCTGCTGGGGGATGGCTTTAGGGATGCCCATTTGCTAGACATGTACTGTAGACTGAGCTACACCTTTTTTTTTTTTTTTTTTTTTTTTTTTGAGACAGGGTCTCTCTGTGTGGCTTTGGAGCCTTTCTTGGAACTCACTCTGTAGCCCAGGCTGGCCTCGAACTCACAGAGATCCACCTGCCTCTGCCTCCCGAGTGCTGGGATTAAAGGCATGCGCCACTGCCACCTGGCTTGAGCTACACCCTTTTGAGACAGGGTTTCACCAAATTGCCCAGGCTACCCTTGAGCTCACTGTGTAGCCCTGGCTGGCCTTGAACTTGCTCCTCAGGCCTCCATGTCTGGAGAAGCTGGAATTACAGGCCTGTACCACCAGAGTTGGCTCAATTTCCTCATCTGTGAATGGGGTTAATAGTTCTGTTCACAGGATCACATTTGAATCCAGGTCTGTAAGAACTGAATGAACCAGCTCTTGGTGTTATTACTTAGGGCCAGTTGCGCAACAGACAGACAGACAGACCCAACTAAAAGGGAATAACTGTACAATGAAACATGATTGGGAGTGGGACAAATGCTCCCAAGATCTAGTTTCTGAGGGCACAGGAGGCTGGCTGAAGGGTGATCTGGTCTACAGTGGGCACTGGTTCTATTGGATAGGGATGTTTGCACTGGGGTGAGTTGATAAGAGTTGGCCTGGCAAAGAGGGGACAGTGTTCCCGGCAAGGGGGCAGCCTGGAGCAGAGCCGGGGCCTGAGGGGTTTGACAGGTAGCAGAAGAGTCGGCAAGATCCACAGACTTCAGGCGTTGTTATAGTACAGGAGCAGTACAGAGCCTGAGAAGGGCTTGAGGGGGAGAGAAACATAATGAAGTGTGTGTCTTCATTCATCCCACAGATTCTACTGCGGTCCGATTTTATTCTGACTCAGGGAGACATAACAGGGAGGAGAAGCCGGGTCTGTACAGTCATGGAAAGTGCTGTGATTAGAGAAAATGAGTCGTCAGTACCATAAGGAGTGGGCAGTGACAGGAAGGTATTTGAGGGTGGTCGGAAAGGTTTCTTTGCAAAAAAAAAAAAAAAAAAGACTGTTGGAGAGCCATGGGGTGGGGGGCGTATTTCACAAAAAACGTAATCTGTGCAGAGCAAAGAGCAAATGCTAATGAGGTGAAAATGAAGCCTGTGGATTGGAGGGCACAGACAGTGGCGTGGCTAGAGCGCAGCCATGACAGGACAACTGCTAGACTAACAGTGCATCTCATGGGCTCCCTCCGGAATGGGGGCCACAGGAGGGCAGGAGCTGCCATTTAGGGTGTAGAAAGATCCCTGTGGGAAGCTGGGGGTGTAGCTCAATTGATATGGCTTACTGAGCATCCATCAAGACCTGGGTTCAGTCTCCAGAACTGCATAAACGAGATGTGGCAGTGCAGTGTCTCAGTCAGGGTTTCTATTGCTGTAAAGAGACACCATGACCACAGCAGCTCTCACTAATGAGAACATTTCATTTAGGCTTACAGTTCAGAGGTTAGGTCCATCATTGTCACGGTGAGAAGCCATGGGGGCATGCAGGCAGACATGGTGCTGGAGAAGGAGCTGAGAGTCCTACATCTTGACGGCAGGCAGCAGAAGTGGCTGTGTGTCACACTGGGCAGATCCTAAGTTTCGCAAACCTCAGAGCCCACCCCCACAGTGACGTGCTTCCTCCCTCAAGGCCACACCCACTCCGGCAAGGCCACACCTCCTAATGGTGCCGCTCCTTTGGGGGGCCGTTTTCTTTCAAGCCATCACATCCCACTCCTGGCCCCCATAGGCTTGTAGCCATACCATACTGCAAACATGCATTCAGCCCAATTTCAAAAGTCTCCATAGTCCGTAACAGTCTCCAACTTAATTAAGAGTCCAAAGTTCAAAGTCGCTTCTGAGACTTCATGCAATCTCTTAACTGTAATCCCCTGCAAAATCAAAAAGCAGCTCACATACTTCCAACATATAATAGCAAAGGATATATGTTATCATTCCAAAACACAGGGAAGGGAGCATAGTGAGGAAACACTAGACCAAAGCAAGACCAAAAACCAGCTGGGCAAACTCTGTATCTCCACGTCTGATGTCGAATGCTCTTCCAGTCTCCAGCTCCTTCAGCGTTATTGACTGCAACCCACTCCTTCCTCTTAGGCCAGTCCCTCTCCCTCTTAGCAGCTCTCCTGGGCAGGTATCCCACGGCTCTGGCATCTCTAACATATAGGAGTCTCCAAGGCAATCCAGGCTCCACCGTCACAGCTTCACACAATGGCGTCTCTGGGCCTCCATGCAGGGACACCCCTGACACATGCCTGGTCTCAGCAGCTTTCCTTAGTCTTAGAGGAAGGTTCCATAACGCCTTTCTTCTATCCTTGACTCTAAAGCTGGAACCATGTGGCTGAAGCTGCCAAGTTCTGCTGCTTGTTTGGGCCTGGAACATGGCCACCTTGCTCAATTATATCCTCACCAGCTTTCTGTTTTCAGTGGTTTCCTTCACTGTCTAAGCCTGGCTGTCCTGAAACTTGCTCTGTAAACCAGGCTGGCCTCAAACTCAGAGGTCAGCTTGCCTCTGTCTCCAGAGTGCTGGGATTAAAGACATATATATACCACCATGCCTGGACCTAAAGCTGTTCTTAATTCTTAATTCACTAGTTGGAAACGTAGCTGAACTCAGGACCTCTGGAAGAGCAGTCAGTGCTCTTAACCTCTGAGCCATCTCTCCAGCCCTAATCTATTTCTTAATCTGTTTATCTCCTTGAACACAGAATTTAGCTCTATCCCACTTCTGGTGCCCCTTTTCTCCTCAGTCTGTACATTTTGTATTTTTCCTTTCTCAATTTGCTCTTTAAATTATAAATCTTCATAAGAGTTAACATAAGCCAGGCAGTGGTGGCACACACCTTTAATCCCAGCACTCGGGAGGCAGAGGCAGGCAGATCTCTGTGAGTTCAAGGCCAGCCTGGTCTACAGAGTGAGAGCCAGGAAAGGCACTAAAACTACAAAACTAAAAAATCAAAAAGAAAACAAAAAACAAACAAACCCCAGAGTTAACATGAGTAACCACATGACAGAGTCTATGCTAGGCTGTTTTGAGATGTCCTCTGCCAACGAAATTAATCCAAAACTCTTCATTTTAGCCTCAGACTCACTCTTTGGACAAGGGCAAAAAGTAGCCACATTCTTCATCAAAATATCACAAGAACAATCTGTAGACACATATTAATATTCCTGTCCTCTGGAGCCTCTTGAGCCAGGCTCGTACAGTTCATCAGATCACACTCAGCACCACTGTCTTCCACACTCCGACTAGTCTGGCCCACTGAGCAGTGCTTAGAGCATTCCGCTGCTTTCCTGACTCAAACTCCCAGAAACATGATCAGACCTACCACAGCAGTACCCCAGTCCTGGCACCCCAGGCAGGGAATATGGTGGCTGGAAAGAAAATGGCCCCCATGGGGAGTGGAGGTGTGGCTTTGTTGGGGTGGGTATGGCCTTGCTGGAGGAAGTGTGTTACTGTGGGGTGGGCTCCAAGGTCTCCCATGCTCAAGCTACACTCAGTATGGGACACAGTTCACTTCCTGTTGCCTGCGGATCAAGATGTAGACCTCTCAGCTCCTGCTCCAGCACCTGTCTACCCGCATGCCCCCACGTCACCGCCACGACAATAAGGGACTGACCCTCTGAAACTGTAGGCCAGCCCCAATTAAATGTTTCCCTTTATAGGAGTTGCCATGGTCATGGAGTCTCTTCACAGCCATAGAAGCCCTAACTGAGGCATGCATGTATGGCTATAATGCCAGCTCAGGAGATGGAGGCAAGACGGTCAGAAATTCAAGTTCATTCTTGAGTTTGATGCTAGTGTGGCCTACATGAGACCTTGTGTCTCAGTGCGTAGAGCATACGCTGGGAAACAAAGAGGACAGTGGAGGTGGGAGAAAACAAAGGTGGGGTATGTGGCGTGTACCTGCCACCCCACTGCTTGGAAAGGTGATGCAGAAGAAGGGCTGAGTTCAAGGCCAGCTTGGGCTACACTCTGGTGAAACCCTATTTCAAAAAAGAAAAGAATGATAGAAGCAAGTGAGGATGTGGGCAGTGACAGTCCACCTTCCCCAACTCTCACCTGCTTCTTGAATCTGTGCAGCATCACATCAAAGGCCTGGACCAGCTCCAGAAGCAGGGCACAGGGCACCGCCGAATCTGTGGCCCCCACGAAAGGGGATGACCCAGGAGGGAAGAACTTGGAGTCGTAATGGCAGGCGAGGGTGAGGTGACGGGCAGCTCCCGGGTCAAGTGTGGCCACCACGTTCCCGAAGTCCAGTGGCCCCAAGGGTGTTGAAGCTGTGAAAGGGTCCAGTTCCACATGCCAGCCTGCTGATAGGGACCGCAGCGTGGCCTCCAGGAACTAGTGGCAAGAGAGAGAGGCAGGAGGGTGGACGGGGACTGGGGAGGAGGTGGGGAGAAGGGTCATGTGACTGGAGCCACGCAGAGCAGTCTGGGTGATTAGAGAGTCCCACTTGGGCTTTTGCTGATGAACAACTGTGTGCCAGATGTGGGTAACCACACCTCTTGATAGCAACAAGACTTCAGGCTATGTAGTCCAGGCTAGCCTCCAACTTGCTGTGTAGCTGAGGCTGTCCTAGAACCCCTAGAAGGTCATGCTTCTGCTTCCTGAAAGGATTATAGACCCAGGCCACCACCATACCCAGCTATGGACAGTTCTCTCTCTCTGTCTCTGTCTCTCTCTCCATGTTGATTCTTCCAAAATCACATCTAGGGTGGCCTTCAAATAACTCACTTCCACCGTCTCCCTCTGTCTGCTTCTCTCCCTCTGCATGGTGCTGAGGACTGACCCAGGATTTCCTGCATGCTGTTGACACAGCCCCAGCCCCACACTGGTGGATACTAGGCAAGTCTTCTACCATTGAGCCACACCGCCAATCTCACATTGGTGGATTCTATGCAAGTGCTCTCCTGTTGAGACAAGCTCTGACTTCCTCTTAAAAAGCTCTCACTCTGTGCCAAGCCTGTTCTACAATCCCTATGAAGTTAACAATGTCAGTGAATGTCCCCATTTTGCAGATGAGAAAACTGAGTCCCAGAGAGGTTAAGAAAACTAGTCCAACTAAGGTGGATCCTAAATGCAGTATCTAAATGGCAACAAAGCAATGCTACACCACCCATTCTGAAGCCAACCTTGTATTCTAACCTCAAGTAGCTGTGGGAATTTGAACAAAATGTAATAACTCCCCTGAGCCTCAATTTCTCCATCTGTATAGTGGAGATCATATTGGTTTCAATCTCACCAGACAATACATTGCTGTGCCTAAATACACAGATGCTCTTGGCAGGGGTTGTATAGTTTGGGATTTGTGCACACCGTGAGAATCTAGAGTCTGGTTCACACACCTCCCCCACATCAGAGCCCAGTCTGCCTCCTGGCTGTTCCTGGATTCTTAGATGCCTGAGTTCCATTTCCTGACAGGCTGGGGAAAGGAGTTTAGGGATTGGAAATAAAACCCTTTACCTTTCTCACTTGGACATTGCCAGGACTACCTGGGGGTCGCACAATCAGCAGGGGGCGCAGGAAAGTCCCCCAGAGACGCTGCGGATCCAGCTGCCCTACCACCCTCCGCAGCTTGGCTTCTGGAAGGCTTCCGATCAGCGGGGCCTTGGTTGGGAAATGGGATGGGGAAAAGAAAAATGAAGACAACCCCCATTCCCACCCTCTCCTGGGTGCCGTTGCCCCCCTAGAAGCCCTGACTCTTCTGGGTGATGCGTCAAAGACTTGGAGGGTATATCCTAGATTGGGAGAAAGTCTTGGAAGCAAATCGGGTCCATCCTACTTGCAGTCCTGACGGGGAAATCGAAAACCGGGTGATGGAGATTCTTTTAAATAGATGGCTTGGGCGTAGAACTCCAATCTACCCGTGTTGCTATGCTGACCCTTCATGCTCAGAAAGGGCTATTACAAAACAAGCCGGAAGCCTTATTCTGTTGGGAAGGGGCATGCGCTCAAACGATGGAAAAAGAGATGGCACCTGAGACCAGGGCCATACGATACAGCCACGTTAACCTGAGAGTCTATAGGAAAGGAAATGAAGGAATGACCGTGCCCGGGCCCCAGCCAGGCCTCACCCGCAGATCCCGGCTCCGTGACAGCTCTTCAAATCCCGGGTTCCAGCCGTACCAGACCACGTAGAAAGCCAAGCCCAGAGCCAGCACCAACAGTAGCAGAGGCAGGAGCCGCACTCGCGGCAGCAGGCGGCGCTTGGAAAGTGCGGGCGGTTGCATGAAGCCCCGATCCCCGAGCCGCTGCCGGGGCCGCCCGCGGCTCCCGGAGAGCATGGCAGCTTTGCCCTGAAACCAGTCCCTGGACTGGGGTTTGAGTTTAGGCCAAGATCCGCCCATTGTGTATTAAAAAAAAAAAAACCATAAACAAGGAGAGTGGCTGCTTCGTCCCCCAAATGACTGCGATTGGCTCTCCTAAGCGTCGTACAACCCAAAAGGCAGCGCGGAAGCCTTAGGGCCCGCCCCCACGGAAGAGGATCAGCCAATGACGTGCGTCTGACTGTGTGAAACCGCTCTCGCCGGCGCGGAGCCACGCCCCTCACGATGTCGCTCAAGAAACACATCCAGGAACCGTCGCTCCAGGAAAAAGGGGCGGCACCAACCCCTAAAGCAAGGCGTCGATTGGCTTGCCCGAAGCCACGCCCCCATGGAAACAGCGTGTCGGCGGCTGTTTGGAGACGGTATTGCGTTCCCTTCCTCCACATCGACTGTTGGACAGGGAATAACTCAAGTCAGGCCCCCTTTTGTTTTCCCCTCCTAGTCGGGAGCAGAGACCCCCTATTGTGATCCTCAATGGCCTCGAATCCTTCCCCCCCAGGCATTTCCAACGGCAGCCGCCAGCGGATGGGTCACTATGGCAACAGGGCACGCCCACACCCTCTGCTGTGGGTTGCGCAGGCGCTGGCGGAAGTGAGCCGCAGGAGGCGGAAGTCCCGCCCTCCCCTCGCTCGACTCCGGCGGCCAGAGCAACGCGGTGGAGGCAGGAGTGATCTGCGAGCGAAACCTCCACCATGTGAGGCCGGGCTGGGCTTCGGCGGGGTCACGAGGGCGGAGGGGGTCAGTGTAGCAGGTTAACGGTGGGAATGGGGTGTTCGTAGCCGGGGGGCAGAGTCCTTCAAGCGAACGTAGTGTGTTTTCTCCTGAGGTGCTTGAGACCGGGCGTGGGGCCTTGGGAGGATCATGAGTTCCGGAGGGGGACGGCTTTATCCCTTTAATGGGCTTAGGACTCGCCCAGGTACTGAGTCCTGTGGAAATGGACTGTCAGAGGAAAGCTGAGCCTGGTGGTACATGCCTAGAATCCCAGGCCTCGAGAGGCTGAGGCAGGAGGATCGCTAGTTCGTGGCACGGTTCATAGCGAGACAGTTTCCAAAAGTAATAGTAGTTTTAAATGGGAGTGGTATAATGGACAAAGAATAAAAATAATAACGAGAGACTTAACCAGGATAAATTAGAGAACAGGTATGCGGCTTTTCGACCTAATTAGAGACTGTTAGAGTAGCAAGCTACTGCGGTGGTTTGGTGTGTTAATTCATTGAGCAGATATTACATAGACTGCTTATAAGTTAAGACACATGGTGAATAAAAGGTCCTTGACCCCAAGAGGGGTGAAAAATCTCACTGGGACTTGTAAAAGCAATGGGGTAGGGAGGCCATAGAGTAATGAATGGGTATATACAGTGTGTTAGATGATCAAGAGTTTGAATGAAGACATTGAGTCGCTAGCACAAAAGGACACACTGAGAGTGAAATCCTTGGGCTGGAGTTATAGCTCTGTGGACGAGTACTTGGCTACCAGTACTGGGTTCAGTCATCAGCGCCACACAAACTGGGCATGGTAGCACATGCCGTTAATCCCAGCACTCTAGAGGCAGGGACAGACAGCTTGAGCCCCAGGCCAGCCAGGGTTACATAGTTAGATGTTGTGGGGGTGGGGCACCAGGAGAGAGGTGATGGAAGTTTAGGCCATGGATAGAAACGGCCATATTTTAGATATATTGTAGAGGTAGATGACAAGATGTGAGGGTAGGCTTGCTGTAAGATGTTAGAGGAGAATCAAATGCCAGGAATGATGGTGAACCCTTGTAATCCCAGAACTTGGGAGGTGGTGTCAGGAGAATTGAGAATTGAAGGTCATCCTTAGTTACAGAGCAAGTTCAAGGCTAGCCTGAGCTATATGAGATCCTGTCCCCAAAACAGAAATCAATTAAACAGTAGTTTAGCTTAGAGAGCCCACTGAATGGAGTTGCCATCAATGAAGTGGGTGGAAGAGGTGTGGTTAGATGAGCTGGAGCAGACTAAATTGGAAGTGTCTCTCCTACCTCCAGAAAAGACTGACCAGGGAGGGTGTGTGGGGGCCAGGTTGAGGACACACCGGACAGTGACTTTGACCACTCACACTTCCAACCTGAACCTATCTCACACATGGGTTCTCTGTTCAGGAGTCTCCTCAATAAACCCAAGAGTGAGATGACCCCAGAGGAGCTGCAGAAGCGGGAGGAAGAGGAATTCAACACAGGTCCCCTCTCGGTGCTCACGCAGTCAGTCAAGAACAACACACAGGTGCTCATTAACTGTCGCAACAACAAGAAGCTCCTGGGACGAGTGAAGGCCTTTGACAGGTGGGTGCTGTCAGGGAGGGTGGGGTCTGAGGGGCCTGAAGGGAAGACTATACCAGAACCATCATGGCAGTAAGCTGGACATGGTGACAAACACCTTTAATCTCAGCACTCAGGAGCGTCACCATGAGTTTGAGGCCAGCCTCAGAAAATCAAAACGAATTTTAAAAAATCAGAAAGTGGGGGTGGGGTGCCATTTTATTATTGTGTGTGTGTGTGTGTGTGTGTGTGTGTGTGTGTGTGTGTGTGTGTGTGTGTGTGTTACTTGAGACAGGATTTCTCTGTGTAGCCCTGGCTGTCCTGGAACTCACTCTGTAGACCAGGCTGGCCTCAAACTCACAGAGATCCGCCTGCCTCTGCCTCCTGAGTGTTGGGATTAAAGTGTGCACCACCACCACCACCACCACCACCCAGCTTAAATTTGTCTTTCTTCTTACATGTATATCCCATGTGCTAGGATTACAGGCATGGAATACACTATCCTGCCTGGTTCATCTTTTAGTGAAGGTCGTGCCTTCTATAAGGAGTTGTTTTATGATCTAGTCATACATGTCCATCATTGTACATGTTCGCCATCCCCAAGCAAGCATTTCTGGAAGGAACTGATCCAAGTGTAAACACATGGCCACCTGGCGCCATGAGGACAGGACAGTGAAGCACTGGCATGCACGTATTGGGAGCCATGTCTAACCCCAGCACCCTGGGACCCTCTGAGTTTGGAGGGAGAGGGATTCTCTCCTGCTGTTTCCCCAAGTACTTAGAGTCGATGGCAGAAGTGGAGCCATTTTGATTGCCTTTACTATGCCGGGGTCATGCTTCAGAAATACTGCATTCCTTCACCAGTCCTCAGTCAGCCCTGTGAAATAGATAACTCCATTTCGGAAAGGGGGAAACTGAGGCACAGAATGGGCTGAGATGGTACTGGAGCTTCACCCTTTCTCCATGCCTGCTGCTAGGGGGATCACCCAGTGCCAGGCAGAGGTGCGCACTCAGAATACCCCCTCTCACTCCAGCCTTCTCCCCAACCCCTGTCTCACCAGGCACTGCAACATGGTGCTGGAGAATGTGAAAGAGATGTGGACTGAGGTCCCCAAGAGCGGCAAGGGTAAGAAGAAGTCCAAGCCTGTCAACAAGGACCGCTACATCTCCAAGATGTTTCTGCGCGGGGATTCGGTCATTGTGGTGCTGCGGAACCCGCTCATCGCCGGCAAGTAGAGTAGAGGCCTCTTCCCTCTATGAGAGCCTGCTCCCTGCCCTGCCGAGCCTTACCCAATGGGATGGAAATAAAACCCTGTGTTTTTTTGTTGTTTTGTTTCCGATGGTCTTCTCTGCCCTTGGATCTTGTGAACAGGGTGGACTGTGGGAGAGGGAGACAGAGTCGGGTTATCATGGGCTAGGCACTAGGACAGGACCTATGAATAGGTGAAGCACATCTGCCCTGTCTGTGAAGAAGACAATTGAGACAGAAATGATCTTTTGGTTTTTTCGAGACAGGGTTTCTCTGTGTAGCTTTGCTCCTTTCCTGGAACTCGCTTTGGAGACCAGGCTGGCCTCGAACTCACAGAGATCCACCTGCCTCTGCCTCCCGAGTGCTGGGATTAAAGACATGCACCACCACCACCTGGCCACAGAAATGATCTTAATTTATCTTTTGTGTGATGTGGGCAGAGGGATTCTCTGGCAAATTTGTGGGGAGGTACAGGTGGGAAAAGGTAGCCTGTTCATTGCAAGAAGATTATGGAAGGACTCTGCCTTGTTCTGGACTGTACACGGGGCCCTCTGTCCCACCCATGGCTCTATTCTGTCTCAGTGTCTCTATATCCCCACTGTCCAGGTAATTCAAATACAAGGTAGATGCAGGAGATCATAGGCCTGAGGTCGGGATAGCTTCCCTCTTTAAAATATACATGAAACGTGTAGGTGTGTTGCCTGCATATGTCTGTTCCTGGTGCCCTCGAGCCAGAAAAGGGGGGTTGGATCCCCTGGAAGTAGAGTTACAGATGGTGGTGAGCAGCCATGTGGGTGCTGGGAACCAAACCTAGGTCCTCTACGAGAGCAGCAGGCGACCTTGACTGCTTGGCCACCTCTCCAGCCACCTCGCTGTCGACTTGATCTATGGAAGCCCTGTGCAGAACGGGGAAGCCTGTAGGAGAGAAGGCCTGTGGATTTTGGTCAATAAAGGTGTGTATTCCTCAGTGGCTGCCAGAAAGAACAGTCTTGGTATGGACTCTAAGCTTTCTCTCCTGTTTTTTTGTGGTACTGGGGACTGAACCTAAGGTCTCCCATGCTTAGCAGGCTCTCCACCGTGAGCTACATCCTCAGCCCTCCAGTCTCTTGTGTATGAACAGAATTAGGCTGTTAGTCAGCCAGCAAACTCCAGCATCCTGTCTCCACGCCGTGCTGTGGGTGGGCGCTGCAGATTTGAACTCAAGTCCTCATGCTCAAACAAGTGCTCTTAACCGCTGAGCCATCTCCCTAATTCTCTTCACTCTTTGTTCTGAGACAGGGACCATCTCAGGAAGTTTCCCAGGCTGGCCTTGAATTTGCAGTCTTCCTGCCTTAGTCTTCCAAGCAGCTAGTGTAACAGGCCTGTGTCACCAGGGCTATAGACCTTGTTCAGGTGCGACCACTGAGATTCAGAAAGGGCGTTGACTTGCCCCAAAGTCACCCAACTAGAAAACAGTGAAGCTACATCAAGATAGCCCTGGGGCTGATAAGATGGCTTAGTGGCTACTGAGTTTAGTGCCCAGCGCCCACATCTGGCAGCTGCTTGTAACTACAGGGGGTTGTTACAAGCAGATCCAACACCCTTGCTGACTTCCTTTGGCCACCTGCACACAAATACACATAGATTAAAAATAGATTTTTAGGTTGGGTGTGGTAGTATATGCCTTTAATCCCAGCACTGGGGAGATACAGGCAGCCTGGTCTATATAGTGAGTTCCAGGACACCCAGAGCTACACAGAGAAACCCTATCCAAACAAAACGAGAGATCTTTATGGCTTATCGTGGCGCATGTGTTTAATCCTAGCACTCAGGGAAGCAGTGGCAGAGACCTCTCTGCAAGTTCAAGGCCAGCTTGGTCTACATAGTGAGTTCCAAGACAACTGGGGCTACACAGTAAGACCCTGTTTCCAAAAAACTGTACAACAAACTAAAATGAAGGCAGGCACAGTGGTGCATGCCTATGATCCCACAGCTTGAGAGGCTGAGGCAGGAGGTGAGCCAGGCATAGTGAGATCATCTCCACAAGAAAAGGCTCTGTTGGAAGTGCATTCGGAAAGGAGCTAGCCTGGGCTCCCCTCCACCTCCTCCCACTTGATGGGCTCCCATGCTCCTCTAGGCTCTCTCTAGGGCTGAGAAACAGGGCCATCGAGGAGAGAGCTCGCCCAGGAGCTCCTTCCAGTGTGCTCTGAGAACCGGGATTGCAGCCTCCAGACCCGCCAAAGGTACTTCGTGTCTCAGCTGGCCTTCCCATGGGGTCCCCCACCAGCGCCACTGCAACCCTCCGCCTCACAGGGGGAGTGGGCCACAGTGCCAGGGAGGAAGACAGACAGCCCCTCTGTGTGGTGACCTAAAGAGCAGCAGAGGGAGCTGGGTGTGGCTGCTGGACCTTTACACTTGTGCGTTCTTGTGTCCAGGACTATATTGAGAGACCCTGTCTAAAAAAAAACAAATAATAAATTTTAAGCCATGCAGCCAAGCTGGTGGGCCATCTCAGTGTACACAGCTGCCCTGAAGCCTTGAGGTCTCAGGCTTGGGCTCCAGCCCTGCTCTGTCGCCCTGAGCTTAGCAGACATGGAAACTGTTGACCTCCCTCTCACACAGCAAAGGTTGCAGTCCTGGGCATCTGGCGGCCCAAATGGTGCTTCTATCTAGCTTTTATTAATTACATGTGGTGAGAGTGTGTGCGTGCATGTTCACTTGTGTATGGATACATTTGTATGTATGGAGATCAGACAGATGTAAGAATCTATACATGTGTGTATGCATGTTCACATATGAATGGCTACATGTGCACACATTTGTATGTATGGAGGCCCAGGCTCACATGGGAAGCTCCCTCAATCATTCTCCCAAGTATGTGGGTGCTAGGAATTGGAGCCGCGGTCCTCAGACTTGCATGCCCAGCACTTTGCCCACCGAGCATCTCCCCTGGCCCCTTCTGTTTTTGATAGGGTCTTGTTATATAGCCTAGGCTGGCCTCAGATTGCAGCAAGCTCCTGCCTCAGCTTCCTGGATGGTAGGGTGTACATCACTACCTGACCACATTATTTCTGGGGAAAGGATGTGATCTCACTTTAGTCCTGACTATCATGAATCTTAGTAAGGAAGGCTGGCTTTGAACATGCAACAACCCTGCCTCTGCCTTTGATTGTTTTCAAATTATCCCTTTGGGATGAAAGCCGAAGTAGACGTCCTCAGGGATTGCACCAGTCAGACATGATGGACCCCAAGTGAGTCAAGCAGTGTGGGAGTGATCACATGAAGTCCTGGGCAACCTGAGCATGCAGGTCCCAGAGAAGGGAACAGTACAGACAAGTTGGGAATTCAGGGACTGTCAAGAAATGGACTAGGCTGCTTCCTGCTGCTTTTGTTTTTTATTTGAGACAAGGTCTCACATAGTTCAAATATCCAACTTGCTTTCCATCAAGGTGACCTTCAACTCGACTCCTCCTCCCACCACCTCAGGTGCTGGGACCACAGCTGTCCAGCTGTTCCACCCCTTGTCCAGCTCTGCTGTTCGTGTTCTTTCCAGAGAAGCGGCAGGTTCACACACAGCTTTACTTTGTTCATGTTGTCTCAAAGAGTGTCCATGAGATTCTCTCAGGGGGGAGCACAGGCAATGTGGTGTTCGTGTTTTCTGGTGGAACATGTGCTCCAGTTGCCCTTACTGTCTATGGCAGACGACCACACACAACACACACCCTGGTCATCTCCCTTTCCAGCCTGCCTTCATCTCCACCCCATAAAGAAGCAAGGATTCCCACTTGATTTACTAGGGCCTCCACTCCCAGCCGCCAAAGGCCGAGGTGGGAAGTGCAGGGTCAGCTGTGGGGCACATCTTTCTGGGGAAAATACAGCACCCCCCCCCCCCCACACACACACACACACACTAACTGAGGTCTGTTGTATGCACACGCAGGGACCAGCCACAGTGAGGCTGCATCCCCAAATACCTCTCAGTCCTCCCTGGGAGGCGGAAGGGTGTGTCCTAACTGCCAGCAGTGGGTCCAGATCCTAATGTTCAGCCCCCCACACACACACCCGAGTGTCACCAGCCTTATCCAGGCCAAGAGCCTTTGATTCGACCTCCTTTTGTCCCAGCAGTCTGATCCTCTCCTGGATCCATCAGCAAATCTTTCTCGCCCTCGTGGCCACCCTCTGGTCCAGCTACCTGCATTCTTCTCACTGGGCTCCCAGCTCACATCCTGCCCCAATAATCTGTCCCTGTGGAGCCCACAACTGTGGGAAAGAGCCAAGGAGACAGACGCCCCTGCTAAACGCAGGGCTGGAGAGATGGAGTTCAGTCACCCCACCCACGTGGAAGCTGACAACCATCCAGTCGCAGGGGATCTTCTGCCCTTCAGGCATACTTAAGTGCTGCATGCATGTGGTGCACATACATCCATGCAGGCAAAACGGTTGTATGCATAAAATAAAAGAATAAAATCTTCACTGCACCTGGGAGGAAATCCCCGTCTCTGCACCCTTGCCCACTTCTTCCCCGCCTGCAGGTCCAGGGTTTTTCCAGCCACGGAAGCCCTTCTTCATCCTTCCTGTTCCCAGGGCCTTTACACTGGAATCTGCCTGGAGTCTTGTCCTCCACCTCTTCAGGTTGTCTCCACTTCTTTCAAACATGGCTTAAAAGCGTCGCGTCTTCACAAGCGGCCTCCCTGTCAGTGGTCCTAAACATCTCGATCCTTTTCATAAGCCATTCCACAACAAATATATACATGTAGGGACCTTGTCTTCCTTCCTTCTCCTCCCGTTTCCCCAGCATTCCCACACCGGGGCTGGTACACAGTAGGCATCAATACATGCCAATGTACAGACACAGGAGTCCCGTTACCTAGCAGTAACTTTCCAAGACTTCATCTCCAGGCACGTGCAGAGACCCGGAGGGCCAGGCGCTGCCTATGGGGGCCTCCCGGGGTGCAGGACGCGAGGGCAGGGCCGGCGGGCTGAGCTCCATGTTCGGACCAGAGCGCTCCTCGCGGAGGCTGAGACGCAGGCGACGGTGACGCCAGCCCCGGCGGATCTCCGACTGCACCTGCAAGGCGGGGCGCTCAGGGCGGCGCCGTTCCCGGCGCGGCCGCCAGGGGGCGCGGGCGGGCGGGCGGGCCGGCCTCTCCTACCTCTTTGTTGATGAAGCAGTAGAGCACGCTCACCAGGAAGCCCTGCAGAAGAGGAGAGATCAATCAGATCGCTGCTGTGGACTGCGCTGATCCCAGCCCCAAAGTGCTGTGGCTGTTGCCGCCCTGGTCCTGGGTACCGAGGCACCTGCTCACTGGCGCCTCCTGAGTTGCCCCGCCGGGGCCTGAGAACTGGGTCCCTCAGTGGAGCGTCCTGTGTGTGTGGAAACTGATTTCCTGCTTTCCACATTTGGGGCAAGCTGCTTAACCACTCTGTGCCTCGGTTTCTTCGTCACGGAAAATGAAGGTGGTGGCTGGAAGAATTGAGGTATTTGTGTGTCAAAAGATGTAGTGCAGCCGGGCAGTGGTGGCGCACGCCTTTGATCCCAACACTTTGGAGGCAGAGGCAGGCGGATCTCTGTGAGTTTGAGGCCAGCCTGGTCTATAGAGTGAGTTCCGGGATAGAAAGATATACTACTTAGCCAGGTGTGGTGGCACATGCATGCCTTTAATTCCAGCACTGAGGCAGAGGGAGACATCTCTGTGAGTTTGAGGACACCCTGGTCTACACAGAGTTCAATGGATATCCGGGACTACTGGTGAGACCCTGTCTCCAAAAATAATTAATCAATTAGCTAATTAATTGATTAGAGCTGTAGAGATGGCTCAGCTGTTAAGAGTGCTTGCTGCTCTTCCAGAGGATCCAAGTTCAATTCCCAGCACCCATAGGATGGCCCACAACCATCTGAAATTAATTACTCGCCCTCTTCTGGCCTCTGTGGGCACTGCATGCACACGGTGCACAGACAACGTGTAGTTAAAACATCAATGCACAAAAAGTAATTTTAAAAAATTAATTAATTACGGGGCTTGAGGTTTGCTCAGTAATGGAGCACATGCTTGGCCAGCTGGAGACAGATTACAGTTTGAGCCCCCATGCCTAGTTTAAGTTCATTAATTTTCAAGTCAGTTATGAACATGGCTATTAAGATATTCCTTATGGGAGCTGAGAGATGACTTAGTGATTGAGAGCAGCGGCTGCTGTTCCAGGTTCTGAGTTCAATTCCCAGCCACCACATGGTGGCTCATAACCATCTGTAATGAGATCTGGTGCCCTCTTCTCTCTGATACCCTCTTTTGCCATGCAGGCATATATGCAAATAGAGCACTCATATACATAAAATACATGAAGTTTAAATCCTTTTTAAAAAAGATATTCCTTATGCAGGCAGTGGTGGCACACACCTTAAGTCCCAGCACTCGAGAGGCAGAGGCAGGCGGATCTCTCTGAGTTCAAGGCCAGCGTGGGCTACAGAGTGAGTTCCAGGACACAGGGCTACACAGAGAAACCCTGCCTCAAAAAAAAAAAAAAAAAAAAAAAGAAAGAAAAAAAAAAAAAGAAAAAAAAGAAAAAAGAAAGAAAAAAAAGAAAGAAAGAAAAAACAACAAAAAAGATATTCCTTATGATTTTCTACAATCCTATCAAAATCTAAGTCAAGTCACATGCTTCCTCTTCCAGGAGAAAGAAAAAAGACATATTGAAGTTGCGCTCAGGTCTCTCTTTTTCTCTGTGCCTGCCGCTCTGCTCCCGCCTCCAGGCCTGCAGCTGAGGCGCCCTCTCTCCATCTCACTGGCTGCCCTCTGGCCCCGGGGATCCTCATTCTGAAACAGTGCCCCAGATGTGTGACTGGCTGTCTACACAGGTGTTTGCTCTTGGTGTCTCCCACAGAAGGGGCCGGGGGTAGCCATTTGGCCCCTGGCTGTAGCTCCATCTGCTCTTGCTTCCTTTAATGGATGCACATTCTTCCCAGGGAGATTGGTACTGTGCCCATTTTAGAGAGGAGAAGACTGGGGCTCGTGGGGTCTATCAGGGTAGGGTACCATCCGCATTGGCCTCACATTTTGGAACGACCTTACCCTTACATTCTGCACTTGAGGCATGTCTCACTCTAGCCCCATCCAAAGGTAAAGGAAGCCATGAAGTTGGCAAGTGCCAGAAACTAACTCTGCCCCATCACAGTCCACCCGAAGGCAGTGCTGAGGAAGGCTGTATGGTCCTCTACCACCATCCCCACTGCCCCCCCCCACCCCAGCCCCAGCCCAGGACAACCCTAGTTAGGTATTTCCTACGCATGCATGATGAATGCGGGCATGAATGAATGAATGAATGAATGAATGAATGAAATCCCATGGGTGCACCCCAGTGAGTGGCTGCTCGGGTGGATGATAGTGCTGTGCCCTGGTGGAAAGAGAGGCCCGAGGGGGGAGGGGGAGCCTCCGCACACCCTGTCAGAGCACCTGGAAGGAACTTAAGAAGATTTCAAAGGCCAGTTTGGCTAAGCGCAGGGCGCCTTCAGCCTGTTCCTCCGTCACGGGAGCAAACACCACCTCGTGGACACCCAGCAGGGGCACCAGCGTCAGCGTGGAACGAGCCAGCCTGGGAAGAGAGGGTGTTGGCGGTCTCCACGTCCCTACCCCTGAACCCGGCCCCATCTGCCTCCCCGCCCGGGCCCTCACCTTAGTCGGTAGTCCGGGCAGCGCATCTGCCGCGTCCTCAGCTTAGACACAAGGATGCCCAGGATGCGGATGAAGATGAGGAAATTGATCTGTGAGGAGAGAGAGACTGAGCCAGAAGCCATTCGGTTTGGGGGTGGGACGGGAGGTTGGCGCTCCGCTTCCCCAGGATGGGAAATCCCTGAGCACAGCCTGGAGGAGGGCAGACTGGCCCTACCAAGATGGTTATTAGGATGGGGGTGCGAATGATCCACCAAATGGCTTTGACTTCGTTGCGCTCCCAGCACCTGGAGGAGGCAGGGTAGAACTGAGATACACAATTTCCCCCACCCCACCCCCAGCCACACCCAATCAGACAGCGTCCCTCACCAGGCCCTGCCCACCTTCTTTAGGACCCACCCACCCAGCTTTCCAGGAGGCCTCCTAAGCCACCTTTCCCGGCGCCCACATTCGCCGCAGGGTCCCATTTCCACCCTTCCCCCCGCCCCATTCCATGTAGCCCCGCCCACAACCCAGGCCCCGCCCCTAGACCCTGCAACTCACTGCGTGTTCTCGAACAGGTACCTGACGATCACCCAAGGAATGACGAAAGCGCGGGGGCCCCTGTGCAGACCCCGATCCCCGCCCCCCACCCCGCCGCAGCTGTCAGCGTGCACACGAGCCCCTTCCAGGCCCAAGACCCGCGGAATTCCTCAACGAGGGGGTGGGAGGAAGGCAACGCGGATCGGCGGGGCAGTGGGGAGCCGAGATGCGCTGGGCTGGGCAGAGGGTGGGAGGGCACGGAGTCAGGCCTCACCCCAGCCAAGAAGCAGGTAGCAGCGGAAGTGGCCCTTTTCCGAGCCTCCCACGATCACCAGCAGATGGTGCAGGTACACACCCTCTACCAGCAGCCAGGTGTAGTTGGCACCCACGTACTGGGTCACGATCTGGGCCGTGCGGCAGGCAGCTAGGGCCTAGGGAACCATCAGACAAGGGAAGTCAAGGCAGAGAGGTATCCCCAAGCCTTTCCCCAGCAACATTGTCTCTTTATTTTATTGTTTGCATGTGTTCCTTTGTGCAGTAGGGCTTGACCCCAGGGATTCCTGCCTGTTAGGCAGGGGCTCTACCACTGAGCCACACCCCAGCCCCTCACTGGGGATTCTAGCAGGGGCTCTACCACTGAGCCACACCCCAGCCCCTCACTGGGGGATCTAGGCAGGGGCTCTACCACTGAACCACACCCCCAGCCTCTCACTGGGGGTTCTAGGTAGGGCTCCACCACTGAGTTACATTCCATTCCCTCTTCTCTTTGAGTCAGGGTCTCACTAAATTGTCCAGGCTCTCCTTGAACTTGCTCTGTAGCCCACTTGAGTCTTAAAATGTCAATTCTGCTCCAGTTCCCACATAACTGGCACTACAGGACTTCCTGACCAGACAGGGCTCATCTCCATCTCTTTCTTGCTTTCCAATGTTTTACTCTGGGTCCCCAGCAGATGGCGTAGCTCACCCTATTCACTTTCACTTGAGGACTGTCCCACAATGACTCCTTAACGACTGGCACTTTCTATTTTGTCCCACAGTGGAGTACCCTTAGAATCCCAGGAAGTCGCCTTTGCCACACTGGCTCTTAAGAACTGAACTCCTGGGACTGAGGAGACAGCTCAGCAGTGAAGAGCACTGGCTGCTCTTCCAGAGGACCCAGGTTCAATTCCCAGCACCCACACTGCAGCTCAGGGGCTCTGACACCCTCTTCTGGCCTCCGGGGCACCAGACATGCACGCGGTGTGCATACATACATAATACATATATGTAGGCAAACACTCACACACATAAAATTTTAAAAACATTTTGAATGTTGCCAGGTAGTGGTGGCGCATGCCTTTAATCCAGCACTGGGAGGCAGAGGCAGGTAGATCTCTGAGTTTGAGGCCAGCTTGGTCTACAGAGTGAGATCCAGGATGGCCAGGGCTACACAGAGAAACCCTGTCTCAAAAAAAAGAAAAGAAAGAAAGAAAGAAAGAAAGAACATGCCTTTAATCCCAGCACTCAGGAGCCAGATGGATCTCTGTGAGTTCGAGCCAGACTGGTCTACAGAGCGAGTCCCAGGACAGGCTCCAAAGCTACACAAGAGAAACTCTGTCTTGAAAAACCAAAAGAAAAAAAGAAAAAAATAATAAAATAAAAAGAAAAGAAACAACAAAACAAATTAAATGCCAAGCTGTGTGACCACAAAGACCTTCAGGAGTTGGTTCTCTTTGTCCACCATGTGGGTTTCGGGGACTGAACGCAAGTCACTGAGCTTGTTAACAGTGCCTTTATGCACTGAGCCATCTAGATGCCCTTTTTGTTGTTATTTAATGTGTAGAGTGTTTTGCCTGCTTGCATGTCTATGCATCACACGCAGGTCAGAAGAAAGCATCAGATCCCCTAGAACCGGAGTTACAGATGGCTGTAAGCTGTCCTGTGGATGCTGGGAATCAAACCAAGATCCTCTCTGCAAGAGTGTTCGGTTCTCTTCAGTCCTGGATGGCTCTTAATCTTTCTTTCAATTCTCCCAGTACTGGCACAGGTACTCTGTTACTGAGCTCTACCCAACAATTATTATAGTCCTACTTTACACTCTCTTCACCTCCCCATATCCAGGAATGAATTGGTACCTTCCAAATCCCCCTCATCCATTCTTCTTCTCCCATCCTGCTCCCATGCTCTCGGTACAGTGATCAGGAAAGGTATGGAAATAGATGGAAACTTCTTGGTCCCAGCAGAAAGGAGGAGATGGAGTACCTGGTTCCACAGGGTAGGAGTCTGGTCCCCAGTGTAGGGGCCAAGTGGAGGAAGCAGCGGTCTCGGGTGAGGATGGCCGCTGCCGCAGCATAAAAAGACGTGAACAAGTTCATGTGAATGTAATTGCGAGTGCAGTGCAGCCGCCTGGAGGATTTGAGAGACAAGAGGGCTGGAGGCCCCTGGAGAGCTCTCCTCAGTCATCCAGAGTCCCTCTGACCACCCCTTCCCAAGCCGCCCCATCTCCCAACTTAGTGTCAACTGAGGACTGTGTCTCCAGCACCGCACCCAGGGCTGGGAGCCTCACCTGAACAGACTTAAGATGAGCAGGGCTAGCAGCAGAGCGGCCAGGGACAGGGAGTAGCCGACTGTATACACCACCTGCAGGCGCTCCAGGATCAGCCTTTGGTCCTGGCGGGGACATGGAAAGCAAGAGAAGATGTGACTCTCCCAGCTGGCCTCCCCCTCCCCATTCTCCTCTGGGAAAAGTACCCTTTGTTCTCTGTTCTTGCAAAGTGAAGCACTCTGATTTTCTCCTTGAAGTACTTTTTTAAGTGGGGATGACTCCATCCTTCCCTTCCAAGGCTGGGTGCGCGCGCGCACGCACGCACACACACCACACACACACACACACACACACACACCACACACACTGTGATTAGTAAACAATGGGACTATGACTCAACACAGGACAATGAGCACTGGTCCTGGGATGTGGTGTAAGGATTAAGAAGTCAGAATGGCAGCACACCCCTCTATCCCAGCACTCAGGAAGCTGAGGCAGGAGGAGTGTCTCTAGCTTGAGGCCAGCCTGGGCTACAGAGTGAAACCCTGTCCTAAAACAAGCAAACACAAAAAAAAAACCAGGGCTGGAGAACTGACCAGCGGTTAAGAGCACTGCTCTCGCAGAAAACTAGGGTAGGATCCTCAGCACCCACATCAAGTGGCTACAACTACCTGTAACTCCAGTTCCAGGGAATCTAACACAGCTAATTTGGCACCTGAACACACACAGACACACACATGCACACACAAATACACACACAGACAGACACATATAGACACACACAGACACACACACACAAATATACACAAACACACAAATATGCACAAACACACACAAATACACACACAGACAGACACATATAGACACACACACACACAAATACACATACACACATACACACAAATATGCACAAACACACACAAATACACACATAGACATACACACAGACACACACATGCACACACAAATGCACACACAGACACATACACACAATACACATATATATAGACATACACACAAATACACACACATGCACACACAAATACACACACAGACACATACATACAAACACACAAATACAGACACAAAAACCAAATACACACACAGACAGAAAACACACACACACACACACACACAGACATACTGTTTTTTCTTTTGAGACAGGATTTTCCTATGCAGCCATGGCTGACCTGGAGCTCACTCACTATATAGACCAGGCTGGTTTTGAGCTTGCAGAGTTACCTGCCTGGACCTCCTGAGTGCTGGGACTACATATACATAATTAAAAGCAATAAAATAACTTTTTTTTTTAATGGCAAAGCCAGGCATGGTGCTTTAATCCCAGCACTCGGGAGGTAACACAAGCGAATCTCTGTGAGTTCAAAGCCAGCCTGGTCTACAAAGTGAGTTCTAGGACAACCAGAACTACACAGAGAAACCCTGTCTCAAAATCACACACACACACACACACACACACACACACACACACACAGGTGGCTCAGCAGGTAAAGGCGCTTGCCGCAAACCTGGTGACCTGAGTTCAATTCCTGGAATCCCAGAAGGGTGGAAAGAAAAGAACCGACTCCACAAAGTTGTCCTCTCACCTCCACATATACACACTGTGGCACACACATAAAATAAATAAATAAATAAATAAATAAATAAATAAATAAATAAATAAAGGACTTTTAAAAAAAGAAGTCTGACATTAATGGGTTACCTCTTCTTGATGCCCCACAAACGAAAAACCTGGAGCTCACAGAGGAAGACAAGCGTGCTCTGGTGACAGAGCCTGTGTGTCATTTGAGCCCTAGGTCTTACTCCGCCTGATGCTGTCACCTTACAGTACAGGACTCAGTCTCAGAAACGGGCACACGGCTCCTTTTTCTACTTTAAGCAAGTCTGAGTTGGATTTTGATTACTAACAACCCAGAGTGCTACTCAGTACAAAGAGGTGTGGAGTTGGGCCAGAAGCTCCGGAGGTGTTTTTTGTTTTTGTGTGTTTGTTTGTTTGCAGCTCTCTCCAGACACCCTAGCCTGCACCCTCCACCTCGTCTCACCTGAAAGGTCCCGTTCTTCTCTGGATTCTCACACTGAGTGTGATCTCTCCAAGACCCCCACTGCCATCACTGCCACACTGGCGGAAGACGTAGCCCGCAGCCACTATGGGAGGAGCATGAGGGAGGGGATCAGAAAAAGAGGTATGTAGAGGTTCATCACTGTAATCTTGACAACCGGGAGGCCGAGGCAGGAGGATTGCCATGAGCTCAAGGCCAGCCTGGGCTCAGCAGGCAGAGTCGCTGGTAGCGCTGGGGGACCCACACGAATACATTCCTGCATGTTGATCTCTTATCGTCACACCCCATAGCACGCGCTATAGCGCGCGCGTCCACGTATACACACAATAAATAAAGTCAGGGAAAGTGAATCGTGTGACAGAGCCCAGGAGACACATTAGGGAATACCAGGCTTGACAGACAGGGTCACAGGACAAATAGGACCAGGAGGGACTGAGTGAGCTGCCTGAATGTGGAGTCCGGGATGAGGGGTACGGGAAGCGCCTCACCGTGGCGGTACCAGGGCAGATACCAGGGGCAGGATGCCCGAGCAGTGGTGTTGGCGGCCGTGAGTCCCAGCAGACGTACATATCGAAGGACCCGTTACAGACTATGCCTGAGGGAGAGGGCGGCGGAGCCAGAGGCTGGAGAAGAGGAGCCGTCCCAGCTTTTTTTCTTCCACACCTCCAGATGTTATCATCCCCTTAGAGGCCACAAGCTCCTGTCACCAGACCTCAAGCCCATCCATCCTCCAAGTCCCACTGCAGATACCGCAGGCTCCTCCCACCAAATCTAGACCGCTCAACTAGCAAGCTCCACCCAAAACCCGCCCACTGTCATGCAGGCCACCCCCACGACCCCTCCCACTTCTCTGCCCTGGAACTTGCCCTGTAGACCAGGCTGGCCTCGAACTCACAGGGATCCGCTTGCCTCTGCTTCCTGAGTGCTGGGATTAGGGTTCTCCTATTCAGCTGAATCCAACCGGGACCTCGCTGCCTACCCGAGCCGCCCAGATTTCCTTGTTTGGCTGCCAACTCCTTCTCTCAGCCCCCTTCTTCCTGCTCGCCCAGCCCCCTAGCCACACCTGAGGGTGGATCTGCAGCCTCCAGGGTCTCCTGGCACTCCCGGCCGTAGCCGCTCCCAGCGCTGGAACAGCTCCCCGTGGTCTGCCCCTCAGAATCTGTCTAAGAGAAAAGGGAACGGAGGACCCCCCCCCCGCGCGCGCGCACGCGCGAAGACCCTCCCAGGCAGCAAGCTCGGTCAAGATTTGGAGGGGCTGGTCAGTTTTTTACCCAGGACTCCTGGTGGCTTGGAAACCTTTTAGATGGAATTGGGGTGCCTAGAAAACCGCCAAGGATCTGGCATGGGAGATGGCAAATTTGGAGAGCATCAGAGGAGGGCGGTGGCTGGACCCCACCGGGAGGACTTGTGAGGGAAAGTGTGAGTAGAAACTACCAGACTGCGGCAGGGGCGGGCAGCCTCGAAACGCTCCTTGGGGTAGGGAAGGCTTAAGAGCCAGCCTCCCAGACCGCCTGTGTCTCTCTAGGTCCTCACCTCCGCCCTCTGGAGTGGCAGACCCCACAAACACAGAAGCAGGATCCGCAGGGGCATCCTTGAAGGGTGATGGAGAACTCTGGCCACTGGGAGGCAGTTGGGTTGGAGGGGTCCCAGGGCAGAATCCACACGTCAGCCTCGGGCAGCGCTCACCTGCCAGAAGCACACAGAGTCTGAGGCCACCCCCATTTCCGCACGTGAGGATTTGGGGTGGGGCAGGACTAGGCGCGGCCTCCAGTGGTTAAGTGGGGCTGGGATCAGCTAAGCGATTCCCAGGCCCTCCTAAGTGTTGCTGAGGCAGCCGAGGTGGAAGGGAGGGTGTTTGCTGAGGGGCCTGTTGCCCTAGAGCTGTGACGGGCAGAAGTGTCAGTGTCACCCAGAGGCTAGACGGGGGAGACTCGGGAACCTGGACCTCCAGGGGTGTGTGGGGGGGGATAGAAACCGGCAGTCAAGTCTAGAAGGGAACTTGAAGCAGGCATATGAGTTCTCAGCCCGAAGTGTGTTTAAATTAGATAGGTACCCATCTTCTAAAACTTTCCTGGCTTTGAATACGTATATAAAGCCCAGAGCCCGAGGGACAGCGTTCTCCCAGCATCCAAATACTCAGGAATTAGACCCTGGGTTTCTGACTTTAGCAAGCTAAAATGCTCTGAAAAATTCTTCTAACCACAACCACTATCCACCCCCACCCAGACAATGTGAAAGCCGGGTTTCAAGAGGGAATCTCAGAGCTCCGGAAAAACAAAAAAACAAAACAAACAAACAAACAAACAAAAAACAGAGTCAGAGACAGGATGAAAACAGAAAGACTCAGGACAATGAGACCGCCCGCAGCAAGAGATCAGAGACCAAAGTGTGTGTGTGGGGGGAGACAGAGACAAAAAATGTGGGCTCAGAGACAGAAAGAAGTAAGTGGGCGAGCGAGATAGAGAACGGGGAAATAGTAGAAATAAACTCATCTAGAGACTAGGAGAGAGTGAAGGAGGGAAAGATGACGGGCAAGAGAGAGGCAGAAAGAGACAAAGGAGGGATAGAGAGACAGAGACTAGGGAGAGATAGGCCCAGGGCAGGGGCTTGATGGGGACCCTTACCTGTGCCCGGTCCGCTCCCAGCCTCCTTCTCCTGCCACGGCTGCCCTGCCTCGCCTGCCTGAGCTCTGGAAGAGGTGACAGGCGCTGGCAGCCTGGGTGCTGGAGGGGGGGGCCAGGGCGGAACAGCGCACAGGAGGGGGGAGCTCTGTGCATGAGTGGGAACTGGGGAGCAGGCACGTTTATCACAGCCACTCTGTGTCACGTAGGAGCAGCCGCACAGTTATGGTCCGGCCCTCCCCCTTCCCCAGCCACAGAACACACCACCCCATCCAGCCGCTCCACAGCCTCGCACAGGATCCCGAACGCGGAGCGAGCGGGAGAACGGAGGCAGAGGCTCAGGAGTGTGACTCTGTGAGTAACAGGTTCATTCACAGCTCTCTAAGTGGGACCGTGCGAGGGACCAGTCTCTCACCCACAGGGACACGCGGCTGTGTGCCTAGGGCCGTGGACACGTCACACACGAGCAAACACAACCTGGCATCCCATAGTCCCAACACCATGGCCTTTCTGTTGTCATTCTTTGGTGCATGTGTATGTGTGCGCATGTCCGTGTGGACGGGTATGAGGGTCAGAGGACAACCAATGATGTCATTCTTGGTTGCTGTCTACTTTTGTTTGTTTGGTTTTTCGAGACAGGGTTTCTCTGTGGAGCCCTGGCTGTCCTGGAACTCCCTCTGTAGACCAGGCTGGCCTGGAACTTGGACATCTGCCTGCCTCTGCCTCCCGAGTGCTGGGATGAAAGGGGTGCGCCACCACACTTGGCAGGTGCTGACTACTTTGCATTCCTGCATGTGTGTGTGCGCGCCCAAATGTCCTCATAAATGTGGATGGATGCCAGAGACCAACCTCTGCTGCCCTTTCTCGGGACTGCTCACCTGTCTTTCTCATATATATGAGACAGTGTATCATCGTGTAGCCCTGGCTGCCTGGAACTCACAGATGTGGACCAGGCTGGCCTTGAACTCACAGAGACCTGCCTGCCTCTGCCTCTCCAGCGCTGGGATAGCAAACACACACTACCCAGCTTTACTTGCTGCTGAGGATCAAACTCAGGCTCTTACCCTCGTGTAGCAAGCATTTTACCACCTGAGCCATCCAGAGTCCCAGTCCCTAACTTGTTTCGCTTTAATTTTACCTGAGCTTTGCTGCCACCGATGCATGTGTAGCACATTCATGCAGTACCCAAGGAGGCCAGAAGAGGGCACTGGATCTGGACCTGGAGTTACAGATGGTTGTGAGCGTTCCTGTGGGCGGGCGCTGAGTACTGAACCCTGGGTCCTCTTGGGTCCAGTAGAATAGCAACCAGTGCTCTCCAGCCCTGTTTTCTTTGTTTGTTGTTTCTTTCTCTTTCTTTCTTTCTTTCCTTCTTTCTTTCTTCCTTCCTCCTTCCTTCCTTACTTTTGTGTGTGTGTGTTGTGTGTGTGTGTGTGTGTGTGTGTGTGTTGTTTTTGAGACAGGGTTTCTCTGTGTTAGCTTTGCGCCTTTCCTGGAACTCACTCTGTAGCCCAGGCTGGCCTCAAACTCACAGAGATCCACCTGGCTCTGCCTCCGAGTGCTGATAAAGGCGTGCGCCACCACCGCCCGGCTTGACAGTCTTACTATATAAACCAGGTGTCCTCCAACTTTGGATCCTCCTGCCTCAGTTCTTCAGGGGCCGAGATTCAGATTTCAGTTGCACAGGCATGTGCAGCCACATTGGCTCCCGGGAACACTGTCGATAAATAAGCACACATACCCACAGTCAATTCGGTGTACCCCCAGACTAGCTGCCACTAGTCTGTGTCCCAGGAGGACATTACCCAGAGCAGGACCTCAAGCAATGAGTGTCCAGGACACACGGGCTTGCGTGTGTGATTCACATGGCCATTTGTCTCTCAGACCAAGCTGATAGTCACACACAGTCACACACAAAACACACACATAGTGTCACACACACACACACACCTGAGACACACATCACACAGTGTCACACACACACACAAACACTGTCCCCTGAGACACACATCACACAGTGTCACACACACCCACAAACACTGACACCTGAGACACACATCACACAGCATCACACACACACATCACACTCACACACACATCACACAGCATCACACGCATCCACAAAACTGTCCCCTGAGACACACATCACACAGTGTCACACACACACATCACAGTGACACACACATCACATAGTGTCACACACACACAAACACTGTCCCCTGAACACACATCACACAGCGTCACACACACATCACCACAGCGTCACACACACATCACACAGTGTCTCACACACACCACAAACACTGCACACACGTCACCACACACAACAGCGTCACACACACACACACAGGTCTCACACACACCACAACACACCCAGACACACATCACACAGTCACACACACATCACACAGTCAGTGTCTCACACATACCCACAAACACTGTCACTCGAGACACACATCACAGTGTGTGTCCCCACATGCGACAGCACATACTCCTCAGGAATCACCGAATGCATATGTTCTCGTCTTCACACGGGTGCCGCATGGGCACGCAACCATACCATTGTTCCATCCACACTCACAAACCAAACATTCCACGTAGGTTCCAGGGATGGGATGCGTGTAGTCAGCTTGATGCAGGCACCCTAACCACTGAACCATCCTGCTGGCCCATGTCATCTTTTTTTCATTTTTTCTTATTTTGTGAGAAAGGATGCTCTATGCCCAGGCTAGCCTTGATCTCATCATCCGGCTCCAATTGCCAGATGCTGGGTGTGTATTGTACCTAAGGGTCACCACTCCCAGCTTATGTGTGTCAAATACGTGACCCTCGCTGGTCCACAGCCACTCATACAGTTACCTGTCCACACACTGTGATTCCACTGTCACACGTTAACCCGCAGCAATCTTGAAGTCATCCCATGGTTACAGGAACCCATTATCACCCATGCTTTTACAATCCCTGCTTCCGGGATCTCCACTCTAGATGTAGGGAACATCTGTTCGTGGAACTTAGGATGGGGCGACTTGGAGCCCAGCATGAGAACTCAGTGTCGACATCTCCCCTCAGTCCACACCACTAGTTCAAGCTGCTCTTGCTCCCTGGATCTGTGTGATAAGTGGGACAGAGGCAAGCTTGCCCATTTGCAGAGGACAAGCTGAGGCCCAGAGGCCCAGGAAAGGCAGGAGTGGCCTGAGGTCCACATCAGAGGCAGGGAGCAGAGAGCATGGGGGGGATGAGGTCCTTACCGCCTGGCCCCTGGGGCCTCTGTGCTCTCTGCTCCACATTCCTGGAGTCTGTGGATCCTGGGAAAGCGTCTGTCCCTGAAGTGGAGCATGAAGGGGGTCTGAGATTGAAGAGCACCTCATGGACAGCTGGTGGGAAGAGCCTGCTGGGCTTCTAGAGGGCATGAAGGTCACTGGACTGGAGAGGGAGGAAGGATGGACAGGAGTGGTAAGCGGGGCAGAAAAGAACGGAGACCAGAAGATAAGAAGGGGGAGAGACCGGCGGCGGAGGCAGCGGTGGCGGCGGCAGTGGCGCACGCCTTTAATCTCAGCACTCGGGAGGCAGAGACAGCCAGATCTCTGTGAGTTCGAGGCCAGCCTGGTCTACAGAGTGAATTCTAGAACACCTGGGCTACACAGAGAAACTCTGTCTTGAACCCACCCAAAAAAAAAAAAAAGACGAAGAAGAAGGGGAAAGAGATGGAGGGAAGAGCTTGGAGTGCAGACTCAGGCCTGTCATACCAACACAAGAAGATCCTGAGTTTGAGGCCAGCCTGGGCTGCAGAGTGAGGCTCTGTTTCAGAGAGAGAGGGGGAGAGAGAAAACGGAGGATGAGGAGAAGGAGAGAAAAGAGAAGAGGAAGAGAGAATGAGAGAGTGAGCCTGAAAGATAGTTTTGAGGGCGGGACCCCCGGCTCCACCCCCTCATTGAGAATCTACAGTACGGCACCCATGCTCCTGTCCATCACCCCTTCCCCAGGAACTTGTAAGCAGCACTAATGAAACTCACTGAGTCACGACAAAGAAACTTACACAGGATGCAGGTAGAGGATGAGTCAGAAACAGGAAAGAGGTGAACCAGGAGACAGGCTCACATTATACATACATGCATGTATGTATCTCAGTGAGACTGTGTATTTGCTAATGAAAAAATCTCAAAAGGGGGCCTTCGAGATGGCTCCGTGGGTAAGTGTGCTTGCGTGCTTGCCTCCAAAGCTGACGGACGACCTGAGCTCATTCCCTGGAACCCACACGGTAGAAGGAGAGGATGAGCTGGCTCCCACAGGTGGTCTTGACCTCCACTCATACACAGCAGCGCGCGCGTGCGCGCGCGCGCGCGCACACACACACACAGATAAATAAATACATGTGTGTGTATTAAATTTCCAAAGATGTTCCTGAAGACAGAAAGGCACCCTCACACCCTCCAGGCCATTTGTTCACTCTAGGTGGACACAGGGCAGGCATGTAGGATGGGAAGGCAGAGGAGGGAACATCTGTCTAGGTCCCTGACTGGCTCCTGCCCAGCCCTGTCCTCTGTCTAGGTCCCTGCAGTCTCTGGGACAGGCATTGAAGAAGCAGCCTGGAGCCTCCCTGACTGCTCAGCTGCTCCCAGGCTGCACCATGCGGCAGCCCACCCTTCACCCCCCCGGGAGACTCAGCCCCTGACTACATACACTCTGGCTGCTTTTCCAGCATACTTGGCTCTTCCGGTCTCTAAATATAGCCTGTCTCTCCCAGCCGCCAGCCTATCTCCTCTCTGTTGGTTCTCCCGACTCCTCTCTCTGTGCTTGCTCTCTCTCCCCTCCCTCTCTCTTCTCCCGCTCTCTCCAAATCCCTCCTGTCTAGTGCAGCATGACAGAGCATCAATCCCAGCACTCTGGAGGCGGGGCTAGCTGAGCCCTGTGAGTTCAAGGCCAGCCTGATCTGCAGAGGAAGTGCCAGGTCAGCCAGGGTTACACAAGGAGACCCTGTCAAAAGGACCAAACGAACAACGAAACCTCTCCTTTCTCTTTTTCTCCAAGCCCACATTCAGTGTTTGTGTCTTTCTTTCTTAATTTAGGTAATTTTCTCTTCCTTCAGTCTGTCTCAACTTCACAGGTCTTTTCAATCAGCCTTCCTCCTGTTTTGAGCCAGTCTTCTGCTTGTCTTCTTATTGTATTTATTAATGGTATTATTGTATCGTTCCGGTCCTCATGCATGCCAGAGAAGCACTCTAACAGTGTACACGCCCCCAGCCCCTCACTGGGGATTCTAGGCAGGGCTCTACCACTGAGCCACCCCAGCCCCTCAGGATTCTAGCAGGGGCTCTACCACTGAGCACACCCAGCCCCACTGGGATTCTGCTCTACCAGCCACACCCCAGCCCTCACTGGGGATTCTAGGCAGGGGCTCTACCACTGAGCCACACCCCAGCCCTCACTGGGGGATTCTAGGCAGGGGCTCTGCCACTGAGCCACACCCCCCCTCACTGGGGGATTCTAGGCAGGGGCTCTACCACTGAACCATACCCCAACCCCTCACTGGGGGATTCTAGACAGGGCTCTACCACTGAGCCACCCCAGCCCCTCACTGGGGTTTATAAGCAAGGCTCTCTAGTTAAGCTATAGCTCTTACCTCCCTGTGCCCCCAACACACCTTTATAGCTAAGCTGACCTCAAAATCACCTCAATCCTCAGCCCCTCTCCTGGTCCTAAGATTATAAGCATTAGCTACCACAATTCATTTGTCTGTTTTAAAATCTGCTTTATTTAATTTTGCATCCTGGGAATGGAGCCCAGGGTCCCACACAAGCTAGGCAAGCTTTCTCTACCGCTGAGCTCCACCTCAAACCTCTTCTTTCTTCTAACTTCCCTGGGTCCCTCCTTCCTTTCTAGTCTCTGGGTGTCTGTCTGCTTCCCTCCATTGTTCCTGGTCCTAACTTTCCTGGCTCTTGTCTCTTGCCCCTCAGGCTTAGGGCAGTGGTCAGGCAGTGCCCCAACTTTGGAAGTGATGGTAGGGGAAGCTGGAAAGCCTGTGTCTCCCCCCACGGGGCTGCCCAGCCAAGCAGAGCTGGAGGGATCAGGCAGGAGCCTGGGGTGCTGGCAGATGGTGCGAGGAAATGAGGCAGAGAGATATGGGAGAGGAGGCGCCCATGGGCCTGAGGCCAGGATGGAGGGAGAGATGGCCCCGGAGATTCAAGACTACGGAGATACAAAGCTTGAAGGATAGAGGACTAGTGAGAAACGGAGATGGTAATAGAGACTCGGAGACACCCCGGGGAAACATGTTCCCTCACTTAAGGGCCAGAGAGGCAGAGCCTCAGAGAGGAGAGGCCAGAAGGCAAGCGTCCCAGGCTCACAGGGACAGAGAGATAAATCCTGGGAGTCAGACAAGGGGGGAACTAGACTGCACACTCAGCCACACACAAGGGATCGTGGAGAAAGGATCCACAGCCAGGAAAAAATGGAAGTTAGATAGAAGAGACCCCAGAGAGACAAACTCTGTGGGATGTGGCTCAGTGGATGAGTTTTGCCTAGCGTGGGTAAGCCCTGGGTTCCATCCCCACCACCACATAAACCAGATGTGGTAGTGCATGTGATCCCAACACCACGGGGTGGGGTGGGGGGTGGTGATGGAGACAGGGGGGTCAGAAATTTCAAAGTCATCTTTGGCCACACAGAGAGTTTGAAGACAGTCTGGCCTATGTGAAAAAGTCGAGGATTGAGTGAGCGTCACAGAGTCGGGCCACAGAGACAGGAAACCCGTGGAGATAGGGACCAGGCAAGACAGAAATTCAGAGAGGGGACCCACCGAGAGTGACAGACAGAGAAGAGAAACAGGATAGCTGACAGCCAGCACCCAGACAGAGAAGGAAAGGACAGAGTCCAGAATGACAAGACTATCAACTGCCCCAAGACGAAATCCGAGGGGATGAGGCAGATGCAGTCAGCTCCCTCAGCCTCTTCCGGTCCTGGGGGTGCCGGTATCCATAGCGACCGACTCAGATTCCCAAGGCAAATATTGTCCAGGCCAGAAACAGCCGCAGGGCTGTGTTGACATAATGTCGCACTGGGTGGGGTGGGGGGGCAGCGGCTCCCAGCTGGGGTTCTGCAGACAACACCAGCCTCCCTTCACCTCCAAATGCCAGCAAACTTCCCTTCACCCCCATCCAGTGCCTGAGCCAGCTCTTCCCTACTGCCCCCTGGTGGCGGTGGCCTAAGCTGAGCGGTCCATGCTGAGCCTGGACGGCGGAAGGCTAGGCTGAGAGTCCTGCCCAGACCGAGCATCCGGAAGTAGAGGCAGGAGGATTTGTAATGGAGATAAAATCCCCATATTCTTGGTAAAGACGCCTAGAGACGCCCAGAGAGGGGAAGCAACTTGCCTCCAGGAATCATGGATCATATACAATGACAGAGAGTGCCCCTTATGGACAATTTCAAAAATGTAGTTTCCAGACTGTGAGAAAGCATGCTCACCTGGAAGGAATTAAAAAAAAAAAAAAAGAAATCTATCTACCCCACCCCCTCCACCCTCCAGCGCAGCGACCTTAGAAGCCGTCTTCAAGGTTCTTGACATCTCCCCGTGAAAGCACTCAGGATGGAACAAACTCCATTAGCTGTACCCAGAGCCTGCACACGGAACACTTCACACCCAAACGCCCATCCAAACTGCTCTTCTCTTCTGGGAAATGATGCCCACCACAGCCATTTACCCTAAAAGTCAGACAAAGTCACATCGCTCACCGCTCATGGGGACGCTTTTTGAGTCTGGTTCCTAGCCTGGACTAGAAAGCTGTTCCAGGAAAAGGACGGACTATGACACCATTGTATGTCATCTCCCTCCCTCTGCCATAACCCACCAGCCTCAGTTCTGTCAATGCCTTACTCCATTCTCTAGGCCCTGGATTTGCTCCCCTCTCCCACAACATGGAGCCTAGGATTGGATCCCTCTTGGGCTCTCACAGTGCCCTTCCAAGAGGGCCATATCCCTCAACACAGTACAGTCAGTCTTACTCCACTGTGTTTTTGTCGTTATATTTTTAAAGTTTTTATTACATTTATTTATTTAGTTGTTCAAGACAGGGTTTCTCTGTGTAGCCCTCACTGTCCTGGAATCCCTCTGTAGCCCAGGCTGGCCTCAAACTCAGATCCGACTGCCTCTGCCTCCTGATGCTGGATTAAAGGTGTGCGCACCACCATGCTCAGCTTATTTATTATTCTTAATTATGTGTCTGCCCCAAAAGTCCAAAGGTGTCGCATCCTTGTGGATGTGGGGTTACCAGGGAATTCTGATGCAGATGCGGAGTCACACTAAGTCATTTTTGCAGTCCCTCAATATCTTCGTCTTTCTTCCAAGACTAAGCCAAACTTAAAATCTACCTCAGCAGGATTTTTTTTTCCTGCCCAAGAATCATTTAGCTCTGGGCACAAACGCTTCCTTTTTGTTATTTGGGTCTCTCAGAGAGAATGTCCTTGGGGCCACAGACTCTTAGTGAGCCCCACCCTCCTTCCTAGTTATCTTCCTAGCACCTTAGCACTCTCCAGGACCAGAAACTGCCTTCCCAGCTCTGTGCCTGCTTCTTCAAGGCGTAAAAGGGATGACTAGGAACAATGGGTGTGTTTACATGTAGGGACTGCACGCACTGGTGGCTGTGATTGACTTGTTGTTGGTGTTTACGACCTCCACAGAACTGACATTCACAGAGCAAACTCTGACACTAACTTGATCACTGTGGAGACTCCAATACCTAGGATGGATCTTGGTTTATAGTAAGTACTCAGGACTGGGTGTGTGTGTGTGTGTGTGTGTGTGTGTGTGTGTGTGTGTTGCCAGAATCAAGCCCAGGCATCAAACATTAGGTAAGGCAATCTCTAGCCCTCACTGGGGATTCTAGCAGGGCTCCCCACTGACCACACCAGCCCCTCACTGGGGGATCTAGCAGGGCTCTACCACTGAGCCACACCCAGCCCCTCACTGGGGATTCTAGGCAGGGCTCTACCACTGAGCCACACCCCAGCCCTCACTGGGATTCTAGGCAGGCTCACCACTGAGCACCCCAGCCCTCACTGGGGATTCTAGACAGGGGCTCTACCACTGAGCCACACCCCGCCCTCACTGGGGGATTCTAGGCACTATCACTGAGTTCAGCCCCAGAGCCCACATGGTAGGTAGAAGGGAATGATCTGACTCCCACAATTTGTCCTCCAACACCCCACCACACTAAAACTCACATGCTTGTGTGTGTATGTGTGCACAAGCACACACAAGTAAATAAATGTACAAATCAAGAAGAAAAATATTGCTGCTGCTGGTTGGTGGCGCGGCGGCGCGCGGCGCGGCGGGCGGCGCGCACGCCTTTAATCCCAGCACTCAGAGGCAGAGGCAGGTGGATCTCTGTGAGTTCGAGGCCAATTTGGTCTACAGAACGAGATCCAGGACAGGCACCAAAACTACACAGAGAAACCCTGTCCCGAAAAATAAATAAATAAAATAAAAAATAAATAAATAAATAAATAAATAAAAATAAGGGAAAAAAAGAAAAATATTGTCTGGAAGTTGGGTCTTTGGTATATGCCTGTAGTCCCAGCACTGTGGTTGGAGGCAGGAATGTCAGAGATTCATTAGAGGCCTTTTATTTGGGGGGGGGCGTCTTTTTGAAACAAGGTTTCTCTGTGTAGCTTTGCGCCTTTCCTGGAACTCACTATGTAGACCAGGCTGTACTCGAACTCACAGAGATCCACCTGCCTCTGCCTCCGAGAGCTGGGATTAAAGACTGCGCCACCACCGCCAGCCTGTTCCTAAAAAAAAAACAAAAAAGCCAGGCGTGTGGCACAGCCTGTAATTCCAGAGTTTGGGAAGTGGAGACAGGAAAAGGAAAATGATGAGTTCAAAACTGGCCTACATGAGGCCACACGAGATCTTGAGTCAAAAACAACAAAGCCGGGTATTGTGGGAGGGCTTTGTTTGTCATGGCAACACTTGGAGGCTGGAGTGGAAGCAAACCTGGGCTACCTACCTAAGAAGGGCAGCCTGAATATAGAGTGATATCCTCGCTCAAAAAAAAAAAAAACAACCAAACAAAGCAAAATGAACCCCGTGGTCTGGGTCATGACTTGGAAAGGCGGTCCGTCTTCTTTAAATCTATTGTCAGATTTCGTGCCCCCTCCTTTTTCCCCCAGCTCCCCAGTTTCCGAGCCTGCTCGGACTGACACTGCCAGCTGTCCCGGGCTTCACAACTGGGTCTCCGTCAAAATGCGGACTGGATAATGCCTCCCTGGAGCCCAGACTGTAGGGGCGGAGCCAAGGCCCTCCGTGGCTGCAGTGGGAAGGAAGGTTAGGGCGGCTAATGCATTGAGGGGGATCTAAACTCTGGGGCGGAGCTAACCCTACCAGACAGTCTGGTCCAAGTTTCTGGTCCTTGGATGCTCAGGGGTGTGGCTAATTGCTCTAGGGGCGGAATAGAACTTCACCTGCTTCTAGATCTGGGGTGGAGTTAATGGCCCCGGGGGCGGTCCAGCTTTAATAAACAAGGAATGAGGACCGGCTAGGATCCAGGCGCAGGTTATAGCATAACCTGGCATATTTGAGGTTTCAATATCAGGCTCTGGTCGTGCGAAGGGACTTATGGGAAATCAGGTGAAAGATTTAAGGAGGCTTTCGGGAACAGAGGAGTGTCTTCTTCTTACTCCATCCTCCTTCCAGAGCTGGGGGCGACGCTTCGGGATGAAAAGCAGGAAAAGACCCTGCCCCTTCAAACCCGTCCTCATTGCTATTGGCGGAGGAGCCTGCGCGACAGACTCTCATTGGTTCCTAACGGGAGAGGAGGGGGTGTAGAGAGAATACACTCCGGTTGTGGAGGGACCAGACAGTACCTAGGGGGACCCGGACGCGGCCAATCCTGACCTGAAGACTGTTGGGGGAGACTGACGGAGCAGTCTCTCGACCCCCTTTCTGGGCATCCTAGGGATGACCCCGGGGCCAGGCTCAGCGCCGGCCGCCTGATGCTGGGTGGGCCGAGCTGGGGATGCTGGAACGAAGGGCGTTGCTATGGCAACGGGAGGCAGGGCCTGGGGGGGGGACCGGGCCGAGCTGGGGCTGCGGGGCCGGCGGTGGCTGTGGCGGGGCAATGGAGCGCGGCCCGCCTTCTGCGGCCTCTACGACACGTCCTCGCTGCTGCTTTACTGCAACGGTGAGAGCCCTTCTCAGTTCAGACCTCGGCCCCACCCAGGGCTGGACCTACCTCCTCCTTCCCGACCCCTTTTCTTCCAAGTCCTTATCTCCTCCCGGGGGGGGGGAGATTGCTCCCTTCTCCCTATCAACAGGACCCTGACCCAGAACAAGTCCTCCATCCCCAAGCCAGGACCCTGCTCCCCCCACCCCAGCATACACCTGCTCTGAAGGTGCCTGTGAGGGCAGCGAGGGGAGTCGGCCCTGGGTGGGGAAGTCTTCCTGCCCTTCAGCCCTCTGTCTGGGCATAGCACGGGAAATGCTGAATCAAGGGCTGAGCGTGGGACCAGTTAAACACCAGAGGACTTTCTGTCCACTACATACCATCTTCAGCCTCGCCCCTCCACCATGAAGCAGCTTCCTTTTTTCCCTAGACAAATGCGTATGCCGCCCAAAGGGCCATTTTGGTGCTAGGGGGCTGGGTTGAAGTGGGAAGTGGTCTCTGGGCTTGAGTCATGGGTGGGACCATCAGTCCAAGCAAGGCCGCAGGTCGAAGCTGGCCATTCAGGGCCAGTGTGCCCCCCCATGTCATTGGGGGAGCTTTTGAAAGATTCATCTTGGAGTTTGGATCACCCCTGGGGAACACACCTTTGCTAGGGACCCCTAGAGTTGGCAGAGGACCTGGAATGTTTATGCTCTTCATACCCCTACCCTCTAAAGGTTAAGGATAACAGGTCTCTGGGCTGGATCGAGTTTGAGTTCTGCCCCTGAGAGAGAAAAGCTGTGTCCCGAACAAGTGACTTGGACCTTCTGGGCTTCATTTCTGCGCAGAGGCCATTACAGCCATCAGAGTGGAGGTTGGGGGTGGAAACACTAGCTACCATGTTTAATGGTTCATCTTGTTTGGGATTTCTTAAACTCACGTCATGATGTGGGAAACGTGGAAAGTGCAGAGCCTACCTTGTGTATTTTCAGTTGTAATACTATTTACGGCAGGTAGAAAGGAGCTCAATATAAGGTCATTTGATGGCTCCCCCACCCCTTACTGACTGGTGGCCCTTAGCTTATCTCTTAGCTCACCTTCTTCTTCTTCTTCAGTTTCTTCCTTTGCAAGGATTACTACGGGACTCTAGGACTTCCTGATAGGGGTCTCAAGTCTCTGCAGCCCTCTCGCTAAGAACTCGAGAGCCCCCCTCCCATCCTCCCTCTGCAGGTCCAGACACAGGACCTGCGAAGCACTGAGTGGGTGGGGGCAGGGGACAGAGTGCCAGGGCGGGCAGGCGATTGGACCACAGAGGGAGAGGGAGGGGAGGGACGGGAGTCTGCAGTGCGGAGTCCAACGGGCGGGCGCGCGGGCTGGCCTAGGGACACAGGACTCGGGATGGCAAGTGCGACCTCCGAGCCGGGTTGCTGTTCCTGCTACCACCTTAACTTGAAACGGGCTGGAAGCCAGGATCTCCTAGATTGTCTCAGCAATGAGTCTGGTAGGAGTGGTCCGGGAGGGAGGCGGAGGAGGGTCACCTAGCATCCCCCTCCCTCGTGGAGAAAGACGGGAGGGGATGATGGAGTCATTTAAAATGCATCAATGGATTGAAAAAAAAAGGAGGAGCGCTAAATCTGGGTAGGGGTTCAGAGGCAACATAAAGGCGCGGGGGGGGTGGGGGCAGAAGACAGAAACTCCGGGCTGGGGAAGAGATCGGATGTCATCTCTGTCCTGCAATCCCCAAGTCGGCCGCCAGGTCACAGACGCGCCGTCCTTAGGGCTTCTTGGAGGGTCGAACTCCTTGGGAAGGGAGAGAAGGGAAGGGTGAACACCGCAGGACCTTTTGACCTGAAAAGTCTTGGATACAGCGAGAGAATGTTGGCACCCGTGACAGAATATTGACATCCGTCAGAGAACGTCGGGGCGCGTTCTAGAACGTTGTCAAGGGGAGTAGGTTGATGTCATCTTTAAAGTGCTGATGTGACTTAAAGATATTTAGCATCTTAGTCACAGAATCTCAAAACCAAAGTGAGGCCCTGGGGATTGGTGGACTCTGCATGAGGAGAAGGACTTCCCCAAGGTCGTATGGCCAGGGCACTGTGGCAGAGAGAGGAGGTGGGATTTCCTTCCTCCTGCCGGAACCCTCTTCTTGGGCCCATCTCCAAGCATCCCCATCGAACCAGGTTGCGGGACAGCCAGGGAGCTGGGCTGGTCCCGACGACCCTGGAAAACCGAACGGACGCTCCTGGTCTTTTGGAGCGCCCACCCCCACCCCGCCTTTCCCCGGTGTCCCCTGCAGCCCGCATCTCCTCCGCTTTCTAGATGATAATCTGTCCGGCACAGCGCATGGAGGTGGACGACCGCGTGTCGGCGCTGGAGCAGCGGCTGCAGCTGCAAGAAGACGAGCTGGCGGTCCTAAAGGCGGCGCTGGCGACGCGCTGCGTCGCCTGCGGGCGTGCGAAGAACAAGGCGCGGCGCTGCGCGCGAGGGCACCCGAAGGGCCGGGCGCCCCACGTCTGGCACCACCGCTCGGTATCCTGGCAGGGTGGAGGGTGTGATGCGGAGGGCCGGAGGCACGGCCTCACGCTCATCAACTTCCGTGCTCTAACCCCATCACTCCAGTGTGTCAGCTTCTGAAAGGCCTTCCCACCAGGACGCCCCTCAATGGCTCCGGACCCCCGCGACGAGTGGCGGCTATGCCACCTCCCCGTCTTCCCCCAAGAAGGAGGCAAACTCTGCGCGCAGGTAAGGCGAAAAAGCAGGGCTCTGGCCTCCACCCAGCCTTGCTGGAGAACCCTGCTCCATCACCGCGGCTTTGCACTCATCGCTCTGGTCTTTTCCGCTGCAGTCACCGCTACTTGTCACCTGAGCGCCTGGCCTCTGTGCGTCGCGAGGATCCCCGGAGCCGCACCACGTCTTCCAGCAGTAACTGTAGCGCCAAAAAAAGAAGGTAAGTGCAGGGGTGGGGCCCCAACTCCAGACAAGCAAAGAGAGTGAGTGCCTGGGGAAGTGAAGTCAGGCCCCTGGCCATGATGTTATAACCTAGAGTGAGCCTGTTCACAAGGTGGAGCGCAGTGCGGGTAGCCTGATCAAAATGGAAGGCCTGGAGGGGGGGAGCCAATACTGGGGCCCGGCCAGCCTTGGGGAACGGAACTGGAACTTAAAAAGTCTGGATGGACTATGGTTGACCGAGGAAGCTAAAGAGGAGCCAGACGCATGGGTGTGGCTTTTAAGATAAAGTTTCTTTTGATTCTCAGGGTGGAGTCAGGGCTCAAGACTCAGAATTTCTGTAGGAGAGTAAAAAAATCAGAGGTAGGGGTGTGGTTGGAATTTGGGTGTGTTAGTGGAGTTAGCATGGTAGAGTGGAAACCTAGAGTTGGGACAGAAGGGAACCCAACTCGGGCAGAAGCGGCTTGGTGTGAGTGGGCGTGGCTGTAGGTGGGCGTGGTCCAGTCTTACAGAGATAGCTTGGAGAACTTTGGGAGCGCGTCCTGAGAAACTGGAGTCAGGTTGTCTAATGGGACCAAGAAAAGAGGTGGGGCAGCCATCAGTTATTAAGAGGGAAGCCGGAGTGGCCACGGTTTAAGCCTGTAAATTACAGCAGAGGCTGAGTGAGGTACGGGGATTGCTCGAGTTCGAAGCCAGACTGGGTTACACGTTTACATTGTGCGATCCAGTCCAGCCTGGATTACAATGAAACCCTGCCTCAAATTTAAAAATAAAAAATAAACTGCGTGGGGGTTCACGACTCTGGTCTCAGGACTTGATAAGTGTATACGGGAGGATCAGGGTTCAGAGTCATACTCCGCTACTTACCGAATTTAAGGCCAGCCTGGGCTACTTGAGACTCTGTCTTAATAGACAGAGACACAGACAGGGATAAGGAGATTGAGCCAATCCGGGACTAAATTCGAAAGAGGGGGTGGGTGTGATCGGTGGTGGGCGTGGTCAAGTAGCTAGGGGCGGGGTCAAGGCGTAAGGTGGGGCCATGCCGCAGGACTTGAGAGCAGGCTATGGCAAGTCTGAGGTCAAACCCCAGCAGGTTTCAGGTCTCCTGAAATAATAACACATTCTGGGCCAGACACCTGCCGACATTAGCCGCTGTCAACCTCGCAATCACCCTGGGAAGTGTGGCTATTCTATTCCCGTTTTCTGAAATGAGGAAACCGTTTTTTAGAAGTTGGGCAACTTGCATACTTCTAGAAAGAGGCAGAACTGGGAGACCTGAGCCTAGGCAAGTGCGCCTCTGAGTCTGTGTTGTCAGCCTTCACCCACCCCTCACCCTATCCAACGAGGCTGGTGTCCGGGCTCCAGGGGCCGGGCTATGGGACCCGGTGGCACCTGGCGCCTGCAGGGGTCCGCTGCGGGGGGCGGGCAGGGGCGGTGGCGCCGGCGCCTCCCGGGGCCGGAAGCGGCGGGGCGGTCCCGGCTCCACCCCCGACCCGAAGCTCGGCCAGCCGCCGCCATGAGTAGTTTTGGAGCTGGGTGAGACCCTCTCGCGGTGCCCCTCCTCCCTCCTCCTGTCCCTTCTCTCATGTGGCAGAGAAGGTGGAGACACCCCTACCTCTGAACTTTTCATTGCTTCCTGACTGCTTGCAGTTTGGGCGGGAGGGATGG